>NC_040094.1:59344539-59644539 GCF_003369695.1 Bos indicus x Bos taurus
CTCCTGGAGTTTGCTCAGACTCATGTCCATTGAGTCCGTGATGCCATCCAGGCATGCCATCCTCTGCTGCCCCATTCTCCTTTTGCCTGCATTCTTTCCCAGCATCAAGGTGTTTTCTAATGACTTGGATCTTCCCATCAGGTGGCCAAAGTGTTGGAGCCCAAGAGGGCAGGGCTCTTATCCTCAGCCCCACCTTCCCTTGCAGCCCTCACCTCTAATGAATTGTCTGGGGGTCAGTTGCTGAGTCACGCACTAATCATCTTTGGAAGGCACTGGTCTTCGCTCTGGCGGATCGAGGACTGTGGCCGAGAAAGCCCCCTGCCTGGTACAAGAGGTTCACGTATGTGTGCGCCTGCTAAGCCACTTCAGTTGTGTCCCACTCTTTGCAGCCCTATGGACAGTAGCCTGCCATGTTCCTCTGTCCATGGGATTCTCCAGGCAAGAATACTGGAGGGGGTTGCCATGCCCTTCAACAGGGGATCTTTCCCACCGAGGGCTCGAACTCAGGTCTCTTGTGCCTCCTGCATTGGCAGGCAGGTTCTTTACCACTAGGGCCACCTGGAAAGTCGCACGAGAGTTCCAGTACCTGCAGTTAAAAGACTCAGCCGCCCACAATTCTCACCCACATTGGAATTCCTCCTGCTGATCCACCTCATTGATTTTCAGCCTTCGTTCTTGTAAATCTGCAAGGGAAAAAAGCTTTCTCGCTGACTCTGCTTGAACCCAATTTTTCAAATCTTATCAGCATGGCTGGTACTCTGATGGGTTTCTTCAGCGTGGTGACCTCCTGTGACATAATACTGCTGGAGGGCAGCGTGCTTTCTTTCTTTAATAGGCAGGAAGGTGATATTCTGAAGCTTGGGTTCTTCTTAAGGGGAAGAAGCAGCTGAAAACAAGGGCCCCCTCTGTGTGGTCGCCCATGGACACGGACCCTCTCTCAGCTGCTGTTCCATAGTCAGCAGCCTCTCTCCAAGCCCAGTGTCTCAGAAATGCCTGCAAGCCTGGATTCTGGTGTTGATTGTCGTTGCTGCATTTATGACTACAGATAAGGCTGTCCGACGAGGCTCCCATGAAATGATTCCTCCCAGTTCCTTACCAGCATCTTCTCTGTCCTGGAGGGCTGCACCTGCCCCCTCGCTTATCCCCTTCCGTCCTCCCTACTAGAGTCAGTTTTCTGCCCAGACAGCAGACTGACCCTAAAAAATGTAAGTCAGCCTGTGTCAGAACCCCGTGCCCGGGACCTGCCCGTGGGCTTCCGGACGCCTGGCTGCCCTTGGGTCCTGTCCGCTGCCCTCCAACCCTGTCTCCTGCCTCTCATCCTCACTGGTCCTCAAGCTCAGCCTCTGAACTGCCCTTCCCTCTGGCTGTCCTCAGCCCCTGGTCCTCTGTGCTAATCTCTCTGCTCAGTTGACGCCACGTGGAGGCGAACGCCATCAGCGAGCATCCCTGGCCACTGTTTCTCTCCATCCCCTTGTTCTGTACACCCCTCCTCACTGCACTTACTGTGCACAGACCTTCTGTTACATGTGCATTTCTCTGTGGCCTGTCTCCCCTCCTGAATGTAAGTCCCAGAGACCTTGGGATTTCTCTGTCTTGCCCGTTGCCTTAATCCAAGTGATGATAAGTGCTTTAGAGGTGGTGGATGTTGGTGAAGGGGATAGTAGCATTGAGGAAATGAAGGGGACGGGGCTTCCCTGGTGGCTCAGTAGTAAAGAATCTGCACGCCAATGCAGGAGGCATGGGTTCGATCCCTGGGTTGGGAAGATCCCACATGCCGAGGAGCCCCTCAGCCTGTGAGCCACAGCTACTGAGCCTGCGCTCTAGAGCCCGGGAGCCTCAGCTGCTGAAGCTGGAGAGCCGGAGAGCCCGTGCTCTGCAACAAGAGAAGGCACTGCAGTGGGAAGCCCTCACACGGCAAGGAAGAGTAGCCCCCGCTCGCCACAATGAGAGAAAAGCTCTGGTGGCAACAAAGACCCAGTGCAGCCATAAATACATAAATAAATACATAAATAAAATTTAAAGAAAAGGGGAGTGAGAGAGATCACCAAGTCTAACAGACCCTTGCTTTGCCATAAGATTCCACCCTCCCCTCCTTGAATCAGGCTTCAACACAAGGAGCATGGGATTTAAGAAAAAAACAAAAAGCTAGATTGTTGGGTTTGAAGATGAGGAAGCCAGAGTGGAATCAGGGTCTAGCACTGGCATTGGGGGGAGATTCTGAGAGGCTTTCTCCTTCCTCTCGGTCTCCAGCTTTGAGTGAGTAGTGATGGAAGGAAGACTGGAGAGCTGGGGACAACGGCGCATCCTGTTTACCCGGCTTGGACCTGGGCAGGATGTCTCAGCCCAGGCACTGTTAAGCCGAGCACAGCTAATGCCCACCTCGGCCGGCCGCTGTATTTCCTTTTCCCACGTATGGGTTTCTAAAAACCCATTCGAGTTCCTGGAGGAAGCCAGAGAGCTCACAACCCGATTACTGTACTTGGGCCGATGGGGCTCAATAACGTGGCTGTTAGCTGAAGAGTTGTGAACACTTGCCCGCCACTTGGGCTGGGTACCACGTGGTCCGTGAAATGTCACCTCCTGCCCTGCAAGAAACACTGTCTACTTTCTCTTGGCAGTAGCTTCCCTGAGCGTTGAGCAGCTGCTGTGGAGGCAAGAGTGCTGGGTCTGGAATCGAGAGATGTGGGTTCTGCCGAGGCTCGGCCACTGTAGACGAGGAAGGAGAACAAGGGCGGTGTGTACGTGCGTGCGTGCATGAGCACAGATGCATGTATGTGGGTGTACGTGTACAGAGGGCAAGAGTGTCCACATGCATGCACACTCTTGTGTCTGTGTGAGCGTGTCCACTTGTGCATGTGCAAGTGTGTGCACATGCATTGTGCACAGGTGTGCACACATAAGCATGGGGGTGTACATGCTTGTGTGAAGGCACGCACACATGTGGGTGCCTACATCTGGGCATGTATTCACATGTATCACACCACGTGGGTGCATCATGTGCCCACGTCGATGCATTTGTACATGAGTATGTGTATGTGTGCACACATACATATATGAACACTCCGGCAACTGTGCGTGTATGCATGTTTGTGTGTGCATGCCAGTGTGTATACATGCCCATGTCCACACAGTTGTGTATGTATAATTTATTTTTTATTGAGGTAATGTTGATTTATGTAGCATTCTATACATTTCATGAGCTTCCCTGGTGGCTCAGTGGTGAAGACTCCACCTGCCAATGCAGTAGACACCGGTTTGAACCCTGAATCAGAAGGATCCCCTGGAGAAGGGAATGGCAACCCACTGCAGGATTCCTGCCTGGGAAAGCCTATGAACAGAGAAGCCTGGTGGGCTTAGAGTCCATGGGATCGCAAAAGAGTCAGACACAACTGAGCGACTCGACAACAGGAACACGTTCCATGGGACAGTATTGTACTTCTACTTCTCTATGCCCTGCGAAAATGTCACGTTCTTCTGTCACCATGCAGTTGATCTCTACCCGTTTTGCCCTTCTTCTTCTCCCTTGGTAACCACTGCTCTGCTCTCTGTATCTGCATGTTTATTTTTGTTCATTTGGTTTGCTCATTTATTTTGTTGTTGTTCGAATTTTACCACATATAAGCAAAATTATACAATATTTGCCTTTCTCCAATTGACGTGCATGCGTGCTCAGGCACTCAGTTGTGTCCTACTCTTTGGGACCCCGTGGACTGTAGCCCGCCAGGCTCCTCTGTCCGTGATTTTCCAGGCACGGATGCTGGAGTGGGTTGCCATTTTCTCTTCCAGGGGATCTTCCCGACCCAGGGATCAAACCTGGGTCTTCTGCATCTCCTGCATTGGTAGGTGAAATTTTTTTTTAACCAATGAGCCACCCAGGAAGGCCATAACTGACATTTCACTTAATATAATATCCTCAAGATCCATCATGTTGTTGTAAATGGCAAAATGTCATCCTTTTTTATGGCCTAGTAGCATTTCATTGTCTACATAAACCACATCTCCTTTATCTGTTCATCTTAGGTTGCTTCTGTATCTTGTCTGCTGTAAATAATGCCACAGTGGACGGAGACATGCACATATCTTTTCAAGTGAGTGCTTTCATATCATGCGGATAAATACCCAGAGGTGGGGTAGTTGCGGCTTGCTGTTTATCCATCTCTTGGAGCCCCGAGTGGGTGGGGTGCAGTGCTAATAACTGTTTACGGAGCGAAAAAAGGAGAGTTGTGGATGATCCCGTGTGCTCCTTTGAGCTTTGGATCATATTATACGCTGTTGATAATTTGTAAAAATTGCATCTACTGAAAAGTCATGTACCTTGGAAACTGTTTTCATGACACCATAAAATAAGTTAGATTCGTTGAGGGCTATTGATTTTAAGTTACTGGATCATACATACACATGACAGGAAAAAAAAAAAAGAAGATTAAAAATATCTTTAATAGGGCTTTGGGATTAGTGCACTTTATTAAGCACTGCTGCTGCTGCTGCTGCTAAGTCACTTCAGTCGTGTCCGACTCTGTGCGACCCCATAGACGGCAGCCCACTAGGCTCTCTGTCCCTGGGATTCTCCAGGCAAGAATACTGGAGTGGGTTGCCATTTCCTTAGCACTAATTCTCTCCAAATTGGCAATTGGTGTATAATCTATATTAGCAATTTTCATTTAACTACAGTCAGTATTTTGTTAGATAAAATACCACTTTCTAAGCATTCTTCAGGGAGACTGTTTATTGAACAGTCTCAACCCGGGTTTGCCGAAGGTCATGTTAACGTGGAATTTTCTTTCCTTGAACTCAAAGCAAACTTTGGAGGGGGTCACTGAGTTTGGAAGAATGGAAAATAGAGAAGGAGGAGGGAAATTAGGTATGGAGAATCTGTGATGGGTGTGGGGGTCAGTTAGCAACTGAAGGGTTTTGTTTCTCTTTAGAGGAAGGGTCGGGAAAGGTTGTTCATCTCGGCATGTTTCATTGCTGTTTAGCCGTTCAGTCGTGTCCAGCTCTTTGTGACCCCATGGACTGTAGCCTGCCAAGCTCCTCTGTCCCTGGGGTTCTCCAGGTAAGGATACTAGAGCAGTTTGCTTTAGATCCTCCAGGGGATCTTCCCGACCCAGGGATCAAACCTATGGCTCCTGCATTTCAGGTGGATTCTTTACCACCGAGCCACTGGGGAAACCCCTTTGGGCCCCTGCTTT
Source organism: Bos indicus x Bos taurus (assembly GCF_003369695.1). Taxonomy (NCBI): domain Eukaryota; kingdom Metazoa; phylum Chordata; class Mammalia; order Artiodactyla; family Bovidae; genus Bos; species Bos indicus x Bos taurus. Next base: position 59,349,729 of record NC_040094.1, read on the forward strand.
TTTATTTTTCTTTTTAATTGAAGTCTAGTTGATTTACAGTATGTGTTAGATATGTGTGTGTGTGTGTGTGTAGTTTTTAAGAGTCTTTTCCATTAGAGGTTATTTTTTATTAAAGATGTTTTATTATAAGTTACTAAAAATATTGAGTTTAGTTCTCTGTGCTATACAGTAGGCCCTTGTTGGTTGTCTATTTTGAAAATAATAGTGTGTGTCTATTAATGCCAACCCCCCAGTTTACCCCTCCCCACCCCTTTTCCCTTTGGTAACCGTGAGTTTGTTTTCTCTGTGAATTTATTTCTGTTCTGTAAGTTCATTTGTATTATTTTCTTTAGAATTCACGTATAAGTGCTATCATATGCTCTTTGCCTTTCTGACTTACTTCACCCAGTGTGATAACCTCTGGATCCATCCATGTTGCTGCAAATGGCATTGTTCCCTCTTTGTTATGACTGATGACATTCCATCGTATGCATGTGCCACATCTTCTTTATCCATTCACCTGTCAATGGGCATCTGGCTTCCATGCCTTGTCTGTTGTGAACAGGGCTGCTGTGGACATTGGGGTTCATGTGTCTTTTTGAGATAGTTTTTGTCTTTTCTGATATATGCCCAGGAGTGGCACTGATGGATCATATGACAACTCTCTTTTCAGTCTTCTAAGGAACCTCTGTACTGCTGTCCATGGAGGCTGCGTCGACTCACACCCCCAGCAACAGTGTAGGAGGTTCCCGTGTCTCTGCGCCCACTGCCATTACTTTCCCTGGTCCCCATTGGAAGAGTGGCATCAAGGTCTAGAACCAGGCCTGGGTGGAATCGATCTCTTTCTAACCACAGCTCTCCTCATGAGTGTGTCAGGGCTTTGACAGCAAAGACAAGCCCCCCGCACCCCCTTGCCTACCTACTGCTCTTCCAAAGGAAGTGTACCAGGCAGTGTAGCAGGCATGAGTTTCATGGAATAAATTGTTCGTATAGGTGCCAGGGAGCTTCCTGTTAGGCTGAACGTCCGTGGCCCACATTCCTTTACTCGGTAGCATCAGGTTTCTTTTCCCTTTCTCTTCTCTCTCTCTCTTTTGAGGGTTAGGGTTAGGGTACTGTTTGTGGGATAGAGAGTACTGTTTTCTTAGAACTTTGTATAAATGATCATTTTGACAAAGGAGCAAAAGCCCTTGTCCCGATGGGCACTATATTTGAAATCAGAGTCACAGCTATCATAATGAAGACTTCATATCTTGTGATTGATGTAACATAATTGCCTCCTGGAGAACGTACCCGAAAGATATATCCATGCTGGCAGTGAGCTCCGAGTTGCTCTCATCGCCTTCTTCCCTTGAGCTCATCTCTGGGACCCAGGGAGTCAGGTGGAGAAGGAGCGGGGTGGGCAGTGACCAGGACCCCTCCTTGAACAGTGCCGCCCTGAGCTCTTCTGACCACCCGAGCTGCGTGTTGGCCCAGGGCCTGGTTTGTGGATCAGTGGCTTCTGCGTGGTGTCACGTCACTTAGAATCCACAGACATTTAGAGCTCCTTTTACAGCCCTGGAACCGAGGGATTTAATACAGTCCACTGCTCACTTAGGAAAGATCTGGAAAAAAATCACCCCCGGTCAATGGGGAAATCGACCGCTCAACCTGGAATACAGTATTATTAAACTATTTCCCTTCATCCTTCTTCTTCGCAAGGAAGATAATTATCTCATGTTTTATCTCTCCCTACAACTCTCAAGAGAAGAAGATTCTGTATTTTTCATTGCCATCTCCTCTGGTCTCCCAGTAAGTTTTACAATTAGAAACGAGAGTTATAAATGCCTTTCCTTGTCTTGTCAGGAAAGCTCGTTTCATCCTGTGCAGTTGTTGGTAAAAACCAAGATTCTTACCTCTGCCTTTACTGGTCCTTCATAGCATTCAGTCAGCAGATCTTTACTGAGCGCCTGCTGTGTGCTTTCCTGTCCAAGCTGAGGCTCCTTCTCTCAGCTCCTCTTGCCGCGGGGCCAGCAGAGGTGGGGATCACGTTGCTCTTCCTCCTCGAGGCTCGTGCTGTCTGCCTTTACCACTCCCGTTTCAGTCCGCACAAGCCAACTGCTGTAACAAACAGCCCCTAAAGCCCCAGGAAAAGAGTAGTTCCTGCTCCAGCCACAGGCCCACTGGGGTAGGTTGGGAAGGCGTGTTCTGCTGTAAGTCCATCACATGCTTCTTGCTGTATTTTGGTCTCCAAACTCCATCCACCTGGTGGCCCCCACTGGGTGTCTTAGGGTATCCCCACTGGACCCTTCACCTTCGGCCAACCTGACAAAGAAAGAGCATAAGCAAGGAGGACGTTGTGAGAGATATTTTAGGGGCCATGTCTAGAAATGGTATGTATTCTGCTCACGTTTCATTGGCCAGGACCGAGTCACATGACCCACATCGCTGCCGGGAATGTGGGAAGTGGAGTTTGTTGAACCCATAGCACCCCCCACCCCACCCATAGCCATCGGCTCCCACGTGGACACATCTGGGTGTGCTCTTCCCTGGTCCTCCATCATTCCCAGAGCCTTGTTCCCAGCTCAGAACTACTTGTCAGCATCCCGTCCTCTGACCTCAGCATCCTGTCTCTCCATGCCCCTTGTTATCCCACTTCCTCCAGAGACCTTATTTTTTGGCCACCCCTGCTTTCCTTGGTTGAATTGCCCACTTCCCAGCCCGCTCCCTTCCCTCAACATCGTCCTCCTGCCTCAGCTTGGACCAGTCCTGTGAACCATCTCTGCTCCCCAGTTTGGGCTGCCAAGGGCTGCTGAGAAGGATCACACACAACCCCAGGGATCAGTGCCATTCCAGATTCCAGAACTCCAACCCTGCCACCCTCAAGACTTGGCCAGCTCTTCCTACTGGGCACTCAGTGACTACTCAGAGTTGCCCCAGACTCCTTACGGCACCTGTCGATCTTCATCCTTCTAACTATCAGCAAATGACTTCATAATAGGCAGTAAGACAAGGTCACCCTCGGGCTCCTCTACCCCTTGCTCCAAATTTACCCACTTACTAACCATCTCTTTTTCTCTTCAGACCCAGAAGTCAAGGTGTCTGCTCCCCAAAGTCAAGATCAGGCTTTGTTTTGCCCTCCTGGTCTTCCATCAAAGATTCCTTTTTCCTTTCTACCCTCTCCTCTCCTGACTCCCATCAGTCAGGTCACACATGCCTCTTTATCTTGGGCAAACACATCTTCCTTCAACCACACCACCCCTGTCTAGCTGCCACCCACCTCGTCTCCTCATCTTTTCACCAGAACTTCTGAAAACAGAGGACCACGTTAGCTGTTTGCATTTCTTCACCTCCCGTGACTTCCTGAGCAGTGAATCCTAAACATCAGAAATCGTGTAATTTTGCTGAAATCCCTGGTGTATTGACAGCTGCTATCCTCTGCCTCTTCTTGAAATATCTTCCTGTGGCTTCTGTGGTCCTTCTCCCTCCCACTTCTCAGCTCACCCTTCCTTTCTGACGATATTTCCTCCATCTCCCTCTGAGGCCCCTCTTCTTTGTCTAATCATTAAATTAGCTTTTTTTCCCCACTAGCGTTTCATCAGCATCACCCCTTCTCCACCTAGTTTTTTTTTTTTTCACATTCTCTCCTGGGGATCTCATTCTGAGCTAATAATTCTACTTAGAACTTATGGGCGTGCCTATGCATGCATGCTCAGTCATTCAGTCGTGTCTGACTCTTTGTGACCCCATGGATTATAGCCCACCAGGCTCCTCTGTCCATGGAATTTTCCAGGCAAGAATACTGGAGTGGGTTGCCATTTCCTCTTCCAGGGGATCTTCCCAACCCAGGGATCGAATCCGTGTCTCTTGTGTCTCCTGCATTGGCACGCGGATTCTTTACCACAAGAGCCACCTGGGAAGCTGTCAAAGATACAGAGATGGAATCAAACCATTCTTTGAAATGTGAGAAGGAACAAAAGCAGCATTTCTAAGCTAATGTATAATGCTTTACGTTAAGTATGCACACAGAACTGAATGAATGAATTCAGTACCAGGGAAGCCCCAGTGCAAGCAGACTTGACGAACCCATCCACAGCTGCATCTCCAAAAGTCTGTGTATTTGAGCCAGCTAGCTCTTTTCTTTGTGACGGGGAAATGGGGATTCGCCCTAGATTCAGAGTCAGGGAATACTGGGGCCATGCAAGAGTGTATTAGAATCTCGATTGACTCGAAGGCCTTTTCATGACTCTGTTTCGGCTCTGTGGCTATGCATGGTTACCCCCAACATGTACCTTGAAACTTGAGCTGACCAAGGATGCAAAGTAATGTCGCAGCACGGGACTCTGTAAAGGTCATGGCTTAGAAGATGCTGAGAAGCCTCTCTGTTTGAACTGATGAATGAATGGTCCAGAAGGCCTCTTGAAAGAACTCCACGAGCAGCCACTGCCCCGTCTTTGGTCAGGGGTAGACCTGCTGGACTTGGGTTCTCTTGAGGCTTTGTTCGCCAGAAGCAGGGATTCTGGATGGAAGGTTCATATGCTGAGGGCTCTGTGCAGGGCTTTTCTTAGCACTCTGGTAACATACCGAGAAGCAGAAGGCATATTTTAGGCTTTCGAGTACTTTATAATTGAACGGAGTTCAAAATGTACAAAAGATTTTTAGTCTCAGAGCCTTGAGATGAGTGTGGAAGTCCAGATATTCCATATGCGTGGAATAATTATTCAGTCCTGAGACTTCCCTGGTGATCCAGAGGTTAGGCCTTTGCGCTTCCACTGCAGTAGACACAGGTTTGATCCCTGGTCAGGGAAGTAAGATCCCACAAGCTGGGATTTTTTTTTTTAATAGTTTTAAAAAATTATTCAGTCCTGACTTGTATAATTCTGGGAAGAATCTTCTAGCTCTTGCGATGGCTCAGTTAACAAAAATAGGAAAAAATGCATGTTTTTGAAAACTGAGTGACTTAAGGGCAAGAGAAATGGAGTTTCCAGGGAGAGATCAAAGCCTTTAGGGAAACTTTCATTTCTGAACTCCCCCTGAAAACAATCAAGAGATGGGGAAAAAGAAATTTTTCTGCAGTCACATTCACATTTCAGGTTTAGGTTTGTATATAGCTAGGACTGAAAGAACAAATGCAGGCAGAGATCTGCTGAGAAGAGCTGGTATTTTTAATGTTTTTTTTTTTTTTTTCCCCTTTCTATATTTTCTGGAGTCCAGGCGAGCGAGTACAGAAATAGCCACCATTTGTAAATTGTTCCTGACATATTTTCTGCTCTTTGAATTCCCTGAGTACCCTCAACATAATTAGAAAGAAGCAATCTTTTACATCAGTAACAGGGGAAAAAAGAACATGGTTTCAGCATGCAAATAAGATGTTACCTAAACAGAAAATTATAGATGCAACCAGCTGATAGTTCTCGTCACGAGGACAGAAAGGGGACTGTTGAAGGCATCGGGGACTGTTCCCAGCTCCACTTGCTGACGTTTCTCTCTGCTTCTCAGCATCACCTACTGCGCACACAGGCACAGGGGAGAGGGTGCAGATGAAAAAGCAAGCCCCCCAGGAGAAGTGTATGCAGTCGTCACGGACTTCTCCTTCCTGGGTTTAGGCTTCAGGCTTGAAAACAGTTTTTGTTGTTTCCTCTGCATAGATCCCCTTCTGATACAGACCAGAAGAGCGAGCCAAGGATGCAGCTTCTAACTTCATTTGATGATCAGTTGATTGACTGACGGCTTCATTCATTCATCCATTCCCCTCAGTGAGCATCTATTTGGTGCCATTGTAATCCCCCTGGAGAAGGACATGGTGACCCACTCCAGTGTCCTTATCTGGAAAATCCCATGGACAGAGGACCCTGGTGGGCTATAGTCCACTAGATCGCAATGAGTTGGACATGACTTAGCACAAACAACAAAACGAATCCTGGGGCTACATCAGCATGGACGCTTTTCTCCATCCCCCTTCAGTTCTTTGGGAACAGGTGCAGAGAAGAGGGAGGGTCAACATTAATCAGGCACGTGTGTGGGTGGGTGTAACACAGGACCGCTGCTGGCTAAGCAGCGAAGGGAGGACACAGGTGAGTGTCGAAAGCAAAAAGGCGGTTGGGCCACGGGGAAGGAGGTGCCGGCAGGACCAGAGAGTGAGTGGGTCGAGGGTCGGGAAGGAAGGAGCAGGTGTCAGCCACCTGGAATGCCTAGAATTGAAATTCTGGAGGCAGCTCGTGAACTGGCAATGCCCTTGGGACTCATTGGGTAAAATAGTGTGTAGGACAAGTTCACTGAAGATGAAGCACGTAAGGAACCAAATAAGGGGTTGAAACCAAGGTATCGGATGGTTTATCTACACGAATACTGACATCACAGATTATGGAGCTTAAATCTCCAGTTAACGCAGAAGGGTCTGGATGAGAACTCGATCCTTGTGAGAGCTGAGCTCTTAGCTAACAGGGATGTCGAAAGTACTATTAGAGGGACCTTCCCTGGCAGTCCATTAGTTAAGATTCTGCGCTTCCATTGCAGGGGGTATGGGTTCAGTCCCCTTTCAGGAAGCTAAAATCCCACATGCCCCGTGGCACAGCCCCTCCCCTCAAAAGTATGAATAGATTTAATCCTGCCTTTGGAGTAGAGTCACAGCTGCATAGACCCAAAGCTTGATTTGAATAAATATGAAACTTGAGTACCCAGGAAGCGTTGACATTCCAGACTCCATCATAAGCCCATGTCGTCTGGATAGGCAGTGAGGAAGCAGATGCTGAAGAAAAGCTGGTCTGACAACGTAGAAAGAACCTAGATGTCGGTTTTTAGAATCTGAATCCAGTCCACAGGAAATCTTTTCTCTTTAGAATAACCTACAAGCATCATCAGAAGGCCTCGAGACAACCGGATAAGAATTGCTATGTTTTGGCAGTGCTCTAGAAACATCCACGCAAAGTCATCCGAGTGCTGTGTGTAACACCTTTGTCGAAATAGCCTTTTTAAGGTGATGAGAACTCTAAAGAGAGTTAAGTATCCTTCTACAGCAAGAAAGATGTCTTAATTATTTCTCTTTTATAAAATCCTTAGCAGTGAGTCCCGCCCATTATGAATTTTTCCTTATTTCCAGATGACCCTTAGACTCTCTTTGTTCATTAAAAATTCTACAGCTATTTGGACTGGACGACAGAGGATGAGATGGTTGGATGGCATCACTGACTTGACGGACATGAGTTTGAGCAAGCTCCGGAAGTTAGCAATGGACAGGGAAGCCTGGTGTGCTGCAGTTCATGGGGTCACAGATTCGGACACCACTGAGCGACTGAACTGAACTAAACTGATTTTGACTGGAATTGTGTTAAAGCTATTAATTTGAAGAGAGTTAGTAGCCTTATGCTTTGCAACCTTTCTGTGCAAGAACACAGAATACCTCTTCCTCTATTTCTTATTTTATATGTTTCAGTTTGTCTAATGTTTCCCTTTTAAAATCTACCATTTAACAGACGTCCCTGGTGGTCCCAGTGATTAAGAGTCTACCTTCCAATGCAGGGGGCCGTGGGTTCCATTCCTGACTGGGGAACTGAGATCCCGCCTGTTGTGGGGCCACAACTTCTGAGTCTGTGCACCCCAACTAAGACCCGACTCAAACAGAAATAAAGAAACATTTATAACAATCCTAAAAAAAAAAATCAAATCTACCATTCAAGATAGACCCCTGAACTTTCTTGCTTCCATCTCCCACCATAGCAATGTGGTCCGGTCATTAAAATACTCAGTACGATAGTTTAGAACAGAAAGCTGCCCAGAAAATCGTAAGCAAGGCACAGCACAGTAAATGGGCAGGGTGTCTGTTCCTTCATACTGAACTCTAAATGAAGCTCTCATTTTTGTTCAGTCGCTAAGTTGTGTCCTACTTTTTGCGGCCCCATGGACTGCAGCTCGCCAGGCTTCCCTGTCCTTCATCATCTTCCAGAGTTTGCACAAACGCACGTCCATTGAGTCGGTGATGCCATCCAACCATCTCATCCTCTGTCATCCCCTTCTCCTGCCTTCAATCTTTTCCAGCATTAGGGTCTTCGCATCAGGTGGCCAAAGTATTGGGGCTTCAACTTCAGCATCAGTCCTTCCAATGAATATTCAGGGTTGATTTTCTTCAGGATTGACTGGTTTGGTCTCCTTGCTGTCCAAGGGACTCTGAAGAGTCTTCACCAACACCACAATTCAAAAGCATCAAATCTTTGGCCCTCAGCCTTCTTTATGGGCCAACTCTCACTTCCATATATGACTACTGGAAAAACCACAGCTCTGACTGTATGGACCGTTGTTGGCATAGTGGCATCTCTGCTTTTTAATATGCCGTCTAGTTTTATCATGGCTCTTCTTCCAAGAAGCAAGCGTCTTTTAATTTTCATGGCTACAGTCACCATCCACAGTGATTTTGGAGCCCAAGAAAATAAAGTCTTTCACTGTTTCCATTTTTCCCCCATCTATTTGCTGTGAAGTGATGGGACCAGAGGCCATGATCTTAGTTTTTTGAATGTTGGGTTTTAAGCTAGCATTTTCACTCTCCTCTTGCACCTTCAACAAAAGACGCTTTAGTTCCTCTTCGCTTTCTGCCATTAAGGTGGTGTCATCTGCATATCTGAGGTTATTGGTATTTCTCCCGGCAATCTTGATTCCAGCTTCTGCTTCATCCAGCCGGCCTGTGTTTCCGTTTGAGCCAACCCACCTGAGTGACCCGGGGCTGAGGGATGCACACTCTGGTTCCACTTAAAAGCATCCTCTGCCTCAGGCAGGCTATGCAGTCTTTCATCAGGAAAAGCAGGTGACCCAGTCTTATCCAAGTCAACGTGATTCCTTGCCATGATTAGAGCTCCAGATGAAACTCAGACTACTAGATTAAATGGTAGCTTGAAGGGCCTTGAGAGAGTGGAACAGCGGAGCAGCCCGGCCAGAGGATGTGGTTAAAAAGGCATCCATGGAGAGCTGCGGCTGTTGGGGTCAGCCCTGCAGTGGTCAAAGCCAATGGGAGCAGGGCAGTGAAATTTGCAGTACACAATGGAATTCCCAAGAGTCCAGAAACATCTTTCTAATCATTGCATTTGGGTTTTCTGAGCTTTTTTCTTCTGCTCCTCTCTTGAACTGTGGGTGTGTGTGGTGTGTTCTGTTAAAAAGGAGTTGAAAAAGCAATTTTGTTGGCTTCCTTAGAATGCTATTCTCTGCAGTGCTCAGATAATTGAGTATTATTATTATTTACAATAACCACCAGCTCCAGCAGATGTCATGGGATGGAGGAGGAAAATACCAATAAATTCTCGCCAATAGCTTATTTAGTAGAAACTGAAAAAAAGACACAAGCATGATCTGTAGCTGCAAGAAGAAGCTAAAGTAATTCTGCAGCCTTTTAAGCAAAGTACGCACATCTATTTAGGCATCTGGGATGTTTTCAGTGTCTGGTGCAGACTTCATGAAATGAGGAACCTCTTGTGTTTTGAAGACAATTTAGAGAGGCATCTTCTTGTCGTTTGCCCCTTAGAAATTTCTAAATCAACGGCAGATTTTGTCCTATTTCCCTAAGTGATCTATGGAATGCCAGCTCCATGAGAGCTCTCAGTAAAAGAATAAAAGGGGAAAAATCATTCCAAGGAAGCATAAGTTTGGGAAATAACATATATTAGATTCTCTTTTCGCAGACTGATACCCACTTAGCATTTAGAGGCTCTGGAAATCCTACAGAGGACAAACTCATTTAATATTATTTAACCAGAATTTTCCAAATATTTTTAATAGCTTTATTGAGCTACAGGTGACGCATGGTAAACTGCCTGCATTAAAGGGTACCACATGATGAATTTCAGCACGTGTATACCTGCAGAACCACCGCCATTGAGGTAATTCCTCTTATTTTTGTGGGTATATCGAAGTTGTCTCCTCATTTATTGGAAGACATGTCGGTTGTCTCCAGTTTGGGGCTATTTAGAAAGAAACCTGCAGTGAACATTCGCCTATGAATCTCTGCGTGGACATGTACTGTCATTTCTTTGGGATGAATATCTTGGAGCAGCGTGGCTGGTTCATGATGGATGTTGTGCAGTCTCTCAGGGGTGTCCAACACTTTTGCGACCCCGTGGACTGTAACCCACTAGGCTCCTCTGTCCATGGGATTCTCCAGGCAAGAATACTGGAGTGGGTTGCCATTCCCTTCTCCAGGGGATCTTCCTACCCAGGGATCGAACCCAAGACTCCTGAATTGCAGGCGCAGTCTTTACCCCTGACCACCTGGGAAGCCCTATGATAGGTGTATGATTAACTTTTTAAGAAACTGCCGAACTCTCCTCCCAAGTGGTTCTGCCGTTTGGCGTGGCCATCAGCAGTCTATGAGAGGCCCCGTTCCTCCACATCCGCACCAGCGCTCTGCACGTTCAGTGTTTATTGTCTTAGCTTTGTTGCTGTGCGGTCACTAAGTCACGTCTGACTCTGTGCAACCCCGTGGACTGTAGCCCGGCAGGCTCGGTGTGCAAGGGTATTGCCTTGTGGTTTTAATTAGCACTGCCCTGGTGCTGAATGGTGGTGAGCATCATTCAACCTGCTTCCACATCATCCGCTCTGTCTCCTCGACGCTGGGCATCGGCTGGCTTCCAGCCAAGGTCCCTCTGTCCACGTCCTGGAAACTCTCAAGGTGGTGACTTGGGAACATCACAGGGCTTACTTCATTTGTTTCCCTTCTCTCAGAGATTATGGTCTTTTTTGCTCACTGCCCACTTTAAATGGTTGCTTTATGTATTGTATCTGTTTTGTTCTGGATGTTTTCGGTGGAAGGTTAGATCCAATCCCCATTTTTCCATCTTTACTATGAACGGAAGCTTCAAAGCATATTGTGTTATGTTTATTTGACTATAAAAGTCAGCTTTTCTTCTCCTCCGTTTTCAGTCTCACAGAATTTTCATTCTGGAGCCCATGTTGGCCAAGATGAGATGGTAGTTGATATACTCCGTCAGGGTATGCTTTTAATTAACGCATACTAGACTCATTTGAATTACAGCCCCTGTAACACTTCCTTCCATTTTCATTAAGTGAAAGGCAGCGTGGTGGGCACGCTTCATCTTCACATCATCAGGCTGGTCGTTGACACAGATGTCAGCTTTGCCATTTGAAAAACGAGGAAAGAACGTCATGCACGTTTTTAATGAACATCTTTCAGGCATTCTGATCCTTAACGAATAGAGGTCTAGAAACATCTTTTTGCCTTTATCCTGTTTATGTCGAAACCTCCGAGGGATGTACCACCGGATCTCAGAACGAACATGGATTTTCTCTTGCATCCGTCTCCTTACCGCTGTGATTGTGAACTTTCTATAGGATGCAGATTGGGTGCACTGGTTTTCCTATTTAGGCTTAAACCTTCCAGCAGTTGTAGGATAAAATCCAATATTCTTAACATGGCCCAGAGCTTTTATCATCTGCCTCTTGCCTGTCTGTGGGGCATGGCCTCTTATCGTCCCCTTCCTACACACGCTGCATTCCAGCCACAAAGGGCTACTTGCAGTTCTGAAAAGAAAACCTTGTCCTTTCCTCGCCTCTAGGAAGTGTTCCCTCTGCTCAGAGAAGCACTTATCCTTCAAAATGGTTCAGGTATCTCTTTTGATCTGAAGGCTCTTTGACCTTCTGGGCAGGATCATGACTTTTTATCGCTACCCTAGAGCCTCAGCAATCTGAGACCAGTGTTGTTATTCTGTATTAAAACTCTCTGTAACCAAAATTCAAAAGATACTGGGTTGGCCGAAAATTTTGTTTAGGTTTTTTGTACGATGTTAATGGAAAACCCGAACAACCTTTTTGGCTAACTTGATACACGCATCACCACCACCCCCATGTTCATAACAGAACTGTTCACAATGGCCAAGACGAGGCCGCCACCTAGACGTCCACTGACAGATGCTGAATGGATAAAGGAGAGGCGGTACGTATGCACAGTGGAGTACCACTCAGATGCCGAATGGATAAAGGAGATGTGGTACGTATACACAGTGGGGTACCACTCACGTGCTGAATGGATAAAGGAGATGCGGTACATACACACAGTGGGGTACCACTCAGATGCTGAATGGATAAAGGAGAGGCAGTACGTATACACAGTGGGGTACCACTCAGATGCTGAATGGATAAAGGAGAGGCGGTATGTATACACAGTGGGGTACCACTCAGATGCTGAATGGATAAAGGAGATGCGGTACATACACACAGTGGGGTACCACTCAGATGCCAAATGGATAAAGGAGAGGCGGTACATACACACAGTGGGGTACCACTCAGATGCTGAATGGATAAAGGAGAGGCGGTACGTATGCACAGTGGGGTACCACTCAGATGCTGAATGGATAAAGGAGATGTGGTACATACGCACAGTGGGGTACCACTCGGCCAGGAAAAGAAGGAAATGGTACCATGTGCATCAACGTGGGTAGACCTAGAGATTATCATACTAAGTGAAGCAAGATGGAGAAAGACAGATGCCATGTGATACCACTTATATGTGGAATCTAAAAAAATGATACAAATATACGTACATACAAAATAGACCCCCAGAAATAGGAAACAAATTGTGATTACCAAAGGGGAATGGTGGGGGATAAATTAGGAGTTTGGGATTAGCAGATACACACTGTGCTGTGCTAAGTCCCTTCAGTCGTGTCTGACTCTTTGTGACCCCACGGACCGTAGCCCGCCAGGCTCCTCTGTCCATGGGATTCTCCAGGCAAGAATACTGGAGTGGCCTGCCATTCCCTCCTCCAGGGGATCTTCCTGACTCAGGGATCGAACCTGCGTCTCTTATGTCTCCCGCGTTGGCAAGCGAGTTCTTTACCACTAATGACACCTGGGAAGCCCCAGTAGATGCACAGTACTGTATATAACGTAGGTAACCAGCAAGACCTGCTGTATAGCACGAGAACTATACTCAGCATTTTATAAAAACTTACAAGGGTAAGTAATCTGAAATATAGATATATTTATATAGAATCTGATATACATCTCTCTCTTTGAATCAATTTGATGTACACCTGAAAGTAATGTATGTTGTAAATCAACTCTACTTCAATTTAAAAAATAAATTAAAAACACTATCTGTAGTCCCTCCTCCCTTTCCACCAGATGCACTGGGCAGTGAATTATTTATAGGGCAGCAACTTGGTCTCTGTGGTTCTCTGTGTCTCCAGCGCCACCCCTCACAGTGGCTGGAGTGCAGGGGTGCTCCAGGCGTGAGCCCATTAAGACCATAGTTCTTCCCAGCGCAGAAGTTTGTTGAAGAACCAGCGAGTGTAGGCAGAGCCTCTTAAGTGGGCCTAACACTGTTAAATGACCATGTAAATTGTAAAACGCCATCCAGGTAGGTCTGTACATGTACTTTGGAGACAGTTCAGTACTCTCTGCCTTAAGACAGTGTCCACCTGCAGTTCGGATCAGCTTCCGCCTGGGGTTCCTCACTCAGGCAGTCTCCTGTCTGTGCTGTTCTGGACCAGAGCGTTGGCTGCGAGGGTCCCGTTTGTGTCTGCGACCATTTGGGACAGCTGAGCAGTGCCACCCATGTTTCTCAGAGTTGTTTTAAAAGAAGTATTGACTTTGATTATATTTGATTTTAGCTGAAGCAAAAGAAACTGTAGTTAAAGAAATTGCTAAACTTTAAATTTTTTAGTTTTTTTTTTTTAACTAAAAAAGACTGTCATTCATAAAAAACCTAGAAAGATAAGAAAAAAATAGCATGAGGACCGTTAAAAAGATAGGTTTGCTATGTCATAATTTTTAAAATTTAAAATATATGTAAATGTTTATACGTTACAAAATGATTCCTTGTTACGAAAGTATACCTTTTTCTGCCCGCTTTCTCCCAGCTCCAGAATATACGTTTGTTTATATGAGTTTCATTTGATCATGATTAATATTTACAGTCACTTCCCACTTCCTATTGATTTGCCCTGTATAAAGGCACTCACTGATTACAACTTCTGTTGCGATGGTGTTTCTTTGCTTTTGAGTCTGTTTGGAATCAATCCACAGATGAATGGATTTCGTCATGAAACAGCCATCTTTTTGAGAAGGAGTTTTGGTGCTGTGCTTCCTTTCTGGGTTCTTGCTTGTTTAGCTTGGGACAGTGTATGAATAAGGGGTTCCCTAGTGGCTCAGACAGTAAAGAATCCTCCTGAATTGCAATTCAGGAGACCCAGGTTCAGTCAGTCCCTGGGTCCCCTGAAGAGGGAATGACAACCCACTCCAGTATTCTTGCCTGGAAAATCCCATGGCCGGGGGAGACTGGCCGGCTGCAGTCCATGGGGTTGCAAAGAGCCAGACACAACTGAGGGACTGAGCACGCACTTACAGACGTTTTTGCATACTTTGGGGTACATGTATTTTCACTTGTTTTGGGGAAATAAGAGTAACACTGCTGGATCATAGAATACATGAATGTTATACTTTAGAAGAGACAGGTGGTTTTCCAAAGCGGTCTCGGCATTTGACACCCGTGGCGGCTGCGTAGGAGCGTTCCTGTCAACACCCTTCCAAGGCCTGGTGGTGGTGTTTTTGTTAGTTTCAACCATTCTGTCATTGAGTTTGAGTCAGTTGGAATCTCGTGGTTTCAGAGTTTCATGTTTCATGCAGTTTCATGTTTCCCGGATGAGAGAAATGTTGAATACATTGCTAAGCTCCTATTGGCTCCTTGTACATTTACTTCTGTGAGGTTCAAATCTTTCCCCATTATTTTTTAATGGGTCCTTTGTCTTTTTATTCCTGATTTGTAAACCTTCCTGATATCTATTGGATACAAGTCCTTTGTTAGATAGTTATATGTATTGTATTTTTTTTAACCCATCTGTGGTCTGCATTTTCAGTTTGCTTTTTTTTAACGGCATCTTTTGATGAGAAAAAGCTTTAAAATTTTGATTCAGTTGAATCAAATCCTTTTGTGGTGTGTGACTTTTGTGTCTTTTCTAGGAAATCTTTGCCTGCCCTCAGGTTTTTGAAGAGACTGCCCTACACTTTTTTCTAGATGCTTTCTAGTTTTAGCATCATATTAAAGCCTGTAAGACATCTCGTATTGATTTTTGTTGATGGAGTTATGCGGGGGTCAGGATTCAACCTTTCCTTCCTTTCCTGCCTCCTGCCACCTCCTTTCTCTTTCTCTTTTCTTTCTCTGTCCCTCCCTCTGTCTCTCCTTCCACCTTCCTTCCTTAACATACTGAAATTCAGCAGCACCTTTAGAAAGGATTTTTCTTTTCCCGTTGAATTATTTCGGCATCTGCTGACCATCTAAACGTAGGGTGGGCAACAGGTTGGCTCTGCAGCTCTAGGAGGGCTGGGCGAAGGGTCCGAGTCTCCCGGGCAGACTGCAGGCAGCATGTGCCTCTTCCCCGGCTGTGTGGCTGGGACCTGGCCGGGACTCGTCCGCTCCTTTCACCTTCCTCTCAGCCCAGATGCCTCCGAGATGACAGGGAGTGGAGCACAAATGCAGGCTGACAAAAGCCTTAGGGGCGGCTCTGAGAGTTCACTGGACTCCGTGCTTATGAAGAGTCATTTCCAGGGTTCACAGGTGTGATCAAAAGGCCTCCCCTCTGAACTTGGACACCCTGTCCTGAGAGCTGAGAAGGGCGTTCACCATCCACTTGTGTTCCCCGTCTTTGGTCATCTTGTTCCTGTGACCCCTGTAAACTCCGTGCAGAGTGGAGGTTCTCTGCCTCTGAGAACCCATCACTCGAGGGGCCTGATCATAGGGTGATGCCCGACCGTGAAGGAAAGGACCCGAAGGAGGAGAGGTGTGAGTTCAGTGTCTCACCACCCTACCTGCCTTTGGGCATCCTTATTCCTCCACCCGGATGTTGTTTTATCAGTCAAGCCAGATCTGCCGGGTCGCTTACTGTCTCTTTCAGAGCAGCCGTGAGCTGGGGGTTTGGGAGGTGAGTCAGAGGGGCAGGCTTTTTAGAAATAAAGTGGGGTCATTTTCAGTATTTGCAGCTTTTCTCCAGATTGTCTGCCCAGCAGCTGCTAAGTCAGCGTTTCTGAGAACTGACTGTTGAAGTTGCACAACGGGACAGGCTCTCAGAACCCCCGAGAAGTGGCTTTACTTGGTTGGTAATTTATTTCTTCTCTTCTCTTGTATGTGTTTGCCTGTCTCTCTGATACCATACCTATATGCTGCAGCCAAGAGTGTCAGACCAGGGCCAGAAGGTGAGCCCTGGATTTCTGGGTAACTCTGGGCTTCCCTGATAGCTCGGTTGGTAAAGAATCCGCCTGTGATGCAGGAGACCCCAGTTCCATCCCTGGGTTGGGAAGATCCCCTGGAGAAGGCAAAGTCTACCCACTCCAGTATTCTGGCCTGGAGAATTGTATGGACTGTATAGTCCATGGGGTTGCAAAGAGTCGGACACGACTGAGTGACTTTCACTTTAACTGGAACTGTCTGGGCAGAAAGACAAGCGCAGAGCTGGCTGCCTGAGGACAGGGACGTCCGTTCCTTTGAAGGATGCTGTGAGGTGTCAAGGCGGGTTGGAGGGTTTTCTTTTTAACTTGAAAGTAAGAGCTGTGCAAAAATGCAGCACAGTGACATCATTATCTTTGGTTTTCCCATTCCCTGTGTAGATGCTGACCTAGTTTTTAAAAATCTGGGTATCGCTGAGAGTGGGCCCTCGCTATCCGAGGGTCTTCCCTATCTGCGGTCCAGCCGACCACAGATGGCATCGTACTGCGGTGTTTTTGACCAAAGAGAATCCGTGTACAGATGGAGCTGCACAGTTTAGACCTGTGTTGTTCAAGGGTCAGCTGTACAGGCTGGCTTTTCCCCTGAAATCTCCAAGAGAAGTGACACCCTTTCCACAGGATGAGGTTACTGGTTTTCCCAGAGCTTTGCTTCTGGTCAGGGAGCCACCCTGGTTCAGGAGAGAAGGGACCCACTTGTGCCATTTTCAAAATGAAAACAGCCCCATCCATCCAATCACTTGCCTTCTGCATGGAAACGTGAACCCAGCAGGAAGCAGAATAAAGCACACTCGTCATGAGGGTCTGTCCAAATGCATCACGACTCCTCCAAGCACTGGGTCTGATGGGCTGTCTGTAGGGGCATCCAAGACCCAGTGGCTGGAAAAGTCTCTCTCATCGAAAATCACCTGCCATTTTCCTCCATGCCCAGCTGCAGATTTTCCTTCCACCCTAATTATCTTTCATGAATAACTGGGGAAAAAAATAATTGGTGGGTTTCAGTGAGAGTCGTACACCAATTACCGATGAAAGGTTTGGAGCCCTCTTCTCCCAGTCGCCTCATTTTAACATGACACTGACCGGAGTGGAAATAATTATCTTCGAGGGTCTAATTGCCTGCCCTTCAAAGGAGTCAGGGAAATGGGCCTGATGATAAAGCCACCGATAATTTTGCTGCGCGAATTACCATTCAAGGGCCCAGTGTGATAGCTGATCTCAGAGCGCTGGCTGTAGGCGGCGGGGGCGGGGGGGAGAGGGAGACCAACTAGGAGAGAGGCCAAGAGGGAGACACAGTTACACTGGGACGACGTGAAAGACCTCGAATTCTTTCCCAGCATTTCCCCTCCAAAGCACGCTCCGTTTCACCCCCACTTTTCTCAGGGTAACGTGAGGCTGATGGGTCTTTCTCAGATACACACAGTGATCTTTCGAGGCTTGTGTGTTGCGGCCCTTCTCGATGGAGATGCTGATGCTTTTGAATCCTTTCACACGATGCTGCGTCATTAGGGTTCATCTAATCCAGGTGCTCCTGCAGGAAGGGGGACCCCTCCCAGGCCCAAGGCTCTGGTCTAACACTCAGAAGTGAATTGTCTGAGGAGACACATGTGCTGGTGAAGCCAGAGGCTTTGTTGGGAAAGGTCGCACCGGTGGAGAGCCGTGGGGTGAGGGAACCCGGCAGGACTGCCCTGCCACGTGGCTCCAGGCCCCAGGTTTTATGGTGGCGGAGTTAGTTTCCGGGTTGTCTCTGGGCAGTCACTCTGATTCAGGGTCCTTCCTGGTGGCCTGTGCACCGGTCAGCCAGGATGGGTTCTGGGAGGTTGGTAGGACACGTGGGCTGGGACCTCCTCTCTCCTTTTGATCTTTCCTGAATTCTTCTGGTTGGTGGTGGCTTGTTAGTTCCACGTTCCTTACGGGGACCTCCTGTCGTAAAGTAACTCATGCAAGTGGTTACTATGGCGCCCGGGTGAGCGGTTTTGGTGTTTCCCCCAACAACGGGATACTAGCTCACATGATGCGCTTCCTCTTGGTCACCTCATCACCGAGGACCGGCTCGTGCTGGGTGCCCGGGTGGGGCCTCGGGGCTCGTGTCGTGGCTGGGGACACAGGGAAATGGCAAAGCTGCCAGTAGACCTGAAGAGGCTGGCGGGCTACAGTCCATGGAGTCTCCCGGAGTTTGACATGGCTGAGCGACTAACACTCCCTTTCACTGTAAGATCAGCCCCCTGGTGGGAAGCACTGGCAGCTGCCCTCTGTGAGTGGTCCTCGGAGGAGGGACCACTCCTCTCTGTAAGGGGTTCACGGTCGCTTTGTTTTTATTTATTCAACCATCACAATCCAGCCTTTATTTCCACCCACTGGGCTGGAGGCTTCTGGACACGGCAGACGACTGTGTCCGTGGTGGTGTCTGAGGATGGAAAGGAAAAAATTCAGGTTTAACTGTGCAGAAGGAGTCGCTAACACAGAAACCTTGAAAGTCCTCTAGGGGGACCTCCCTGGCAGTCCAGTGTGTATGAATCCGCCTTCCAGTGCAGGGGACTCCGTTTGATCCCCGGTCAGGGAACGAACATCACACATGCCTCGGGGCAGCTAAGCCTGTGCGCCGCAGTGCTAAAGAGGAAGGAATCGGGTTAGGAGAGAAATCCTGATTCCGGGATAGATAAGCATGGATGAATGCGCACACACAAACGGGTTGATCAATACGACTCGTGTGAATATAGGAGCACAGACGCACAAATGGTGCGGGGGGTGGGGTGTGTGTGTGCACGCGTGCATGCGTCTGAAGGAAGGATGGGTGGATTATGGAGCATTTGGTATTGATGGATTTGAATCCGTAAAGCTCTGCTTCATTTTGCAAGTTCACCAGCACAGCCAGGACCACCTCAGGGTCCCCAGGATCCCGCTCCCCTCCTAGGGGACCTCCTCCATCCTCCTAGGGACCCTTCCACCCTCGCAGGGAGTCTTCTGGGGGTGGCAGCTGCTTTCAGAAAGGTGCCTGTCACCCAGGATGTTATAAAAACCTCATCCTTCTCTTTAGGCAGCTCTCAGGAACATGAGAAAATGCTGTGCTCCCTGCCTGGGTGGAACTGAACCTTGGGCTGAAGTTGCACCCTGCAGCTTTGCTGGCAAATCCAATGAGGATGAGTTAAGTGCAATATTCACAGGGTTGATGTGAATAGGATTTAAAATAATACAGTTCACTAGATTACGTTCCTTGTGACTTCCCCACCCCGACCCGTCAAAATAGTATTCCAGCCTCCAGTCTAATGGCAGAACCACTTTCCTTTCTCAAAACGCCCACCTCGCCGTGTCCCCATCTCCTCCCTCTGCAGTGATTTGCTGTGTCTTTCCTTTTTTGGGTTTTTATTTAAATAAATGTTTATATAATTGGCTGTGTGGGGTCTTCGTTGCAGCCTGTGGGATCTTCACTGCATTGTTCGTGGTCTTGCGTTGCAGCGCAGGGACCCTCTAGTTGTGGCGTGAGGGCTCAATTGCTCCGTGGAATGAGGGCTCTTAGATCCCTGACCAGGGTTCGAACCCATGTCCCTGCATTGCAAGGCGTATTGTTTTTTCTTCTTTTGAGCTTTCCTGTTTTGTGTTGGGGCGTGGCCGATTAACAACCCTGTGATGGTTTCAGATGCAGAGCAGAGGGGCTCAGTCGCACACACAAGTATCCACCCTCCCTGGAAGCAGATTCTTCATCCCTGGGCCGCCAGAGAAGGGCTCGTGTGCCCCTCTCCCTACTGTGTTTGAGACACAGGCGCCCGCCCGGGTGCTCTGGGTGTGGGGTTTCCTCCCTCCCCTCCCCCAGTTTATGTAAACTAGAGCCTCTGTGCCATCCCTTAGTGTCATGTGAGGGATGAAATGATTAGGCCATATTTTAGGAGAAAGAATGAGCTGGGTCTGGACCCAAGCCTTGCCGTCCGTGTCCTGCTCATTTCCTCCACTGTTGGGTGGGAGACCTTGGCTGCCCTCTTCCTCCTCGGGGAGGGGGACGGGCTGGGGCCCCTGCTCCATGTGGCCGGTATAGACAGCACTCCATGTGGCCACCATGTCCCCCCTTCACCACCCCGTCAAGAGCTCTTCTGCTCACATGTCGACAGCTCTCTTTCCCTCTGAGTTGTCCCCAGTAGTTTCTCTGGGAGCAAAGTTCTGAAGGTGAAAGCAGGGGACAAACACCTAAGTTAGTTGTTCTTTTTTTTTTTTCCTGGCTTGATCACTTCTGCTCCTGTATCAGAGATTCACCAGAGCTGGAATTACCAAGCAGCAAGTCTTCCCCTTTGTCCTGGCATGAGGTCTGTTGAGCATTCCAATCAGCCTTGGAAACAGATGCACGAACTCTTCCTGCTCTGAGCATCCGGCCTTGCTGGGGAGGGGCCCCTCCCCGGATCTGGTCTGGGGCTGGAAGGGGGGCCGGGCAGCGAGCAGGGATGGCCCTGCATCTGGCAGGGCAGGCAGAGTGGACTCAGGATTCTTCTTTTTGCTTTGGAGCAGCCGTCAGCCACGCTCAGTCTCTCCCAGAGGCAAACATTTCAGTGGTTGTTTCCCACCTGCTGTTCTCTTGTTCCACCGTCAGCCGTCAAGACTTTATCGCAACTGTGGCTTTTGTCTTGATTTTAAAAAAAAGCTTGCAGTTGAAAGGAGGAAATCCATTTCAGAAGAGGCAAAGGGATAAGAGAGAACCCGTTTTCAGGGCATAGAATCCAAGGGCGAGGCGATCCTTGTGGGTGCTGGAGCCGGGAATGCAGAGCTGTTTTCTTTTTGAGTCACTGAGTCGTGTTCTGCTATACTGTGGCCCCATGGCTGCTCTGTCCATGGGATTCTCCAGGCAACAATACTGGAGTGGGCTGCCGTGCCCTTCTCTAGGTGATCTTTCCAACCTAGGGATTGAACCTGCGTCTCCTGCGCTGCAGGCAGATTCTTCACCGTGAGCTGCCAGGAAGCAGGACTCACGATCCGTGTTTATTTGCTCTGCTCCGCGTCCCCTCCGAGGCCTCTCATTTCCATTTTCCTTCTGCTTTCTCCACTCTGCAAACCTGCTTTGCCAGCTGCGTTACAGTGAGGTGAGGGCTACCCCACAGCTCCCAGGGTATGTGTCCTCCATTCAGGAGGACGGTTGAGCCTGAGAAGCTGCCAGGATGGGTGAGTTGTACCTGCCTGGTCCAGATGACCACCCCTAGGGACACGGTGAAGCACTCCTGCATCCCAGCGTCTCCCACTTGGGGGAAAGCCGCCTCAGAGGATGTGGCTGAGGTGTGGGTGGGGATCTGGGGACCCACCCCAAAAGATCTGTCAATTTAGACTGTGGGTCTCAGCTTCCAGCCCCCCGTCACCTCCAGGACTCTGTCCTCTGGGTGGGCTCGCCTGCCTCCTTCCTGCCCCCAGCACTCAGACAGGAGCAAAACTGCTGCTATTGCTCATCTCCCCCCTGCAGATCTCCCTGTGGTGGGCGTCCTGTCTGCAGCCAGGGAGGGCGGATTGCCGGGGAATTTTGGAAATAACTAGGTAAAGGATCCTTGGAGTAGGAGATGGCTTCCCACTCCAGTATTCTTGCCTGGGAAATCCCATGGACAGAGGAGCCTGGTGTGCTGGAGTCCATGGGGTCCCAAAGACTCGGACATGACTGAGCAACCGAGCATGCCACGCAGGTAAAGGATATCATAGGCGCATTAGCAGGTAGATCTTTTCCAATTAAAAGATCCGTGAGACTGCAAAATGATGCTTGGGATGAATCAATAGCAGCGTTATCTTTGGGCCCACTTAACAGGCAACCCTGAATCTGCAGGAAGTGTGGCCCCTGGAGGAGGAGGGGGTCTCTCTGCATCTGGAGAACCTCTGGCTGTGTGGACGGGGCCACCTGTTGGCTGCTTACCTTTGCTTTGGCTTCGAACCAAGACTGGAAATGGATGAGTGGTGATTCAGGAGTCTAACCATGATGCTTTGCAAGTGCACAGATTGCTTCAGGGCACTCTGTTCTCAGAGGCAAAGCCAGGAATAATTTCCTGCCTTAGAGCCATCTGACCCCCCGGCAGTTATTGCAAGACCCTTGCAGGTGGATGAACGGAGTCTGGACAGGAATATTTACCCACCTGCACTGTGAGAGCAGTGTGTAAATGCAGGCCATTCAGAGATATTCCAGGATGCTTGTTAGAAGTGAAGGGCATCTCCAAGCCTGTGCGTGGATTGATGTTGAAACAGACAGACTTTGTCGTGGTGTCAGCGTTTCTCAGCATGCTCTGCTGACCCCTGCACATCAGTATCACCTAAAACACTGAAGATGTGATTTCTTCTCTGTTTTAAATCTACTGAATAACAAAGTTATGACCAACCTAGACAGCATATTGAAAAGCAGAGACATTACTTTGCCAACAAAGGTCCGTCTAGTCAAGGCTATGGTTATTCCAGTGGTCATGTATGGATGTGAGAGTTGGACTGTGAAGAAGGCTGAGCACTGAAGAATTGATGCTTTTGAACTGTAGTGTTGGAGAAGACTCTTGAAAGTCTGTTGGACTGCAAGGAGATCCAACCGGTCCATTCTAAAGGAGATCAGTCCTGGGTGTTCATTTGAAGGAATGATGCTAAAGCTGAAACTCCAGTACTTTGGCCACCTCATGCGAAGAGTTGACTCACTGGAAAAGACTCTGATGCTGGGAGGGATTAGGGGCAAGAGGGGAAGGGGACGACAGAGGATGAGATGGCCGGATGGCATCACTGACTCGATGGACGTGAGTTTGAGTGAACTCCGGGAGTTGGTGATGGACAGGGAGGCCTGGTGTGCTGTGATTCATGGGGTCACAAAGAGTCGGACACGACTGAGCGACTGAAGTGAACGGAACTGAACTGAAGAACAAAGTAGGTTTTTTAAGTGCAGGTGTAGAAAAATCTGCAGGTTAGATTAAGCAAAAAAAAAAAAAACAAACCCAAACTACAAAACGGGATGGGTAGGAAAAAGAACTGTTAAACAGGACAGTAATTCTGGTATTAGTCTAATTTTTTCTGTGAAAGAGTGCAGGAGGATCTGTGATTCCTGATACCTAGGGAAGGGAGACTCCAGGTTTCCATTTCAACCTTTCCTGTCGTCCACTTAAAAAGTTAGTCACAACCTAAAAGCCGAGAGGTTTTTTTTTTGTTTTTTTTTTTTAATATTTATCTGGCTGCAACAGGTCTTCACTGCAGCATGTGGATCTAGTTCCCCGACCAGGGGTTGAACCCAGGATCCCTGTGTTGGGAGTGTAGCATCTTACTGGACCGCCAGGGAAGTCCCGAGAGTTATGTTTTATTCAGTGGGAATTTTTAAGACTTCATCTCAGAGGACAGCATCTCAGGTGACCCCGAGATAACTGCTCTGAGGAGGCGAGGGGAGGAGCCAGGTTATATAGAAGTTTTGCCACAAAGGGCAGGTATTCGGAAGATCAAAAGATTATTGTTAATTAAAGAAGACCAGATAGCCCAAGTGAAGGACCGAAGCGCTTTTCTGTGTGTGGGAAGATGTGAGAGTCTGGGCTCGATGGAATCATTCCTTCCATGCGCATCTCAGCTCTCCTGGGCAAGTATCCTGCGTTTCTTCAGGTCCTGAGCTCCCCCGGGCTCACCGCAGGGAGTGGCTGCAATCTGATGGCTGTTAGTTTGCAGGTATTTTTCTCCTTCCTGAGTGCCCTTAGGCTCACACTGGAGGGCTGGAAGAGCTGATGGCTGTGACGTGCTTGTTTACTGATACGGCAGCAAATATTTCACTTCTCACTGTTCTGCTTGTCTTTCTAACCACGTATCTCTAGTTTATGCTTTGGAATGTCAGCAGGGATTATCTGGGCAGTGGGATTACATTACCATTTTCTTTTCTTCTTTATGCTCTTTTCCGATTGAGAAAAAATCAATTAAAAAAAACTGCCATTTAAAAACAGGAATCTGCCTTTGGCTTTCAGAACGAGTTTCCCCGGGGGAAGAAGCCCAGGTTTGCATATTTAACATGTACACCAGTCTTTGAGAATGTGGAGGAGGAGAACATGCCACCCCAAAATATGCCCCTTGGGTGTACTGATTCTTTGGAGCTGAAATGGCAGATGCAGGAAGGGCTCTTGGACCTCCCTCTTTCTACCTAAGAAACAGGACATAAAATTGCCGGTGAGAAAGAGGCCTTAGGAGGCGCAGAAGGACTCTTTGGCTCCAGAGACAAGTTTAGAGCTCCTCTGCCCAGAGGAGGGACCACAGAATCTGTAACAAGCCTTCCCCAAACCACCCTTTTCTCCCATTAGTTCCCGCATGTATTGACCCCCATGTATCATTCCTAAAAGCCTAACTGTCTCTTCCTTTGTCTGTCTTTCTCTCCAGATGTGTTATTCTTGGATAAGATGCTACAGCAGCCCCAAGCTCTACCCACCCCTTTGAGTTAC
Source organism: Bos indicus x Bos taurus (assembly GCF_003369695.1). NCBI lineage: Eukaryota > Metazoa > Chordata > Mammalia > Artiodactyla > Bovidae > Bos > Bos indicus x Bos taurus. The sequence continues at coordinate 59,374,283 of NC_040094.1, forward strand.
TCATCCCTGAGTTTCCCCTCTGTGCGTGCGTGCTGCACATGTTGATAAGCTCTGTTTTTTTCTTGTTAGTCTGTCTTTGTTGGCTTAATTTACAGGCCTCAGGCACCGAACCTAAGTGGGTAAAGGATTTTTTTCCCTCCTTCCCTACGAGAACCTGGCTCTTCCAGATACTTCCAAATGGACTTCCTGACCAGTGCCCGAGTCTGGCCCATCAGCGGGTGCTGCTTGCTGCTGGCTCGTGACTTCATTGCTTCCATTCTTCCTCTGATGCTTTTTCATTTGGGATCCATGAAGGGAAAAAGCTTAGTCTTCTCTAAAAATGCCTTTATTTTGCTCTGACTCTTGAAAGGGAAAATTGAATTGCATTTAAATTTCTAGGTTGACAGAAATGTTTATTTCCTTTAGCACTTTGACAGTATTATTCTGCATTATTCCATTCAGACAGCTTTCATCAAACTGGAATTGTGTTATATGTTGTATATTCTCTGCGGGCATCATAAAAATCCATATGACAGCAGCCTCATTTCAGTTTTATGTCTGCTTATGTTTTTCACTTGTTTGGTGTTTTTTATTTTTAGGATGTTAATATGTCTGCTTTGTCTTCGTTACATGTGCTTCTTTTCAGTGGTTTTAATTTCTTCTCTTACGGCTTTCATCAAGTTGCATGTGTGTGCACTGAGTCACTTCAGTCGTGACTGACTCTTTTGTGGCCCTGTGGACTGTAGCCTGGTGGGCTACAGGCCAGAGAGGCTCCTCTGTCCATGGGATTCTCCAGGCAAGAGTGCTGGAGTGGGTTGCCATGCCCTCCTCCAGGGGATCTTCCCGACCCAGGTATCCAAACTGCATCTCTTATTGTCTCCTGCATTGTCAGGTAGGTTCTTTACCACTAGCGCCACCTGGGAAGCCCTGTTATCAAGTTAGGCATATATATATATATATATATATATATATATTTATGTACATATTTGAGGCACAGTTGATGTGTAATATTCCCTTTCTCTGTTGCAGGCTCAGATGTGCATTTGAAACCTTTTTGGCTTGTTTATTTCATGCATATTTCTAGGTGTTTGTGGAGGGAGATTTCGGTTTTATCTTAATTGTTAGTCTTGCTGGAAACCTACCTATCTCCAGCAGAGACTCACGTCTGCAAAGCAATCCTGCCTGCGTCCAGTGCTCAGTGGTTGGCGGGGCCTTTGGGTCCCAGGTTCTGCCAGGCAGCCGGTCATCCTTCAGCCTCTCTTCCTGGAGTTTCATGAACTTGTGTGTTTTTCAAGACTTGTGATTTGACATTTCCATACATTGGACAAGGAAATAAACATATGAACAAATGTTCACTCTTCCCAAGACTGACCCGTGAGCCGTGTTCGTACTCCTGTTAAGCTGGTAGGCTGGGGGGGAATTTTTGAGTGGGGGGACTCACGTTGAAAGCAGTGAGTTCATCCATGAATATTTCTGGGATCCAATCATCTTTGTTTTGTGTGGCTTGAAGAAGGCATGTCTTGATGGTGAGGATCCTGGGAGGTGTTTTCCAGGGGAGTCCAGCACATTCCGAACACGGCTTAGGGAGCCCAGCGAGGCGGCAGGGGTTCTCCTGTTAACCCTTTCACCGTCTGCAGTGGGCGAGAGGCCAGGACGTGTCCAGCTTGAGCTAAGCCCAGCCTGCCCCATGGCAGACAGTGCTGTGGGAAAAGCCCACACCCGTTGGGTTGCATTTCTCATGGGGTGAAACTTGTTCTCTTTATATCAGGATTCCTTGGGGAGCTCAAAAAAGATCTGCCACAGTCAGCTGTCCTAGGATGGGGAACCTGCCTTTGAGAATTCTTCAAGTGATTCTCACTCATATTACAGAGCGAGAATGCCTGTCCTGGATTCTTGCCGTGAGGAAGTGATGGGAGAACGTATGCAATCCTAAGGATCTTTTGGGCAAACAGAATTTCCTGTGGGATGGAGAGGCAATAGACAGAGAAAACTGGAGCTCGCAGGCCGCTCTGTGCCCGGCTGTGGTGATGAGGAGGGGAGATTCAGTTCAGTGGATTTTCAGAAACCTCATCTTTAGGGGTGATTGTGGAGGGGGGTGTGGAGGGAGGCAATGGTTTAAAACTACTTGCTGTCAAGAAAAGACAGCGGGGAAAGAGGACAAGAGAAAATCTAACCGAGCATTAACTTTCTCGGCGTTTGAGTTAAAACGTTGCCTGGGTTTCAATTAGCTGAGCACCTTCTTCCCCATCCCTGGTTAATCGTCGGTTGCCATGACAGCATGCTCCCTGCTTTCCTAGCCCCCCACCCCCACCCCGCTAACTGCCTCTGGCGCCAGCGGTCCCGCGGGCTTGGCTGAGCCCAGACCCGACTCCTCTGCAGGCTCAGGGCTGCAGGGGCATAATCGGGGACAGATTTTGGTGGGCAGGGGAGAACTTGCCACTTCAGGGGTTTAGGCTGGATAACTGCTCCATTCTGATAACGCCAAGAAAAGTGCCAGGTAGCCCTTTCTGGGTTGGATATTCGGTTCTCAGGAATGGTTGTGAAGGGCCTGGCAGGTTATCCCGTGGGCAAAGTGCAGGACCCTGCCCCCTCCCCTCCACACTTCCTGCCCCCCGCCCCCCTGCCAGCATCCCTCCCTGGGTTTCCCTGGGCTCCTCTCGGAACAGGGTTTCTCAGTGGGGGTTCCTTGGGTTTTCTGCACTGACGCTTGCTCCCATGTTCCTCATTTGGTAAGTGAGGGTGATTACGGAATCTGTCATCCGAAGAGCGATCGCAAGAGGAGGAACGCATCTGAGGTGTAAGGTGACATGTTCCATTTAGTGCAGAGGGAGCAAAATGACAAGAAGACCCCCAAGTGAAGACGCCCAGTGAACAGCTGGTGAGGGATCTGGGCTGCGCGTAACAAGCTTGGGCGTCCGTTCTTTCTAATATATATTTTATTTATTTTTGGCTGCGCTGGTCTTAGCCGCGGCATATGGGAACTTTAGTTGGGGCACGAGAAGTCTTAGCTGTGGCATGTGGGATCTAGTTCCTCGACCAGGGATCGAACCCAGGCTGCCTTCGTTTTGAGCACAAGGTCTTAGCCCCTGGACCACCAGCAAAGCCCCTGGGATTCCATTCTTAATGGGTTTTCATTGTGTTTTCCTGGATCCTTCTTTCTCCCCAAAGCTTTGTTTTCTAGAATGCCTGTCGTACCTGCAGAGTCCTGAGCCCTGCCCAGGTCTATCACGAGTTCCGAGAATCTGAACTTAAAGTTTTATTTTAAAGTATAATTTTTATAGAAGTTATTTAGGTGTCATTTCTTTTTAAATGTTATTTTATTATGGTAAGAATACCTCAGGTGAGATCTACTCTCCCTTGCCAGATTTTTAAACGTAGGACACGTCAGAATTGACTGTTGGTGCAACAGGTCTGTAGTGCTTAACTGAAATTTTATACTCTTTGATACTGAGGACAGAATATAGCCTGCCAGATCAGTAAACAAAGGATGCTGGGGGCCATCAGACCATCCACCACTGTAGCCGCCCTGGGCTGCGTACCCTGAGGGGATGCAGGACGGAGAAAAATGGGATCCTGGCCCTAGACAGTGAAGGTTCGTTTTGAAGGCATGATTTCAATGAGCCTGACTCTTGCATCTTCCGATACAGAGGCAAGCGCTGAATTCATTAACTTGAGATGCCTGTTTTTCTCTTTTGCCATTTCCTTCTCCAGTGCATGAAAGTGAAAAGTGAAAGTGAAGTTGCTCAGTCGTGTCCGACCCTCAGCGACCCCATGGACTGCAGCCTTCCAGGCTCCTCCATCCATGGGATTTTCCAGGCAAGAGTACTGGAGTGGGGTGCCATTGCCTTCTCCATTTCTTTAATTAACACTAGTCTTTTGATGTTCTGACTACCTGTTTTTGTTTGGTTTTGTTTTCAAAAACTTCTGTGTTTCCTGACTTCTCCCTTACCTCTTCAAAGCAGTCCTTCAGTGCTGAATGGACAGAGGAGCCTGGCAAGATTCAGTCCATGGGGTCACAGAGAGTTGGACACAACTTAGCAACTAAACAACAATAACAACAACAAAATATTCATATATATATATGTGTGCGTGTATGAAAGTAAATCTGAAAATGGAAATACAATGGTTTAATGAAATAGCATCAGAATATTATTTATTTATATTACATAGATCACATGTATATTTATATACGTATGTCTGCCTGTCTGAGGCTTCCCTCATAGCTCAGTTGGTAAAGAATCTGCCTGCAATGCAGGAGACCCTGGTTCGATTCCTGGGTCGGAAAGATCTGCTGGGGAAGGGATAGGCTACCCACTCCAGTATTCTTGGGCTTCCCTTGTGACTCAGCTGGTAAAGAATCTGCCTGCAATGCAGGAGACCCAGCTTCAATCCCTGGATTGGGAAGATCCCCTGTAGAAGGGAAGGGCTACCCACTCCAGTATTCTGGCCTGGAGAATCCCATGGACTGTATAGTCTATGGGGTCGAAAGAGTGGGACATGACTGAGTGACCTTCACTTTCACTTCACTTTCACTCCTGCCTGTCTAGCTATCCGTCTATGTCGTCTGTCTGTCTGTCTACATATTATAGCTTTCTCTGGATCATAAGCAGGTATGCTGGTGACCTACTTTGCTCCCATCTCCTTGATTGTCACATATTTTTTTAGGAAGTGAAAACTGGTATCACTGTTAACCTAAGTAAACTGCATTAGATCAGTAACTCTATTTTTTTTTTTAAATGAAAGAAAAAAAAAAGTTGCTTTGTAGTTCTAAGAAAGATTGACCGTATCTTGAAGGGCACCGGCCTGCTCCTTTTATTGATGGAAAGTTCCTCTTGTCTTTAGCGGCACGTGGTCCCTCCTGTAAGCTGAAAATGTCAACGCGACTGTGGAATTTTGAAACGTTCACATTCCAGTCGTGGCCTGCTTCTGCATTGCGGGTGTGGGGCGTTGGGGTTGGACGGTACTTGAAAATTCTGCACCGGGTTCGATCGTGATCTAATTTCTCCTCCTTCACTACGAACCTCCTGCTTTTGGCGGTTTAAGTGAAGAATGGACCAGGTATGCTAGCCACGCCATTAACCTTTCTTTCGTGTTTTTATAAATGGAATACAAGTTCACCGTGGGAGCTGCTGAGATGGACGGGTTTTGTGCTGTAGTTGCTGTGTGCCTGCCAGGGGCCCCACACCCATCTCCTCGCACCTGAACTTCGGGGCGGGCAGCATTAGCATCCCCACGTGGAGATGGAGACCAAGGTCCCCGGGTACCGAGCGACGTCCCTGAATGTAGAACCAGGACATGGTGGGACCGGGATGAGAACCTGGGTGGCCCAGGAACCGGCTCCTTGAAAGCGAGTGAACTGACCTCATCCGGTCCCCCAGCACCGCTCCTCTCGCGTCCTCCATGCCCAGTGATGCCAAGAGTCCTCTGGGTCATTAGCTCGGAGAAGAAGGGGCAGAGAGAAGCCTGGAGGGGTGAGAAAAGAGGAGAATGCCGGAGCACCTGCTGTGGGCGCCCGCCCAACTTGTCTCCTTGGTAGGCAGCTCCTGGAGGCCTGGGCACCTTCGGCCAGCGACTCAGCCTGTGTCCGCCCCGTCCCCGGCTGCCCGCACCCACCACGCGTTCTTTTCTTTGGTTGATAGTTCCCTAAGACAGGGGTCCCCACCCTCCGGGATCTAACGCCCGATGAGCTGAGGGGGAGCTGCTGTAATAATGATAGGAATGCAGTACACAAGAAATGTGATGCATTTGAATCATCCTGAAACCGTCCCCCCTACCCCCACCCCAGGGTCAGTGGAAAAGTTGTCTTCCATGAATGTGGTCCCTGGCGCGAGAAAGGATGGGGACCAGTCACTGCCCTAAGGACTGAGAGAGACTGTTAGAGCGCCTCGGAGCAAAAAGATGATGCTGCTCTGGGGTGAGCACACTGCTGTCTCTCTTTCTCTGTCACACATGGGCACACACACACACCCACCCACACACATACCCACACACACATGGACACACACAGGTGCATATGCTGAAAAGGAGAGTCCAGAGGACCCACAGCCCTGGTAGCTGTCTTCCCCGATCATCCCGGCCGAGAAACAGGTGGCTCATGCGTTCAGGTCACTTTTGCTGATCTGGAGAGAGGGGAGGCGATGATGGAACTCGCAAACTCACACCAGACCAGCCAGAAACATCCCCCTCGCGCCTCCCCAGCCATGCCAGCAGGCTTTTTCTTTCCATGGTCCACCCCCAACCCGCAAGTCAAACTTTGCAGAACTTCGCTGTCACACAAGGTGCCCTGCAAACACCCGGGGTGGGAGAGTAGGTTTTCTTTACTAGTTGGGACCCTGATATTGGGAGACTTGTTTTCTTTTTCCTAACAGCGTGGGTAGCTGTGCTGAAGTTTACCCCTGCCCTCTGTCTGAAATGTTTCTTGAACAGATTAATAGCATGGAAATTCTGCTGGGGAAATATTTACCTGATTAGGAAAACAAGACCTTTAGAGACAGACATTTAGCTGCATTTCCATAATGTATAAATTATTTGCATCTCAATGTAATGCTAATTGCTAAGCCCATGCTGATTGGAAATGAGCCCAACTAACCCACGGATGTTCACCAGGGCCTTGATATAGCTTCACCCTTCCAGCCTCATAGGTTACGCCGGCACAGGAGCCCTTCTCAACTCAGAAAAGTGCAGGTGCTTCTGCCCCATGCAGGCTCTCCGTGGGAGGATATTCTTTGTGGTGACCTACATCCTCTCCCCCAGGGAAGGGATTTTGTCTGCTGATCCAGTGCCGTTTGCTTCCAGTGTGTCCATCGTCTCCTGGAATTTCCTCCTGGTTAGTAAGCTCCTCTGTTGAGAGGCTGCTCAACCCCTGGTCCGAACCCCCCACATAATTCCTTGTTATCCTTTTTTTACTTAAATTTTATCTTTGATGTGGACCACTTTTAAAGTCCTTATTGAATTTTCTACAACACTGCTCCTGTTTTATGGGGGTTTTTCGGCCGAGAGGCATGTGGGATCCCAACCCGGGATCAAAACCGCACCCCCTGCATTGGAAGGCAAAGTCTTAACCACTGGACCATAAAACACACATGTTTAGAACGTCATCTGTATCAGAATTACTGGGGTGAGCCTGGAGGGGCTACGTGGCTTGTACAATGCAGACTCCTGGGCCCTTCTCCCAGAGGCTCTAATTCAGTAGCTATCAGGAGGGGGTCCTGGAGTCATCTTTTAATCGCCGCCACCATGCGCAGCTAGGGATGCTGTTCATTCCGCGCTTGGAGGTACAGTGATCTCGGCTATGAGTCTTTATTCTCAGAGGTAGCGGAGCTGGCAGAGCAGCCTCTGTCAAAGGTGAAAGGGGGCCTAGTGACTCTGGAGCCCACACCAGCCGTTGAACACAAGCCCTGAAACATAACAGATGCTGTGGTTTTGGATGCCTCCTCCTAGACCCGGTAATTTATAACCACGTGAGACCAGGCAGGTGGAGAAGGCGATGGCACCCCACTCCAGTACTCTTGCTTGGAAAATCCCATAGACGGAGGAGCCTGGTGGGCTGCAGTCCATGGGGTCGCTAAGAGTTGGACACGACTGAGCGACTTCCCTTTCACTTTTCACCTTCATGCATTGGAGAAGGAAATGGCAACCCACTCCAGTGTTCTTGCCTGGAGAATCCCAGGGACGGGAGAGCCTGGGCTTCCGTCTATGGGGTGGCACAGAGTCGGACACGACTGAAGCGACTTAGCAGCAGCAAGACCAGGCAGGAGCCACCATCTTTCCCAGAGAGGTGGAGGGTCCTTTGCAAAGCTCTCCTAAACCTTCTTCTCCAAGATGCCCAAAGTTCTCCAAAATGCCCTCTCTCAATGTGGTGGTAGTCACTAGCTGTGTCCGACTCTTTGTGATCCCATGGACTGTAGCCCGCCAGGCTCCTCTGTCCTTGGAATTCTCCAGGCAAGAACTCTGGAGTGGGTAGCCGTTCCCTTCTCCAGGGGATCTTCCTGACCCAGGGATCCCACCCGGGTCTGCCACATTGTAGGCAGATTCTTTACCATCCAAGCCACTAGGGAAGCCCTTCTCCAAAGAGGCGTCTAGAGCTCTTTGGAATCAAGTGTCTCCTTGCTGATGGATGCCCCAAAAGCCACGACGGTCCTTTCCCCACCGGGGAGTTTGCACTGAACACAGCATGTCGGGTCACCTACGGAGAACGAGCGATGGCTCTGGAGCCCACTTGGGGTATATTTTTTAGCGAACAATTAATTCACCAGAGATGAGTTCATGTTGATGAAACAGTTGTCTGTCCCTTTATAAAATAGAGGAGCTGACCTGGTAGGTGGACATTTTAATCTTATTGGAGATCCAGGCTCCACTGACGCAGAGTAGAAGTTATTATCATACTTAGCTATTTGGAACAAGCAGCGTTTTAGTGGGTGGTTTGCTTAATAGGATGAGAAATCTTTAGCTAATAGAGAACCCATTTCTTCTTCTGATGTACATTTAATTTTTTACCAATTATGCAGACCTATTTGTTTCGCCATTGTAGCAAAGCAATTGCTTATTCATAAGCATCAAAGCTAAGGCACGGATGACTTCTAGTGCCTGGAAAAATTGTGCAGACTTAAAAGACAAGGGGATCTAGTCAGCCTTCTTACACAGCACAGAGCCTCTGATGCTCCTGTGGATTGTGGATTATTAGAACGATAAATGGAGATATATCTATTATAGTTACTAAGGTTGTAAATTAAGTTTTTCTCGGTTGTGTCTGACTCTTTGCAACTCTGTGGACTATAGCCTTCCAGGCTCCTTCTGTCCATGAAATTCTCCAGGCAAGAATATTGGAGTGGGCTGCCATTCCTTTCTTCAGGGGATCTTCCTGACCCAGGGATCCAACCCTGGTGTCCCACATTGCAGGTGGATTCTTTACCATCTGAGCCACCAGGGAAGCCCCGATTAATGTTTTCACCATGTTTCTTAAACTCCAGATGTGCCTCTGCCTAAAGGTTAGTAACTAAGCATAATAAATACTTCAGTGATCTTTCCATGAAGCTTCCTTGGTCTCTCATGGAATCTTTTCCTATCCTGACTTATACACGACCCACATAGCAAGCACAGCCTTGAAAGATTTCTTGCTGAGACAAACGTGTGGCCACTCTCAGAGGAGAGTGCACTCACAGTTGGCCCAATTTCTCCCTGACCTGGAACTCGGGCCTGAAATCGGGCACAGATAGGACTGTAGGTTAAAATGCAGGATATCCAGTCAAAATCAACTTTCAGATCAACAATGGGAACTTTTTAGCATAAGTATATCCCCTGCAGTATTCGGGATATACTTATACTGAAAGGTTTTGTTTTATCTGAAATTCATTTGCAACTGAGCAGCACCCTTTTCATTTGCTAAATCGAGAAACTCTTGCAAGGGTCCTGTCCACACTAGATATTCTTGCTGTACAGGCAGACTTGTTTTATTGCACTTTGTTTATTGAACTTTGCAGATACTGCTTTTTTTTTTTTTTATAAATTGAAGGTTTGTGGCAACCCAATAAAAATGTTCACATTGCACCCAAATCTTGGAGAAGGAAATGGCAACCCACTCCAGTGTTCTTGTCTGGAGAATCCCAGGGATGGAGGACCCTGGTGGGCTACAGTCCATGGCGTCGCACAGAGTCGGACACGACTGAAGCGACTTAGCAGCAGCAGCACCCAAAAGGTGTACTGGAATGTTGATAGCAGGCCTCTTTAAACTTTTGGTTGTTGAGGTATAGTTGATTTCCAGTGTTGTGTTTAATTTCTGCTGTACAGCAAAGTGATTCAGCTAAACATATATGTAGGTATATATACATCCTTTTGCATATTTTTCCGTTTTATTTTATCACAAGTTATTGAATACAGTTCCTTGGCTATACAGTAGGATTTTGTCTGTCCATTCTCTGTATAATGGTCTCCACTTGCTAATCCCAAGTCCCTAATACACCCCCCCACTCCGCACCACCGCCCTGACAGCCGCTGGTCTGCTCTCTTGTCTGAGAGTCTGGTTCTGTTTCATAAGCAAGTTCATCTGTGTAATAGTTTAGATCCCACACATACGTGATGTCGTGCGGTATTTGTCCTTCTCTGGCTGACTTCGCTCGGGATGATAACATCTGGATCCATTGGGTTGCTGCAAATGGCTTTATTTCCTTCTTTTTAATGACTGCGTGATATCCCACTGCGTGTATCTCCACGTCTCCTTTACCCATCCCTCCGCTGCTGGGCGTTTCAGTTGTTCCCACTCCTGGCTACTGCGAATGATGCTGCTATGAACATAGAGGTGCGTGCATTTTGTTGAACTATAGTTTTGTCCAGCACTTTTTTCTTAAGGGCACTTTTCTGTCCTGAGGAATGTCAAAAAGGAATTTAGTAAGTGGAGGCTGAAATTTCAACGTGACCAACTGGATCCATTTGTCTACTTTATGATATCCACTGCTCCCAGCTCCATCTCGTTACTCACTGACACGAGTAAGTGGATCACAGGAAAATTACTCGTGTCTCTAAGGGATTGTCTAATCCTATTCACGTTCTTTAAAGAGACCTCCCTTGCACAACAGAGGAAAGTAATATGCCTGGAGCTGTGAGAAATGTCCACTTTTATTTGTAGTCAGAGGGGAAATGTCATTTCCCCCATAAATAGATACATTTATTTTTAAATGAAAAATACTCAGGCTGACTGAAAAAAACAGCGTGATGAAAACTTGCAGACCCTGCTCAGAGGACTGTAAATGGAGTGGCCTTTCCGGAAATTGGTTAGACCAACCTGTCAAGGCCCTTGGATCAGCAGTTCAACTTCTGGGAATTTGGTTCAAATTGCTGATTGTTTATATAGCTTAAAGATTCTGCAGTGATATTTTTAGGGAAAAGAAAAATTTAGGAATAGCCTAAATGCCCAGTGGTTTGAGAAGGTGAACAGTAATTTGTACCACTTGAAATGCTTCTAAGGGTTTTTAATCATATGGGGGAAATGTTTGTGTTGTGTTCAGTGGGAACAAAAATAGTCTGCGGTTGTATAATGTGATCATCCCAGTTATGTAAAACCACTTGAAAAAGTGTGGAAGGAAATACAGCAAACTCAAAAAAAATGTTTTTTCAGCTGATGTGATTTCAATTTTCTTCTGTATACTTGTAGGTTTTCCAAGGTTGCTTAAGTCTGCATTTGTATCTTTAGAAATGAGGTTATTAGGAGGAGAGTTTGTGCTGGGGGGTCCTTGCTCAATGGCAGGATGGATTGAATGGCTAACCAGCCCTGCCTTGACCAGTTAAAACCATTAAATGTATTAAGTTGATGACATTAAGTGAATGTCCTGCCTGGTTTTACGCCGGGACTTTACATTTGGAGCCGATGTGATGCTATTTCCACGGGGTTCTGGGTGATCTAAAGACAGTCCTGGGTGAATGAGTGTGTAAGGAATTTCTTCCAGGAAAGGCATGAACATCTTTTTTCCTTCCGTTTCCTCTTGGCTCTTGATCAGCGATAGACTGCGTTGTGTCACCCAGCCATCGCACCCCGCCGTCCCTGTTCCTCACAGCTGAGTCACCTTTCAGGTGCCCGACAGGCTCCAAAGACAGGACTGAAGGCAGAATGTTGAAGCATCAGAATCTTCCTCCGCCCTTGAAAATCCTTTTTTTCTCCCTGAAGCCACCGGGACTTTCCTCCTCCCCACCACGATCAAAAGCCAGGAATGAGTTTGGTTTATCCCTCCATCTCCAAGGCCGTCTCTCCTTTCTTTGGAAATGGAATCAGAAATTATCCTCAAGAGGTAATACTTACTGAAAGATGGAGAGGGAGCCCTGGGTCAGTGAAAGGAATCTTCTCTGGCTTATTTTCAAATGCATCTCTCTTGCATTTGCGTTTGTGGAAGGCATGTGACAAATCGCATCTCCGTTGCAGTTCAATTTCAGGAAACCAGTTGTTGGCCAGGAGTAATTTATGAGCAAGCAAGTAAGCACCGGAATGTTTAAGGATCTTTTGCACTGAGATTCCCCATCTCCCACCATTTGCAGTACGAGTTGTTGTTTTTTAATATCTTTTATTTTATTTATTTATTTGGCTGAACCAGGTCTTAGTTGCAGTGCGTGGGATCCAGTTCCCTGACCAGGGATTGAACCCCGGACCCCCTTGCACTGGGAGCCAGAGTGTTAACCACCGGACTACCAGGGAAGTCCCAGCAGTAGGAGCTTTTCCTCACTTGCTAAGCTCTGCTTCCTGGGGTAGGCCAGCCCTTTTACATGGTCCAGTGGTGTGTGTGAATCGTGAAGCTGGAGGACAGAGTTAGTGCCCGAAGTGAAGGAGCTTTCCTGGGGTGGATGGGAGGGAGCTGAAGGAGTACGCCCCCATGTGGCGAGAGAGAAGCACTGCGCCTTTTAACATCTGGGAAACCGAGAGCAATGACTCAAATGAAAAAGAAAAGGATAGATTTGGGACTGAACAAAAATGGAGCCATTAAAAACTAGAGTCCCAGAGGCTAAGGAATTTAGAAAATATTTCTGTAGTCTTAAATGAAACAAGTGGAATATGAAACTGTATATTAAGATGTATAAGCCACATACACACTGCTGTATTTAAAATGGATAACCCACAAGGGCTTCTCCGGTGGCTCAGCGGTAAAGAATCCCCCTGCCGATGCAGGAGACAGGAGATGCGGTTCAGTCCTGGGTGGGGAAGATCCTCTGGAGGAGGAAATGGCAGCGTGCTCCAGAGTTATTGCCTGAAAAATCCCATGGACAGAGGAGTCTGGCAGGCTACGGGCCACAGGGTCGCAGAGCCGGACGTGACTGAGCACAAGCATCGCACAGCAAGGATTTAGGAAGAAGGAGTTTTTTCCAGGGACCTGAAGCGTTCTGTGTTTAGCGGACGAGAATTTGCCTACTTGTGCTAATTCAACCAGATCATCTCCAGTAATATCTTGGGGACATTTCTAAAGCTCCTGTGGCTGATGATCTGTCAATTAGCGTTCCTCTTATTCTCTGGTGGCCTGAGCGTCCATCTCCGGGCCTATTATTGATGGATTTGGTCGACTGCATCATCACAGGGGCAGCAAACATCCTGTTCCTGCTGAGTCTGGGCCCATGGGGGACGAAACGAAGACTACCGTGGCGTTTATCTAGCAAGATGAAGTCTGAGGTCCTTGAATCTGTAAGGACTCATTGTCCCAAAATCTTCCTTGTATTTTTTTTTTTTACTGGAAAGATGATAGAAAGTCCCACCTTACTTTCTGAAGCATCGCTGATGGGAAGTGATTCAGAGCCTGTGATCTGAGGACATCAGGCCCTTTCACGGGGGAGGAAGTCACACCCCAAGGGGAGGGGGCTTATCTCCTCTCCCCCCAACTTCCCCAGCTTGTGCCCATCAGACCCCCGCTCTGTTTTTTGCTGTACAGTATGGTGAGTTGGTACAAGCATCATGTCCCTTGTTTGGGGGAGAAGAAAGCAGGGGACAAATGTGTGCAATAAAGTCACCTCGTGATTCAGCTGGAAAAGGGAGCCTTGGTCTGCTCTGTCTGTTCCCTGTGGTCCTCATTCTCACATTTAGCAACGGGGTGCCCCCCGACAGGATGAAGAGCGGGGCGGCAGGCTGAGCCCCGGCCTTGGGCCCCTTCCGGGTGTGGGTGTGTAGATGCTCGAGTTTAAGTTTTTAAAACATTGGGTTTTGATGATGGGCAACTTTGAAGTCTTTCCACCTTCTTTAAAGGATTGTAACCCAGTGTCCCTGGCTTGGTGTTAATAAATATATCCTACGGACAGCGGCTTTATACTTAAAACAGTAGATCTAACGGGTTAAGAAATAGTGTCTTCATGGTTTCAGGTTTGTGGACGAGCGGGAGTGATTATAGATATGAGATTTCCACGGAGCCTTTTCTGCCTCTGGTGATGCAAGCTCACTGGGTCTCTCTGAACTTAAGTGTCTTGGATTTCAAGTTCCTAAATGTCACTGTGGTGATTGGCTTTGCTATGCTTTTGGGCTTCCATGGTGGCTCAGATGGTAAAGAATCTGCCTGTAATGCAGGAGACCCAGGTTCGATCCCTGGGTCGGGAAAATCCCCTGGAGAAGGGAATGGCAACCCACTCCAGTATTCTTGGCTGGAGAATCCCAGGGACAGAGGAGCCTGGGGGCGGGCTGCAGTCCATGGGGTCTCAAAGAATTGGACATGACTGAGCGACTAACACACACTCTTGTGAGCATAGGGGTAGGTCACCACGCCACCCCCGACTCCCGGTCAACCGCAGGGCCCTGGTTAAGAGGTGGCTTCTGGAGGCAAAGGACCCAGCTGGACTCCTGAATCCAAGATGAACTCAGGACTTGGAATTCAGGGCTGTGACTTGGAACCAGCTGCTCTACCTCTCTGTTATTTAAGCTCCTCGTTTGTTGAAGGGGATCATCTCTACCTCATGGGGCTTTTTTAAGGAAGGAGGATTTGTTGAGACTAAGTTCTCAGTATTACCCCCATGTCACTGGTGAGGTTTTTCATTCCTAAACCCGACATCGGCTGTTTCTTCCGCAAAACGTCCTTCTCCTTTGCCAAATCCTGCTTGAAAAGTGCCCAGACCTCTCCTCTCCCAGGAAATCTCACGGGTCGATCCCTGATCCCACACCGGGCTCAGCTGTTGCCTCTGTTAAGGGGTCACCCTTCGTCCGTGGTGCTGGCATCTTACTGGGCAGAGTGTGAAGATTTAACCAGCCTTTCCAGGAGAGGCGAGAACATTCATGGCTGGGGACGCACCCTTCCTCTCGGTGATGATTTATCTGGACTAATGTTCCTCGTTGCAGGCTCATTAGCAGCTGTTATCAAATGCTGGCTTATTTACCTTTCCCAGCGCATCAGGCGTTTGCACCCTCCCGTTTCTCACCAGGGAAAGGCAGCCACATCCGCGTTCACACTTCGGCGAGGACCCCGAGGCGAGGCTCGCATCCTCGCCTGGGTTTATCAGTCTTTACACCTCTCGACGTTTCTGTTAAACGCGTGTTTGGTGCTGGAATTTGCTCACGAGGCCCCCGGCTCCGTTGCTGTCTGTGCGTCACTTGCAGGAGGCCTAGAGTCGGATCCTTCTGTGACAGTGACATACGAGCGTGGCCTCCCCGTGCTTTCTTGGGACAGTGCACTTCTGTCCCTTCGATTCAAGGGCGTGATCCATGTCCAACCGTCTGTCCTTCCTGAAGTTATGAAAATCCCAAAGGGAAGAGTTATTCCTTTATTTTATCTCTATCAACTCCCACCAGAGAGCATCCCTGCTGGGGCTGTGTATTCAGAGGAGAGTCCGGGTGTCCGGGGTGTCCACTGACTGGCCCCGGAGACAGCTGGGTGCCCCCATCACTGCACAGCTTCCTCTGTGCCCAGCACTTAGGCCTGCTTGCTTGTGCCTTTGGTGTTTATGGACTTAAAATCCCACGCGTTTTGTTCAGTTCCACGACAAGCCTCTGTAGCCTGAGTTATCAGGTATTGTCAACAATTAAAAAAAAAAAAACGAGGTGTGCCGAGAAGCACACACCTGTGCACACACACACGAAGATCATCTAATATTGGAGGCAAGAAAGACGGTACTAGACTTCCCCGATGGAGCAGTGCATAAGAACCCACCCGCCAGTGCAGGGGACACGGGTTCGATCCGTGGTCCGGGAAGATCCCTCATGCCTTAGAGCAGCTCAACCTGTGCACCACAGCTGCTGAGCCCACGCGCCTAAAGCCTGTGCTCTGCAGCAAGAGAAACTCTGCTCCGAAACTGGAGAGTAGCCTTCGCTCGCCATGACTAGAGAAAAGCCTGAGCAGGAACAAAGACCCAGCGCAGACAAACTAATTAATTAAAAAAAGATAGGCGGGTCCAGGGGTAACTGCATACTTGCGCGTGTGCACACACACACACACACACTCACGTGCATGCACACACGTATAGACACCACAAAGTGAATGTTGAGCTTCCGCTTGTGCAAATATCGCCTTGGAGGAGTCGCAATCCCCTGAGACAGTTGCACCCTCCAGGGGCTGGTGTTATGCATTGTGGCTCACGACCATTGGAGGGCTGATGACCCTGGCACTTGAGAGGATGGATCACAGGCCCCGTCTCCCCAGTGGCTCTGAGCCTCCGCTGTCCCTGGGAGAAAGCCCCCTGAGGCCAGCTGGGGAGGAGCGAGCCCACCTGCCCTGCACGTCTTTCTTCCTCTTCAAGCTGCTTGGTCTCAGCAAACCACCGAGTAATGGTTTGTTTTTTTTTGTTGTTGCTGTTTTCATGTTTTGATGTATTCCACTAAAGTCTGCTCATCTGAAAATGGAATCAAAGATCTGATCCCATTTATGCAGTGAGAGTCTGGTCTTGACATGAAGTACCCAGGGTGTGAGATAAGCGCCCTTGTCTTGCTTTTCCGCCAAGAGTAAGCAGAGGCCGCACCACCCTCCTGGGGTCAGGGGTAACGGAAACCTCCAAGTTTCTTACTTTGATGTTGGGAAAAGTTTTCTGCAGTTTTCAGCTCAGAGACAAGAATGATTTTACTTGTGAAAAACGTGTCCCCAGAGAAGGGAAGCGGCCACCATGGGGAGGTCCCTGCTGGCCCTGTCAGAGCAGAGCCTCAGTCAAGCTTCTGCTGTTCCCCCCAGCCTGGGAAGTCACACAGTTTATCCTCCAAAGCAGGACACTTTTGAGAGTGCAAGAGGCCACTAGTAACCCCCTTGGGGGAGCAAGTCAAAACTGGGCTGTCAGGTCTCACTGCTCACGGTGGACATCCCGACGACAGGACCTGGTGGCCTGTCTGCGTCGTCCGAGTCAGGGTCTGCAGGCTCAGATGATGGAGAGACTCTCCTTTCTATTTGTGCCACCGCGGGTTTAAGATTTGATCAAGACGCTCCTCCTCCGGGAAGCCTCCCTGATAGGTAAGGGGCTGCGAACCGCAGCCTGGATTCTCTGCCTCAGTCTTGCTCTTCTGTATTTCAGAGCCGGGCAGTTTGCCTCCATTAGGAACCGGCAAATCACCCATGGATATTTGGGATAATCTGGGCACTTGGGAAACCATGAGTATTTGGGATAATCTGATCCTAAGAACAGAGTAATGAATGAAGGTGTGGAGGACCAGATGGATGCATGTACGGACCATTAGGAAGTTAGGAAATAGACCTCGTCCGGTCGTGCAAGCTCCCCCCACCACTGCTTGTCCAAGTCCTGACGTACCTTCTTTCTGACGGCTCTCTCTATGTCCCTCTTTCTGCTCAGACAAGAGTGAGAACGGCGAGGCGTATCAGAGGAAGAGGGCCGTGGCCACCGACCTCGCGGAGGGCCCCGCTGCCCCCGGGCCACCTCGGGGCAGCGCGGCGCAGCCCGGCGGCAGCAGCTGGCGGCGGATCGCGTTGCTCATCCTGGCCATCACCATCCACAACATCCCAGGTGAGAGCCCGCCCGAGCGTCCGCAGGGGGAGCGTCTCTGTCGGCTCGGCGACTTGAAGCGGGGCTTGGGCAGCTGTGGTGCGGGTCCTTTCTCCAGTGGTCCCCAGCCTTCTTGGCATCTGGGACCGGTTTAGTGGAAGACCATGCTCCGTGGACCGGGGCGGTGGGGGTGCTTTGGGGATGCTGCGAGTGCACCGCACTTCTTGTGCACTTTATGTCTAACGGGGCGGTGGGGGTGCTTTGGGGATGATGCGAGTGCACCGCATTTCTTGTGCACTTTATGTCTAATCTACCATGCTTCCGTGGACCGGGGCGGTGGGGGTGCTTTGGGGATGATGCGAGTGCACCGCATTTCCTGTGCACTTTATGTCTAACGGGGCGGTGGGGGTGCTTTGGGGATGATGCGAGTGCACCCCATTTCTTGTGCACTTTATGTCTAATCTAGTGCTGCCGTTGGTCTGACAGCAAATGCCCGTCTGTGGCCGGAGCCTGGGGACCCCTGCTTCAGGGGGCCGTGGGGGAAGGAGCGCCAGTCTTTCCTGAGTTTATCTTTCGGGTTACTGGCTCTGGATTGGTCATCGTATGTTCCAACTTCCTGTTCCAGTTACTGCAGACAATTTCACTCCGGTGTCCACCTCTGAGTTCCTTTCTTCACATATTTGATACCAAGTTATTTGGGCACAGATTCATTAGCTATTGCCTCTCGTAAATATGGAATGTCTGTGGCTTTTCTTAATGCTTTAAAAAAATTTTTTTAATGTTTATTTCTGGCTGCATTGGGTCTTAGTTGTGGCACGTGGGCTTAGGGATCAAATCCACAATCTCTGCATTGAAGGGCAGATTCTTAACCACCGAACCACCAGGCAGGTCCCCCTGACCCTCCGTTAAAGTATTGAATTCAGTATCGTTTTACACTGATGTTTGTCTCACCTGCTTCCTTCCTGGGGGCATCTTTCGGAGATATCCCTGTCGTTACCACGTCCAAGGTTGTACTGCTCACTGCATGGCAGGCCAGTAAATCAAGAGGTGAGTTGTTGGGACAAGGAATAGCAGCTTTATTTGGGAAACCAGCAAACCAGGAGGACGGTGCACTCACATCCCAAAGAATCTTCTTGCCTGAGTTGGAATTCAGGCTTCTCTTATACGGAAAAGGGAGAGAGTAAAGGCGAACATTTGTTTCCTGGTTCCGGTCAGCCTCCGGGGGGATGTGTCCCTTCCTCCTTCTTGCAGTCATTCACAGGTGAGCCTGGTCAGGATGCCCATCACCTGAGACGCAGGGTTCCCAGAGATGGGCCAGGCAGATTAATAACCTGCACCCTTTGCAGAGGAAGTGCAGAATCTTAACCACTGGGTCATCAGAAAAGTCCTGTGTTATGTATGATTTAAGTCTATAGGCACATCCCTTTAGTGACTGACTTAGAATACAGAGGTTCCTCCCGATTGCATTGTGATCCTTTCCTTTTTAGCAAATTTGAACCAATTTGTTTCATGTCTTTGGATTTATTTTCATTGAAAAAAAAAACTTGTTGGTGTTCTATTTAAAAAATAATATGTTATATAGAGAATAACTAGAAACAACAGCTAAATATACAGGAGATACTATTAAAAGCCAAGTTGAGGGATGCTGGGGAATCCCTTGTGGTACATTTTAGAGTTCCATCTCTATGGCCTACTAAATAGTTTATCTTGACAACGGCTTGAGCTGTCTGAACCTCGGTGTTCTCATCTATAAAGTGGGGATAATGCTGTGACTGAGATGACTGGGCTATTCTTTACAAGGTGATCTACACTACTTTGATAAATAAGATCAGATGTGTACATACACAGTATATACAGTACTGCGGCCGTCTGAGCATGTGAAAAGCGGAAGCTGTTATTAGCGTGGATAACGCTCCTGATTCCTTCAGTCTTCTTTGAAAAGTACTTAGTTCACTTCGTTTCAGTTGTGTCGGGTCCGGGTCGCAGCGCAGGCGTAGTGGTTTGTGGTGCGCGGGCCCAGCTGCCCCGAGGCGTGTGGGGTCTTCGTACCCGGACTGGGATGAACACCCCACCTGCACTGGACCTCCAAGGAAGTCCCCTCACTCCTTCAGTCTTGAATTCTTAAACGCTCTGATTCATCTTTCATAGTTTTAGAGCTCAAGTTTGAGTGATGACCTTGTTCAGGGGGCAGCCCCAGGTGGTATATTACCTGAGTCCTTGCAGAGTTCATAATGTCACCCTGTTACCCCAACACAGGTGCGAAGGCTGCTCTGGGCAGAGCTCGCCAGGGGCACGTATTTCTCCTTGAAGCCCTTGTGAATACTGTTATCTTCTGGCTTCAGTCTGTGGGAGAAAAGGCCACAGCCAAACTGAGTTTATCCCTCGGTGGGTAACTTGAAATTCTTTTGCTTGTGCAATGAAGATTTTGGGGGGTCATTTTTAGAGAAGGCAAAATTTCAATATATTATGTATTCCAGTACACACACACACACACACACATACATACATACATACACACATGTATGTATATGTGTGTGCTCAGTCACTCAGTTGTGTCCGACTCTCTGGGACCCCATGGACTATAGCCCCCCAGGCTCCTCTGCCCATGGGATTTCCCAAGAAAGACTACTGGAGTGCGTTGCCATGCCCTCCAGGGGATCTTCCCAACCCAGGGTCAAACGTGCGTGTCCTGCACTGGCAGGTGGGTTCTTTACCACTGCACCACTTGGGAAAACCTTACACGTGTGTGTGTTTGTCTCTCTGTGTACATATGTGTGTGTGTGTATAGACATGAAATGTGTCGAAAGACTAAGTGTCTAATTACTTTTTAGGCTCAGGCTTTCCTCTAAACGAGAAGCATTTTCCTCAAGTATTTCTGTCCTGAATCTTAGGAATGTCTATCCTATGATCATATAGGCTGATTGGCCTCATTTTTTTTCAGCCTCTGTTTCCCTCTCATTTCCCTCTTGGCTTTTTCCCTTTGGGTAAAAGTCAAGGTTTTGCCCAAAAACAGTCAGCTATTTTGATTGTTTTCCTGGAGCTTGCTATACAGTATGGATTGAGATGATATTGTATGTGGGACCCCCGGGCACAAATCTGACCAAAGTGGGTTTCAGTATGGATTGAGATGATATTGTATGTGAGACCCCCGGGCACAAATCTGACCAAAGTGGGTTTGCCCCCGTGGAAAGATCTGGTCACGCTCACCCCTAGTATTTTTTTTAAAATTAATTTTTAAAATTTATTTTTTTATTTGGCTGTGCCAGGTCTTAATTGCAGCATGCGGGATCCTTAGTTACAGCATGTAGGATCTAGTTCCCTGACCAGGGACCGAACCTGGCTCCCCTGCCTTGGGCATGCATGGTCCTCTGAGGACGTCCCACACCCCCAGTATCTTGACGAGCCCGCTGGGAGACCGAGGGCTCTGCAGAGGGCAGCGCCCAAACCTCCACAGACATGTTCAACCTGTTAACTGCAGGTTGGAGTTAACAGGTTGAGCACATTATTGGAGAAGAGAATTATGGATTCAATTCTCAATCCTTGGAGAAGAGAACTATGCTTATGCTATCTTTTCAGTCACAGTAATTAGTGGCTTTCTTTCTGCCATGTAAGATTCCTTGTTTAACCAGTTGAAAAAGAATAAAGATCTAAATATAAATATATGTGCTTCCCAAGACTCCAGTGGGGCTCAATCCCAGAGTGTCAAGCTCCTGACTTCAGTCTGAAGGAAAGTTCACTGGCACCTTCGGGCAGCTTCGTCCCCTTTGATGAGCACCGTTTCAAGAACTTCTCTGTCACCAACCTACCTTTGAAAAGGTCTCTTTCTTTAACACTTGCCTTCATGGTTTATTAAAAATTTAACTAGAGCTTTGATGTTCCCAGAGACTCTGGGTTTTAAGATAGATTTTCACAGTGACTAAATGGATAATTGATTTTTTTTTGAAGTTTTTTTGTCTTGGCTGATTCAGTTTTACATGTCCTGGGGATGACATTTTGTTTTAAAAAATTATTTTTTTAACTGTGGACGCCGAAAGCTTGTTAGCGTGTGTGCTGTCTCCCAGAGGTTCCTAGAGCTTGAGAACGCACACAGGTGTGAGCGCACACCCGGGGCACTTGGGTTCATATTTAAGACACAGGGCAAGGATAAAAGCATCCTTAGACATCTGTGGCTCACAGTCCCGTGAAGACTCTGCTGAGAGCTGTGGATCCTCTTGTAAGAGACGGTTGCACGCAAACCCGTTTGCAGGCAGTTTGGGGTATTCACAGGCTTCCCTGGTGGCTCAAATGGTAAAGAATCCGCCTGCAGTGCAGGAGACCTGGGTTCGATCCCTGAGTTTGGAAGATTCCCTGGAGAAGGGAGTGGCTACCCACTCCAGTATTCTTGCCTGGAGAATCCCACGGACAGGGGAGCCTGGTAGGCTACAGTCCCTAAGGTCACAGAGAGTCAGACACGACTGAGGGACTAACACTTCCAGGCCCTTGGGTGTTCACAGACCTCACGAAGGCCACCCACAGCTCCAGAGTAGGATGGACCCCCTGCTTTAGAGAAACAAACTGTCCAGCTGGGCAGGCGCTTGAAATGTTTCCGGAGAAAAGGGTGATGACTGACGGAGGCCAGTAGACCTGAGCCCTGCCGGCCCAAGGCGGGGTTGCAGAGACTCCTGAGGGGAGGGTCGACTCCGCACTTCACAGTCCGTCTCTGGCTCAGCCTGGGGAGTTGAGTCCTTTGGAAAATGATCTCCCAAGGAAACCTGCACGCTTTCCGTGAACACGACCCCACTCTGTAGCCTCTGGAGCTCCCTGTGTCCTAATGGGCTTTCCCTGCAGCGCTGGATACACTCCAGGGCTCAGAGCCTTCCAGAGATTTCCAGGCCTTTGGAAAACAGGCTGCCATTCTGTGTCAGAGTGGAATTAAAAATCAGCCAGCCATCGAGTTTCTATTAATCTCTTTTCATGAGTAGCTTATGGTCTGTGTACTGAAAAGTTAAATTTAGAGCTTAAAGGGATTCTAGAAGTTATCTCATTCAAGCACTGCTCCATTTGAAAATTTGGTGGTTGGAGGAGGGACGGGGTGCTAAATGATCGTGGTGGTTCCTTTGCTCCATTTGAAAATTTGGTGATTGGAGGAGGGACGGGGTGCTAAATGATCGTGGTGGTTCCTTCCAGCACTGGCCTTGAACGAGTCAGTGAAAAATAAGTAGCATTAATACTTTATTATTATTGTTTAGTCGCTCAGTCATCTCTGACTCTGCAACCCCATGGACTGTGGCCCACCAGGCCTCTCTGTTCATGGGATTTCCCAGGCAAGAATACTGGAGTGGGCTGCCACTTCCTTCTCCAGGGACCTTCCTGACCCAGGGGTCGAACGTGTATCTCCTGCATTGGCAGGCCGGTTCTTTACCTCTGAGCCACCAGGGAAGCCCAGTCCATTATTCCATTTATTTCACAGCATTCACCGCTCCTTTCTGGGTGACACCCCTCCCTCCCACATCCTGTATCTGCTTCTGTCTTGATAGTTATTGCTCTCAATGGCAGTTATTTATATGTATTTATTTCCCCCTCGTAAATGGAGCTTCTTATAAGAAGGCCTGTATTGTCTTCTCTTTTTTCAGAAGCAAAAGAAAATGTTATTATTTTTTTTAACTTTATATTTTATGTTGGGGAAGATGATTAACAATGCTGTGATCGTCTCAGGTGGACAGCAAAGGGACTCAGCCATACACACACCTGTTTCCATTCTTGCCCAAACTCCCCTCCCATCCAGGCTGAGCAGAGTTCCCTGTGCTGTACAGCAGGACTTCGTTGGTTATCCGCTTAATATAGCCATCCCAAACTCCCTGACTATCCTTCCTCTGATCCTTCCCTCCTCCCTCAGCAGCCATAAGTCTGTGAGTGCTTCTGTTTTGTAATAAGTCCATCTCCTTTTTGGAGCCGTGTTGAGTACAGTTCGTACTGAAGTGCATTATCTATTCGGGCTCTGGGGGTGGCTGGCGCCTTTGGGGACCTGCCATCCTTCCCATCAGGGGACCCAGGTATCCCAGCTTCCTCTCCACCTTGGCCACCAGGTGGGCTGAGGGACGTATTTACGCTCTGTGCATCACCAGGATACACTGGACTTGCCTTGCTGTCTGACCTGACCTGAAAAAGTCTTTAGAAGAAGCGGCCAGGTGAGTCACTTGCTTTATGCAGTTTCTTCGCATCAGAGCCGAGAGTCGAGGTTGCTTTGCTGGCTGTTACCGCGACACCCACAGAGCCGGAGGTCGCTCTCCGTGTCTCTAGAACCGTTCGACCATTGCTTTGAATTATGTGACTCATCTCCCTTCACGGCTCCTAACAGACCCCATTTCATGGCTTTAAACCAAACGCTCGACGTTTTCATCGGAAGTGATTTTGTTTCAGGGAACAAAACCGCACAGATTTATTCCTGTGTATGTTAACACGGGTTGGTTATCTTGGGATCCTGGAGTTATGGGATTACAGCTGATTGTTTCCTTCATGTTTCTGTGAGAGTCATAACTCAGCTCTTCTATAATGAATATTTGTGATTCGTGTAAGTAGGTAAAATGGTCTTTTTTTAATTGAATTATAGTTGATTTACAGTGTTGTATTTATTTCTGCTGTTCAGTTATACATTCTTTTCAAAAAGTACTTTTTTCTGTTGTGGTTTATCACTGGATTTTGAATCCAGTTCTCTGGCTATCCGGTAGGACTTTGTGGTCTGTCCCTCCTACATATAATAGCTTGTATCTGCTGACCCCCAAAATGCTCTCCACCACCTAAGCACCTCAACATCCCTCATCTCTCCCCAACATACACAAAAAGTATGAAAGTAAAGTTATTCCTTTATGCTTGAGAGACTCTTCTTGGAGTTGTTTGAATTACTGGTGGGAGACAGAATGAAGGATTGTATTAGCTTCCAATGGAACAAATTCTCCCTAACCTAGTGGCTTCAAGCAGCCCAGATTTCTTCTTTACGGGCCTGCAGGCCAGGAGGCCACATGTTGGCAGGGCCGCGCTGCCACTGGAACTGGCCTCTTGCCGCTCCTGGGGGCCGCTGGCTTTCCTGGCCTTGCAGCCGCACGGCTCCAGCCTCTGCCTCCATGGTCGCATTGCATCCCCTTCTGTACCGTTTCTCCCCCTGACTCGTTCTTATAAAGACCCCAGTGACTGCAATTCGGGCCCCACCCAGGTAGTCAGCGGGCGTTACCCCATCCCCAGATAATCCAGGATAATCACGTCTGCAGAGTCTCCTTGGCCAGGAAAGATGCCATCCCCGGGGCCCAGGGATTGTTGGTGGCACAAGCCCCAGCACTCACTCTATCCTCCTGTGATCTCCACCTGCTGCCCGGGGGGCTTTGCAGGGGCAGCCGTGAGCAGGTGCAGGAAGGAGCCAACAGCCGGAAAGAAGAGCTCATTGAGTCTTCATTTTCCTGGGGCAAAGAAAGAGTAGAGAATTCTGCTGTTATACGTGGACCTTTCCAGGAAAACCTTGATGCAGGAGCCGCTGATTCTACAGTGATCTATATGTATGTGTTTGGTTGTGTCCGACTCTTTGTGACCTCGTCGACTGTTGCCCACCAGGCTCCTCTGTTCTTGGAATTTTCCCAGCAAGAATACTGGAGTGGGTTGCCATTTCGTTCTCCAGGGGATCCTCCCAACCCAGGGATCGAATCTGCATTTATGGCGTCTTCTGCATTGGCAGGTAGAGTCTTTACCACTAGTGCCATCTCACTGATCTATGCTTCCAGAAACTGGAGGGATATTTTCTGCAGCCAGAGACCCAGGCTCAGTCAGTGGGTAAGCTGAACCCTACTCAAAACTACAAATCACTGATGCTAGAGGCCACCACTTCCTGAGGCCTTCTGAGACTTCAGACGTCCAGTGCTCCTCTAGACAATTTAGATATTTGAGACCCTGGTTTACATTTTGGAAACTGAGAGCCAGAGAGGTTAAAGACCAAGCTCACGGGCACAGAGCAGGTCCTGGTAGAGTGAGATCCACACACATCTCCACACGCCTCCCCTGCTGTACGTGCACGCTCAGGCATGTCCGACTCTTTGCGGCCCCATGGACTGCAACCCGCCAGGCTCTTCTGTCTATGGGATTCTTCAGGCAAGAATGCTGGAATGGGTTCTGCCATTCCCTTCTCCAGGGGATCTTTCTGACCCAGGGATCAAATCCGGGTCTCCTGCATTGCAGGCAGATTCTTTCCCGTCTGAGCACCAGGGAAGTCCACGTGCCACCTCCATCGGCCCCTCGAACCTCAATGAACATCATCACTTTTCTTCCAGTGGATCACAGAGCTTTTCAGCAACAGTTCCAGAAATGTTCAGGAAATGCTTCTCACTCTTTGAAGCTTGCCACATCAGATGTTAATGCCTGCAGCATCACATCGGCATGTTGGTGTGGGGGTCACTCCTGATGCCTCAGGCTCTGTCCAGCAAGGAGATCTTGGCAGAGGAAACCTGGACCGGAAGCCTCATCCTCGCCCAGCGGCACCTGCTGCTGTGGGCTCTGCAGACGTGTGTGGAATGGTCACCGTGCAACCCCCACAGCCCTCTCCACTGTCAAGTGGGGACGAGCGGGACCCAGGCAGACCCAGTCACCTCTTTAACCACATCAAGGAAGGAGGCTAGCACAGGATTTAGAGACAGAAAGGCCAGGGCTGGGATCCTGGAGCCACCAGATGCTCTGCTAGCTGAAGATCCTTAGGTGAGATTATGGGAGTCTCAGTTTTCCCAGCTGCAAAATGGGAATAATATCTATCTTGTGGTTCAGTGTCCAGTGAGATGGCAGCAAGCAAAGCCACTCCCGTGTTGCCTGCCATGGAGTGCGGATAACCATGGCCAGGACACAGTAGGACCTGAACAAGGTTAATTTCCCTCACCTCCTCCTGGCCCCTCACATCCCTCCACCTGCCTACTTTCAGCTTCCTTTTTCTCCTCAAAGATCGCTTGGTTCTGGTCTTGGTGGTCTCGGTGGGACCGTCTTAGATCACTTTTCATTTCCTCTTCCAGAGGTTACACCTGAAGATAACATTTACTCCAGGCGTCTGGAAACACTGTAACATTCTCCTTTAATTATCTGGTTCTCAGTGGGAAGCCTGATGCGATAATTAGCCCGGGCTCCTGTCTGGGGTGACATTCCGCTCGGAGCTCTGTGCTCCTGCGTATGCGCTGCGGCAGAAACTCCTAGCTCGCTCCCAAATCAGGCCGTGGGGTCGGAAGGTAAGAACTGGCACAAACTCCCCAAGAGTGAAATCGCAGCTCTCGGATCCCTGCGTCACTGCTCAAAAGCGACAGGGCAACATTAGATTCACCATCAGCTCCGGCCTCGAGGCTCCAGACACACAGGTGCCCGAGTGCTCGTCTCTGGCCATCAGAACAAGAAGTCTCTGTTGGAAGGCTGCACGAGGATGAGGGCTGAAATCAAAACCCATTTACACATCTCCTGGGTTACATCATCCTGCTACATATTATGTGAATTAAAGGGAAAAGAAGTTAAAGCAAGAGAATGCAAACCTATTTTTGTATTAGGACTCAAAGCTTCCTGTGACTTCCAGTCTTTGTACAATCGCCAGGCAGATGTACAGGGGTCCTCAGCCTCCAGGATCTGACGCCTGTCGACCTGAGGTGGGGCTGATGTAGTAATAATAGAAAGAAAGTGTACAATGAATGCAGTGAGGTTGAATCATCCCGAAACCATCCCCCCGAGTCAGTGGAAAAGTTGTCTTCCACAAACCCGATCCCTGGTGCCAAAAAGGTCTGGGGGCCCCCTGCATGGTTTGTGTGAAGCCTTTCAGAGCCCAGCTAAGTACACTCCCATGTGGACAAGGCCAGGGCTTGAATCCTGGAGCCACCAGATGTTCCTCTATTGATCAGGATTAAATAAAGCCCAGAATGCAGATCCTCGGTGGTACTTCACCACATGTCAGCTGCTAGAGAGCCGTGGCGGCTGGAGCTGCCTTATTGGACAGCCGGCCGAGGACAGCGCCACGCTCAAAGGAGGTTCTACTGGACGGCACCGCTGGCGTGTGGACCACGTAGAGATGTCACTGCACCGGTTATTCAGAGCGTGCTGGCCGCTGCTGCCCTCCTTAATCGAAAGTATGATCGTGCTGCTAAATAAAAAGTCCAGAGTCCCCACTGGCTTTACGACGATCTTCGACAGGAGTTTAATTTGTCCTTGCTTCACTGTGAAGAGAATGGTGGCCCTTCTAAAATGTTGGTTGATAAAAATACCCAGCACCCTTGCTTGCCTGATAACCCATCACAGGACCCCCTTGCATCTTCTGGTGGGTCTGTCTCTCTCCTGTTGAGTGACCTCGTTTGTTCAGAAGCTGTGCCACCTAACAAGTTTAGTCAATTGGTGACATTTGAGATGCAGTTTAATCAGTTGATAACGTCTGAGGTGCGTGCTTTATAATGGTCCCAGTTCATTCATATTCATGTGGGCTAATTTTAGCGCCCATTAATTATGTACCTAATAAGCCCCTGTTTATTCTGTTTTGTCTCCACTCCCTTGTTAGCTTTTATGATGTGGAGTTAAAGATAATTAAAATGTTACTCATGTTCTGCAAATAACAATTAACCAAGGGTGAATTCTGAAATTCTGAAATCAGAATTCCATTTTCTGTTCCCCTTTCTTTGACTGAGTGCAGTGAGTGAAATGACATCTAAGTGTGAGTAGCGGTCCGTTCCTGGTCGGCTCCAGGGAGAATGAACAGGGACATGAATCTCAAACAGATCAGTCACGCTGGTGAGCTGTCAGAAAAAAAAATTAATTAGAAGATGATTCACAGTTCCTGGGGACAATAAAACTTGGAGATTACATTTGCATTATAGCAATTTAGACAAGCCAAATTCCCCCTTACTATGGATAAGTAAGAGTTAGGAGTCAGTCTCTCGTTTCCATCATATTTTGAAAATTACTGACCGTGTGATTGTTACGTATGACAACTTTCCAAGCTGAAGGAAGGAAGGTGAATAATTCAGGCTGCACCCCGCTCTTCACAGGTGATATGAGCATGAAGTACGATCTCTGGTAGCAGATGAGCCTGCCTGAGGCGTAAAGGTACCAGAAAAACAGCCGTGATCCTGATTACTGGACCCGGCCGTTGAATGTTCGGCACCTTCGCCATCCAAATCTCATTCCCTTTCAACTTCCGGGCTTTGCACTCATCAACTCTCTTCTCTTGGTGTTCTTAACATTCAAAACTGTCACCTCCAGAGATCTTGCTCATTTGCTCCTCTTCTGTATGTTCTCAGAAATCCTCCCTGCTCTGCGATGGGGAGGAGGTGGGGGCATGATGGCTAGGAAGAGAGAAAGGTTTCCGAATCCTGTTTTGAGGCACAAACGAAGTCTTCTTAGATGTCAGTACAGCAAAATAGTCATTTTTCCCTCCTCCTCCTCTTCCAATAAAACACTTTTTTGTTTGTTTACAAAAACCACTAAGTCACTGTTGCAGCATCTTGGGTTTGCGTTTTGTGCCCCATGCTCTGGGGTCAGCCTGTTTCACGTAGGGCCACGTAGGGCCTTTCTGTGTGCAGGGGGACGTGTGGGAAGCCAGCTGATGAACTGATAGAGGACAGAGGTAAGCCGGGGCGGAGAGTGGAGGCGTGGAACTCCAAGCACTCAGTAGTTGGAGAAGGAAATGGCAACCCACTCCAGTGCTCCTGCCTGGAGAATCCTGGGGACAGAGGAGCCTGGTGGGCTGTCGTCTATGGGGTTGCACAGAGTCGGACACGACTGAAGCGACTTAGCAGCAGCAGCAGCATTTGGGGAGGGCGGATCCCAGGGTGTCTTTGGGGTCTGGTGAGGACATCTGGGGCAGGCACCTTCCCACGCTCCTGGGGTCCTGCCCTAATATGCTTGCTCCTCAAGACTCCGGATAAGTGCCAAGTTTTACCTCCCGGTAAGTCTGAAGAGTGCCCTGTTGCTTAGAGACAGGAGATGGTGCCTAGAGTGAAGATCAGGTTGTCAAGGAAACCAAGCCACAAATCCCCGTGCTTTCCTTTGGGTTGCTGGCCGGAAGAGTAGAAGGATTTTTGCTCTGACACCTGGAAGAAGAGACGCGGCTTCTTTTGCTACATGTGTTTTCAACAAATTGATGTGTTGTCCAAGACACAGCCGAGCTCGTACCCGAGCTGACAAGCAGGGAGTTATTTTGCATTGCTGTTGGTTATCAGTGAGTGCTTTCTGATACCAACAGAATCAAGCAATGATTGTAATCCTGACTTCTTTTTAGATGTGTGGACCCCAGGACCCAACCCTACTCTGTTACACAACTCGACTCTTGAATTCTGAGTTTTCATTTATTGTCTCAATAAATTAGATTCTATGTGGCTTAGATTCATGTTACCTTTTGTTTTTTTTAAGGCAGAGGAGATATCCTTTGTCTCATCTTTCTGAATGGAGGGTGTTATGGACTGAACTGTGTCCCCAAAACCTATACATTGAGGTCCTGACCCCCGGGACCTCAGAATGTGACCTTAATGGGAAATACGGTTGTTGCAGATCCATTGGCTAAGATGAGGGCACACTGGAATAGGATTTGTCCCTAATCCAACATGCCCGGTTTTTCTCTTTCCATGAGGGGGAAATGTCCCTTTTTGGAGATCATGGTGGCAGAAGCGTCCCATTTTCCATTCTCTGCCTTTGAATTATTTGCGTGTTTCAGATGGTGGTCATCAGTAAACCTGGACATCTTCCTCTTAACTCTGGTGCTCACGAGTCAGAAAAACATTCCCACGGCCATCCTGAAGGGGTTCGTTGTGGAAGCCACGAAAGTTCACATCTGCTTTCTGCTGTGGTGTCAGCGGATGAAGCACTGAGGCAGGCTGCTTCCGGGGCTGGCACCCAGGTCTCCCTTCCCCTGCCCTGGGGGCGTTTACGGCACAGAGGGTCTTGTATCTCAGAGGAAACAGTTGTAGCTGAGAGTGACCCCAGGGCTGGCTGGTCCTCCCCTTCTGTGTTAGTTTCCTAAGGCTGCTCAACAAAGTACCAGAAACTGAGGGGCTTAAAGAACAGGCATTTGCGGCCTCACAGACCCGGAGGCTGGATGTCCGACGTCACGGTGTCGGCAGGGTGGTTCCTTCCCAGCAGGGAGGGAAGGGTCTGGTCCAGGCTCCTCCCTGGGGTTGTGGAGGGCCGTCTTCTTCCTGTGTCTCATCAATTGTCTTCCCTCTTTAAGCATCTGCTTCAGAAGGAGACCGGTCATGTTGCATTAGGGACAAGCCCTATTCCAGCATGCCCTCGTCTTAGCTAATGGATCTGCAACAACCGTATTTCCAAATACGGTCACATTCTGAGGTCCTGGGGGTCAGGACTTCAACATATGGGTTTTGGGGACACAATTCAGTCCATAACACCCTGCGTTTCAGAAAGACAAGACAAAGGATATCTCCTCTGCCTTAAAAAAACAAAAAACAAACAAACAAAAAAAAACCAGGAACATGAATCTAAGCTGACCATAATCTAATTAATCACTCAGATGGGCACACTGATGGCACAGCAATTAATCTGGAGCTAACACAAGGCTGGAGGGACAGGTAATTTGAGGGATGGCTAAGTCATTAAATTGCAAGATCCCAAACTGCTGGAATTCCGACGGGCTCTATCGAGGTGAAAAATGAACAGACTCTGAGGGACCCAAGTAGAGTCCTGAAATCAGATCCCTCAAACATGCGATACAAGCATACTCAGGAGCAAGAAAAAGAATTGGAGCTTTAATTCAACGAGAGACATAATCATTCATTTGGTCATTTATTTGTTTAAATATTCATTGCTAACCTCTTCTCCACTGAGGGAGCCCTGGGAAGATAAGTCAGCCCTAAAAGTGGTTTCCCCTGGGACTCCTGCGCCATCTGCTCCCTCCTCCAGGTACCCAAGGGTAGAAGACATTTACACATCCGTGAACCTACAGATGAGCCTCCCCACCACGCTGGGCTGGAAACTCAAAGACGGAAGCAGTGGCTGCAATGACTGGACATTTTAGGCTGGAGAAAGCAGATGTAGGTGATAGAATCTACTTTACACCTTGGAGGGACCACCGTGGGGAAGAGTCTGGGCTCGTCCTGTGTTCTCTTCCAACCAAGCAGTGGAGGGCTCAGGGGGACAAATGTCAGCACAGCTGAAGGAACAGTCTTTTCAGTTACAGCCATCTAAGAATGAAATCTCCTGGCTTGCCTTGGGAGGTGATGGCGATGTCATAGGCAGCATCCATGGAGTGCCTACCATGTGCCTACGTGCTCTTAACATTTTCTTGGAAAACAAAGCCTAGGATCCACTCTAATCAGCCATTCCTACATCTGCTATGGCACAACTGGCTCCCAAGAACCACTGAAGTCAGAAAATGCTCATGATCAAGACCACACCTTCCTTCCCTAGACCACAGAGTTTAGAAGGCGTCATTCCTTGTCTATAAGTGAATTGTTCAGTCTGTAAGCCTGCAGCATGCCAGGCTCCTCTGTCCTCCACTGTCTCCCAGAGCTTGCTCAAACTCACGTCCATTGAGTCAGTGATGCCATCCAGCCATCTCATCCTCTGTCGTCCCCCTCTCCTCCTGCCCTCAATCTTTCCCAGCATCAGGGTCTTTTCCACTGAGTCAGCTCTTTGCCATCGGGTGGCCAAAGTATTGGAGCTTCAGGTTCAGCAGCAGTCCTTCAGATGAATAGTCAAGGTTGATTTCCCTTTAGGACTGACTGGTTGGATCTCCTTTCAGTTCAAGGGACTCTCAAGAGTCTCTTGAGAGAGTCCATGAGAAGTAAATTTTTCTTTTGGAAAAGAAATTCTGTCCTCCACATCTCTGAGCTTCAGCTCAGGCTGAAATGTGTGAAAGCTCATCTCCACTATCAGGAAGTGATTATTTATTTGAATGCTTCCCTAAAATCTACTAGGCATTCTATTGTGTTAGTTTGGGAGAATAGATTTCCTAGCTGTGCTATTGGCTCTGTGTTTTTTTTTTATTTTGTTTTGTTTTTTTAATTTCGCACGAGCCCTTCTCCCTGCGTGGCCAGCAAAGAGTGAAGGGATTAGGGGTGTCCCCACTGGCCGTGATTGACAGGCACTCTGCGGGTGTGGATCACCCTGTCCACTAGCCTGGAACAGGTGCCCTGACCTCTGTTGCTTTCCTTAATATGCTCGCTTTGCACTCCTGGATAATTTGCAAATGCTTTTCAAGCGACTGTGCCATCGCTTTCCAACGTTTTGCTTCTAATTAAGAAAGGGAATTGGATGTACTCTTGGCTGGCTAATTTTTTTTTTCTCCCTGGCACGGGGATAAGGGTGGGAAGAAAGAGCAAAAGAAATAGCTAAGATGTTTTAGAAAATAACTCCCCGGTGCCACTGAGGATCAAAGCTGTGTCTAGGAGTTTGTGCCTGTAAGAGGTGTAGGGATCCCCAAGTTCAAGTCCAAACTGAGAAATACAGTCATGGAAAGTGCCTACACTCTACGACTGGGCAACTACCTTCAGGAACTTTCCTCAACTCAGAAATGTAAGCAAGATGCTTCTGAAGGATGCATGTGGGACTTTGACGACCAATGTATATAATCTCTCCAATCACCTCTTTCTGATTTCCCACTTAGGATAAGGGGTTGGCCGCCTGCACAGAAAACCTTTCTTCTGTCCTTTAAAGAAGCCTGGAAACAGGCTTGGGTTTGGCATGGGTATGGCAAATACAGAACAAATCCAGAGACATAGGTATTTTCCAGTTTTTGGCTTTGCTTATGGCTTTAAGGTTGCTTCGTCGTCCCAGATCACCGCTGGAGCTGCACGCGTCACTCCTAACTCCTCCACTGGTCTCCCTTGCCCCACCCCTGGATGCTCGCTGGGCAGATACTGAAATTTTTCGGAGAGTTTCGGGTTGACGAGCACTTTCACTGTTGCATTCGGTGCTGACACGCCAGACCGATGTAACTTCAGTCCCATCCGGTGTAACGTTCCTCCTCTCCACAAACAGCTTCTGGTCCGATTAACCTTAGAAGCCTGCAGTGGGTCAGAGGTGGGTGGTCTCTCTTTTCTTTGTGTTTTTTAAAATCCCCGTATTTTGCTCATCTTGCTGGCTCCTTGCAGTTGAAGGAAGAAAGAAGGAAGTGGTTGTAGGGAGGGGGACTGTATCCAGGTGACATCTCCCGAAAGGTTAGGTTTGTGATTTAGTCATGGGTGCGTTTAGCACGGCATCTTCTCCAGGGTGTCTTCATCCCATGGCATCTGCGCCTCTTCATGGGAATACCCACTGGTGGGGACAGGGCTTCTCGTGACGATGCCTCAGGAGTCCCCTCTCTCCCCTGGATGGTCCTCTCTGCACAAATTCCATGAAAATCAATGTGCCCTTGTAGGTAGACCTCTGAGGGGTGAAGCCTTTCAGATTGTATCAAGTCGCCTTCCCAAATGTCACCTTGGCCCCTTGCCCTCTGGAGATGCAGGCTACCCCCAGGACAGCCCCCCTCATCCTTCAGCCACTGCAGTTCTCCCAGCCACCTTCTCCCGCCGGGACTCTTCCAAGGAGATGAGCAGAGAGCAGTTCTCCAGGGAGGCATGCCAAGCTCTGCAAACGTTTTCCTTGGAGTGGTCCCTCACTGGGCTACAGTAACAAGTTCCTTCATCCTCACTCTGATAACTGTCCTCAAGGGGGTCCTTGATGTGGTTGGCCTCCTTGCTCACCCACTCTCCGTGGGGCCACTGGGAAGCAGCCCCCATGGAAGGGGCGACTCCTCACTGAGACCTGCACAGAGGTCAGGCCCCTCTGATCCATTCTGTCCAGTAGAGCTTCCTATGACGATGGTAATCGTCAGGTTCCGCACTGGCCGTATGGTACCTGCTAGCCGCCGTATTGGATGTGTGGATACTATTATGATTTAATTTTTATTAACTCAAATTCACATGGCCACACGTGGCTACTGGTTTAGATGACACCGTTTTGGAACCAGTGGGTAATGCTGCTCTTCTCAGCAGGGTTCTGACACCAGGTCAGCCCCATTAGATGGCTTGCTGTGTCCTTTCAAGAAAGTCATCCTCAGAGTCTCATAACCAGCCGTCCCCAACCATAAATAAGTAGCACTGTCGGTGACAAGCTTTCAGTGTGGGTTCCCAAAAGCACAGGAGCAGGGAGGATGACGCCAGTCTGTGAATGGGTTAGGTGTCCTTCTTCAGAGTCTCCCCTCTGCCCCCTTCTGCCCTCCTCTGCCGTGCTGTGCTGAGTCATGTCCAACTGTTTGTGACCCCATGGACTGTAGCCCATGAGGCTCCTCTGTCCATGGGATTCTCCAGGCAAGAATACTGAAGCGGGTGGCCATTTCCTCCTCCAGGGGATCTTCCCAACCCAGAGTTGGGACGAACTCGCATCTCTCGCGCCTCCTGCGTTGGCAGGCAGGGCCTTTACCACTAGCACCACCCGAGGAGCCCGCTCTGCCCTGACGGTCAGCACTGCACTCCTTCTAAAGTACTGTCGAAACTCACAGCTCTGGTACAGCTTTGGACCACCTGCTAAAAAGAAGCTCATTGCTTTCCTGTCAGAAGAACTCCCAGTAGGGCCATCATAGGCTTTTGGCTGAGTGATCAGCTTCTGTTCTCTTTCCAGGGAATGCCTGGGGTTGGATGCTGCCAGGAGTTGCAAAGGATTCCGGCGATATCCATGTTTATAGAGGAGGACAGAACTAATTCCATGGTTTGATACTTGGAATGCAGTCGACCTTAGCTGAGGTTCAGCATGATAAAGAACCAGGCTATTTCACCAAGTTAATCTTAGTTACATTCTCAGTAGCAGAAAATTAAGTTTATGACTCAGAATGTGCAGTAGCTCCACTTATTCTAGTTAAAAAGAAAGGATGTCTTATAAGATTTTGCAATCTCGTTTTTTTTAGGGTATTTTTTGAATGAATTCAATTCTGTTATTCCTAAAGATGATTTAAAGTCCCACAACAGATCAGAAAAGAGTTCTGTGCCAGTGAGTTCCCTGGTGGACCAGTGGTAAAGAATCCGCCTGCCGATGCAGGCTACATGGGTTCGATCCTTGGTCCAGGAAGATTCCATAACTAAGCTCATGAGCCACAGCTGCCAAGCCCCAGCTGGAGAGCCCACGTGCTGCAGCTGCTGAGCCCGTGTGCTGCAGATGCAGAGCCCTGGCGTGTAGAGGTTGCACTCCAACAGGGTAGCCCCTACTCATCGCACCCAGAGAGAAGCCTGCTCACAGCAACAAAGACCCAGAGAAATCATAGATAAATAACTTTTTAAAAAGAATATTCTCTCAAGAGTTCTGTGTCAGCTAGGATTCTTTGGTTGCACGCAACAGAGGTCAGCTCTGGCCAGCTTAATCATACCAAGAAGTTTCTCAGAGAGATAAGGAGTAACTCAGAGACTCAAAAGGAAAACAGAGTATCCAGGTTTTGGAGAGCCAGTAGCAAAGCCTCCCGAGATCTGTGATGATGGATGTGTGCTGGTGGACAGGCTCTGCAAAGGGCTGACCCCAGGATGACTCAGAAACGACTCTTTTCTGCCCCTGTTACCATCATCTCGGTTTTCGAATCTGAGAAAAGAAAATCTGATTGCCCTAGTCAGGTGGGGGTTTCTCAAAATCGGAGTGCTGTCTCCAAAAAAGAAGAGGTAGTGATTCTGAGCATGTGAGCCCCTCCCAGACACAAACCCTCTTTAAAGACTGTCAAAATATTTACTGACACAGGAGGACGTTGTAAGAGCAGACTTTGTATCTTTATCTATGTATCGTGTAATAGTAAAGCTCCTCATGTAAAGGGGACTTTGGAAATCATTTAATTTATCCTGATGTGCCCATTTCACAAATCAAGACGCTGGATGAACTTGTCCAAGTTTTCACAGCCAGGTGGTGGCAGAGAAGGGACCCGAAGCAGGTCTCCTGAGCTGTTGGCTGGTCCTGCGCTGTCCCACTCTGCCTCGCTCAGTGGCAAATGCCTTTAAGTTACTTGAAAGCACGCTGCCTTTTTGTGTGTTTAGCCATCCCTTCTGCAGTCTTACAGTTTCAATTGAACTGCTTTAGGCGTCTTTGTGACGTGTGTATCCATCCCTAGACGCTAGATGCTAAATCACTCAGATTCACATTGCTTTTTATTGTTGCTCTCATTTCAAATAGCAACCTAAATGCCTAGGATACAATGGTGCTGATTCTTACACGTGACTCTGGGGGAAGATCCAGTGAAAGAAAAAGGCTGCCAGCCCATCAGTCTGAATGCCCAGCTATTTGTCTGCCTGCAGAAATGATCTCTAATTAACATGACCTTGGGGAGTAGCTTTCTCCTCAAACATCATATGTTTAGTTTTTCTTGTTTCCAGCCAAAGGAAATACAGTATCTTTTTGTGTGTGTGTGTATGACCAAAGCCAAGTTTGGGGGAGGGGAACAGGGCAGTTTATTCATGGGTCCATTAAGCTGGCTGGTAGAAATAGTTACCCTTTCCAAAACCTTGTATTGTTAGACTGCTTGGCTGACAGAATTTTTATTTCGGATGTGTCAGCTTTACTGTAGATGTCATAGCCTTTATAGATACAAGGTTTTGCTTCAGATCCGTTATCCTTCATGGCAAAGTAGTGCTCTTTCATCTAACCGTCTCTGTTGTATTCATCTCCTGAGCTGGTTAGCCGAGTGCAGAAGACACGGGCAGTGTGGTTTCCGCACCCCGAGAGCTTCTCAGCCAGCCAGTGGTGGGACGATGAAGGCAAGGAAATTGTGTCTGGTTGCAAAAGAGAGAAGAGAGTGAAGACTCCTTTGTTTAAAAAAAAATCCTGCCTTTTACCCAATGGTCAAAGAATTTAGAATTGAAACCGACCTCAAAGATAAGGTAGGTCGTGGCTGAAGCTTGTGACTTGCCAAGGTTCGCACCGCTGAAGGCAGAGCTGGAGGAGGAAGGAGAATTAAGCTGTATTAGTTACAGCATCTCAGTGACTACACCTCTGATTTTCAAAGGTGCCGGACCTCTCCCCTTACTTCTGAGATCCATGTGGGTTTGTAAAAATATATCTTTTTTTTTTCTCAGAAAATCTTCCCCACAAGCTTTCAAATTACAATCTTTTCTTTTCTTAAAAAAATCAAGTTATAACATATGCACAGAAAAATGAATCTTTCTTCTTTTTTTTCTAAATTAAAAAAAAAATTTGGGGGGCGCACTGCTCAGCACGTGGGATCTTAGTTCCCCGACCGGGGATCAAACCACCGCCCCCATGTTGGAAGCACCGGGGAAGTCCCAAAAGACAGATCTTAGAGAATTTTTACAAGTGTCTACATCCCTGTGACCACTCTTCAGATCAAATCAAAACATTTCTAGCAGCACAGAAGACTTCTTGGTATTCATTCCCAGGCAAGATAGAGAAGAGAGCATGGAGTAGAATTCCATCCAATGATATTCAATAACAGGCAAAATCTATCTGTGGTAGAATGAATTAGAATAGTAGCTATCTGTTAATAGTAGTTATCTCTTAACTCCTATTCTAATTTATTTTACTATAGATAGATTTTGCCTGTTCTTTTATACCACTTAGCGCGATTATGCTGCATGTTCTCTTCTGTGGCTGGCTTCTCTTGCCTTGAGATTCATCCATGAGCATGTTGCATTAGACGATGATGATTACCATCATTGTTTTCCATTATAACACTGGACCGCCAGGCAATGAGGAGGAGTCCATTGCGTTTTTATACTGCCAGCTGTCCATTCTGCTGTGACTGGACACATGGGTGTTTGAGGGCCATTAGAAGAAGAGCCACAGTGAATGTTTTGCACACGTGTTTTGGCCTACACATGTACTCATTTCTCGTGTATACGCCTAGGCATGGAACTGCTGGGGGATAGAGCAGGTGTATGTTCACCTTCAGTAGATTAACCATTACTGTTTTACAACTGGAA
Organism: Bos indicus x Bos taurus; assembly: GCF_003369695.1. Lineage (NCBI taxonomy): Eukaryota > Metazoa > Chordata > Mammalia > Artiodactyla > Bovidae > Bos > Bos indicus x Bos taurus. The sequence continues at coordinate 59,412,493 of NC_040094.1, forward strand.
AGACATTTTCTTTCAATACTAGTCCATGGTTATTGTTACTAGTGTTTTCTCCATTTTAAAAGTTAAAAAAATCCCAGAGACTTCAGATAGTTAAGCGAACTCATTTATTTATTTTAAAATATCTGCTTTTATTTATTCATTTGACTGTGTCGGGTCTTGGTTGTGGCACGTGCGATTTTTTTTGGATTTTAATTTTTAAAATTTATTTATTTTTAATTGGAGGATAATTGCTTTACTGTGTTGTGTTGGTTTCTGCCACACATCAACACGACTCAGCCTTAGAGACACGTGTGTCCCCTCGCTCTTGAGCCTCCCTCCCGCCTCCCGCCCCATCCCCCGCCCTTGGTTGTCAGAGAGCTCAGTTTGAGCTCCCTGAGCCATGTAGCACATCCCCACTGGCTGTCTGATTGCACACGTGGTAATGCATGTGTTTTACTGCTGCTCTCTCGATTCGTCCCCGCCCGTGGGGGCTTTGATCTTTGGCGCAGCGTGTGGGATCTTTTAGCTGCGGCACACGAACTCTTAGAAGCAACGTGTGGGGTCTAGTTCCCCGACCAGGGATTGAACCCAGGCCCCCTGCATTGGGAGCGCAGAGTCTTAGCCACTGGACCACCAGGCAAGTCCCAAGCAAGCGTCCTTCAAAGGTGGCGCCTTTAGGACACACATCTCGGCTGCTTCCCCAAATCCCACTAAAAAATGGGTGCAGGGCCTCGTGAACAGCCCACTCCTTCTGATAGTCAAAAGGATGGTCAATTGTAACTGGACCAGGTGTCTCTCCTGATATCTGTGCTTTAAAGGGCTGATGGCCAGAGAAGTTTGACACAAGTCAGCGCTGAGTCCCAACACCTGGTCCCCACTGTTGGGGCCTCAAGTTGATCTGGGAGCCCACCTGACATTCCCAAGTGAGCCAATGAGGTCACATTCAAATCCAAGCCTACAAACTGAAGGAAGACAGGCTTGAGACGGTGCCTCACAATCTGCCTTCCACACACCTTTGGCCCCTTTCTCCAGTATTTCCCGAAATAAATAGAACCTCCCATTCTGAGCACCCACCCTTGAAATCCCTTGTCTAATTCTGTCTCCTTCTTGCCTGATCACCTTGGCAGAAGGGAAGGAGGAAGAAGGAGAGACACTCAAGTCTTCTCTACCGCCAGTGGCAGCCTTATTCCTTATCCGCAGTCAATGCTCACAAACCCATTCTGCAGACGTGGAAACTGAGTCCTGCAGAGGCACTGGCAGTACAGTAGACTCTTATTATCATTCACAGTAGTATCTGTGACCCACACGCTGCCTGGATCACAAGTATGGAGGCACTTGTGAACCTCGGGCCCTCTACTGGATTGTAAACTCCTGGCCGGCAGGTCCTTGCCTTGCATCTGGCTGTTGTAGCCTCCTACGTGTGGGAAGCAGCTCAGGCTTCTCACACACAGGAAGGGACTCAGGCCCAGGCACTGTTCTCCGTTTGGGAGTAGCCTTCCCCGAAGCACAGCAGGAATTCTCCTTCAGGAGAATCTCCGACTCCTGCAGGAACTCTCCCAGCTGCTTCAGCCCTATAGACAGCGCTGATCTGACAGCTCCTGTGTGAATGGCTTATTTAGCCTGTGGCACCTGCCACCTTGCATTATATTGTCATTTACCCTTTCTCTGTGTGTGTGCTGTTTTCCCAAGCAGCTTTGAACATCAGGGACTGGGGTGCTGTCTTTTGTATACGGAGCCCTTCAGTACCTTGCACGCAGTCAGTGCTGAGTCAGTGTCAAGTCCAAGGCTGTGACATCCTTAGATCTGAGCATGTTTGCTGTGGACACCATGTTTCCTCTCCTGGGCCTGCGTTCCATTTCCGCAGCCTCTCCCTGGTGAACCATCGTCTCCATCTGTCCCTCTCCCCTCCTGCCCCCACCCGCCATCTGACATTTCCCTGGGAGCAGCGGGAGGGCTGTGTTTGCAGAAACCATAGCTCAGGCTGCCATCTAATTGGTCATGACAGCCCAGAGCCACAGGGAGGGTGTTCTTCCAGGAATCTGGAGCAGGGGTGCTGGGAACCGCAGGGCAAGGAACCCCCATACGTGTGGGGTGACCCCGAGGGAAGGAGGCAGGGCAGACTGGCCGGCTGGCTCCCTGGGTGCTGCTGATGGGAGCAGGTGGATTTGAAGCCCGTTACTACTGGGAGGACAAGGAGGGAAGCCTCATTTAACAAACGAGATGTGACTTCCAGGCTCCTCTACTTGGTATATTAGGAAATAGGTTTTCTGTTGTGACCAGAGACCTGCTGAGCTGATTTAAGGAGTTCCCTGCCAACTCCACCCCTGAGGCTGAGCCTGCCCGAGGCTCCATCCTCATAACTTAGAGCCCCTGGGCTGCAGTCAAAAGAAAGGGAGGCTGATTGGCAGGCTGCTCTGAGTGGGATTTGCATTTCATTATGTTAACACGGCCCTGTATATACATATAAAAAGCTCCGGCTTCTTTCCTGTCCTCATTTCCCATATCCTGCTCCCCCCCTCGTCTTTCTTCTCTCTCCGGTTTGTTCTCATGCATTCGTTCTCTCCTTTCATTTGATCCTTTCATCCAACAAATGTGTGTTCAGCCCCTATTATGTACCCAGCGCTGTGCTGTCCAGCAGTTAGCCTACAGTCCTTGCCTTCGTGGAGTCTTGAATTTAGACAGAGAGACAGGCAGCCTGCTACACGTGGCGTGTGCCTGCTGTCGCGACGGGCCATCTGAAGCAGAAGCGTGGCCTGCCGTGACCACTGGGCCGTCGCGCAGGAGGTCCCTCCCCTTCAGGTGGTCGCAGGGCACTGAGTAGACTCCCTGTGCTGCATGGCAGGTTCTCGTTGACCGTCTGTTTTATGCAGTGTCAGTCCTGTGCGTATGTCAGTCCCAGCCTCCCAGTTCATCCGCCGTTTGCCGTTTATGGTGACTATTCCCAGGAGTTACCATCAACTCCAAGGTGCCATCTCCTTTCCCCGGGATGGTGGGACTGCTCTGGGGTGAATGGCACGAGTCTCGGGCACCGCTGGGTGCTACCCGTGCCCTAGATTTGAAGGCTGCTGTCTGCTTTGATTTGAAGGAGCTGAGACCCACAGTCCCGTTCTCAGCTGGAGGTGGGCCTGGGGGTCTTGGGTTCCCAGCCTGGAGACTCTGTCTGTTCCCTGTGTGCGTGCTCACCAGGGGGCGGGGATGTGGTCTGGGGAGCCCAGAGCTCTGGTTCACGACTTCAGAGCGGGGCCGTGTGGCTTCTACTAACAGGCCAAGAAGGGGGAAAGGTGGACCCTGCACCCTCATCTCAGAGAAGCAGAGCTTGTTTCCCATCATCACAGCTTATCCCTTTCTGGCCCCTACTGCCATTAATCCAGATACAACAGAGCACATATTAAGTAACACTTTTCCCCTTAAAAGCTTGCAAGCTATTACCTTTAATCCTTTTCCTCCCTTATCTGTCCATTCCTCTGATCCATACAATGCATTCCATCATCAAATCCTAGGTATTATATTAAAGAAAAAAACCTGTCCAGTTCAGATAAATCCCCCAGGGGACCAGGCAGTTTGTACAGAAGGCAGGCCAGCTGGTGAAAGACAGTAGGGAGGTGAGGGACCTGAGACTAACTGAGGAACGCTAGCCCAGCCACGGGACTTCTTTTTTTCTTTTAAAGAGATAAGCTCACAGAAGTTACATAACTTGCCCAAGTTCGGGTAGAACCAAGATTTGAGCTAAGTCTTGATGACTCTACCACTCTGTGGGCCTCTCCCTCTTTTTAAAGAATTTTCTTCCTGTATTTTGGCTGTGCCAGGCCTCTCTCTAGTTTCGGGGAGCAGGGGCCACTCTCTGATTGCGGTGCTCAGGCTTCTCGCTGTGGTGGCGTCTCTTGCTGCAGACCTCAGGCTCTAGGGCCGCAGGTGTCAGTAGCTGGCGGCCTGCGGCCTCAGTGGTTGTGGCTCCCGGGCTCCACAGCGCAGGCTCAGTAGTTGTGGAGCACAGGCTTAGTCGCTCCACGGCACGTGGGATCTTCCTGGACCAGGGATTGAACCTGCATCTCCTGCATTGGCAGGCAGATTCTGTCCCACTGAACCGTCAGGGAAGCCCCTACGGGACTTCTTGAAATGTGCTCCTGTTGGGCTGCAGCCCAGGAATCTGTGATACATAATCCTACCTATGAATTTTGCATGGAAATGTGACACGAATTTCAGAAATTGCTTCCTTGGAAAGAAACACTTTCTTCCTATAATCCCACTCCTTGGAGATGCGGTGTGAGGCCTCTCCCTGCTCTGACGAACGTCCAGTCAAGGAAAACGTGTGATCACCCTCCATCTTTGTAGCTCTGCAGGCAGAGTTCCGTCATGGAGCAGGACTGCCCGCTCCCGTGCTGGGGTCTGTTCATCCAAGTCACTTGGTTTGTATTTCAGGTGTTCATTTGTGAGAATTTACCCGTGGGCAGCCAGGATGGAATCTTTTCTGAGGTCAGAAAACCTCTAGGATTAGCCTAGCCTGCGGACCTGGATGTGCTGGTCTGCTCTCCTAGAGGAACAAGAAAACTTGAACCCTAAGTGACACCTTATCTACAGGAAAAGACAAAAAATGGATATTCTGCCCCGTCTGTTATCCCCAAGTCCCCGTTGTGCAGGGGTAGACGACTAGTCTTTCCTGCTAGAAGCTGCTGTAACATCTCTGTATCCCAGGTGGTGAGTGGATTCGATTTTTCAGAGCATCCTGGCAGCTCTGACTCCCCTTAGCTCACTCTTCTGTCCTCAGGGGGAAGTCAGAAAGCTAAATTTAAGTTAAATTCCTAGCACTAACATCTCCAGGTTTGCCAGACCAGATAGAGAAAATGAAGCTTGATCATGCTCATAATTTATGTATCCATCATGGCGGGCAGTTTCTACCTATCAAAATCGTTCCCCTTCTCCAATAAAACTCGACTTCCCGGCCTGGACTTCTGGATGTCGAGGCCTCTAAATTGCCCCAGGGCATGACATTCTAAAGGCTCCTTCATCTTGAAAAAGCACTTTCTTAGAACTGACACAGAACTTTCAGAGATAGATGGCCTTGAGTCGATTTGCTATTTTCTGCCTCTAGGCTTCCCAACCCAGGGATTGACCCTGCATCTCTTTTATCTCTTCCATTGGCAGGCAGATTCTGTACCACCAGGTCCCCTGGAGTAGGAAATGGCAACCCACTCCAGTATTCTCCCCTGGAAAATTTCATGAACAAGAAGAGCCTGGCGGGCTGCAGTCCATGGGGTTGCAAAGAGTTGGCCATGACTGAGCATGCGCGCGCGCACACACACACACACACACACACACACACGATCCTCTAGAGTCTGCAGTCTCCTCTGCACAGGGGGTGGCTGAGGCCTATTCGCTGAAGTCAACTGAAGGGCGGAATCGGCACACTGGCTCTTATCTTCCAGGCAACAGGCCTGTTTCCCACCTTGGTGACAGTTGACCTGCGTTCACAGCCAGTCACAAAGCTATCCTCCGTTTCACACGCCCTTTGCCCCAACGAATTCTTCCTTGACTTGAGTTTCCAGGTCAACAACCCAGCCTCTCTTGTTGTTCTCGGTGGGCCCAAGTCCCAGTGCACGTGCAGAGTTAGTAAGAAATACATGAAGGTTGTTTGGCGCGGAGTGAAGTAAAGTCCCGCTGTCTTCAAAGTGTTTGTCTTCATCCATGGCTGGGAGGGGACCGGATGCTGACCTCTGAGGTCATGGTGCTCAGTTGCATGAAGATGATGCCATCAGCACAGAGAACAGAAAGCATGCTGGGAGGCTGTAGCCGGGCCCCTCACTGACCTGATCCCCCGTGAGCACTTTTCACCACGTGGTGTCTGGAGGCTGCCCCCTTTCACAGCTGCTGTCACCAGTCTCGGCACACAGCACCCCCCAGTGTTTGGGGCTGGGGTGTTTGGGCCTGGGGGCTCTGCCTCGGAGGTTGTGCAGGACTTCTGTTCCAGTGCGGGGGCATTCCTTCTTCAGCAGGTGCCGCGGACTCACGTCCTTCTCATCAGTTTGCGGATGGGGCTGTTGTTTGGCCGTGAACGGGCCTTCCTGTCTGTCGAAATTATGTGCTTTCTTCTTCTTTTTTTTCCCTTGTGCTATCATCACAAATTATGTTTAGTGATTTATTTTACTTTTAAAAAATTTTGCTGGACTACAGTGGATTGACATTGCTGTGCTAGTGTCAGGTGTACAGCAAACTGATTGAGTCATACGGTGTATATACATACACATTTGTTACCATATGCGTTCTTTTTGTTCTTTTTTAAAATCGGAGTATAATTGCTTTACAATGTCGTGTTGCTTTCTGCTGCTCAATGAAGTGAGTCAGTTTTATGTAGACATATACCCCCTCCGTCTTGAACCTCCCTCCCACCCCCCACTCCCCACCCCACCAGGTCATCACGGAGCACCGAGCTGAGCTCCCGGCACCACACCGCCGCTTCCCACCAGCTGTCTGTTTTACACACGGTGGGGAACACAAGTTGATGCTACTCTCTCAGTTTGCTCCACCCTCTCCTTACCCGACTTGTCCCTGTTTTCATTCTCTGTGTCTGCATCTCTATTTCTGCCTTGCAAATAGGTTCCTCTGTACCATTTTTCTAGATTCCACATATATGGATTAGTATATGATATTTGTTTTTCTCTTTCTAACTTACTTCACTCTGTATGACAGATTCTAGGTCCATCCACATCTCTAAAAGTGACCCAATTCCTTTCCTTTTTATGGTTGAGTAATAGTCCATCGTCTGGCTGCTCTGCTGGCATCCATCTGCATCAAGCTCTCTGATCGCTCTCTTGCTGTCACTTCTGGCTGAATTCACTTCCCCCCATTTCTGTGCGTTAACAGTTTTCCCTAATGATCTCTCTCATCTGAGAAGAGATTGTCTTCTTCCTTTTTGACATTCTCCTCCATTTATTACAAGATGTTGAGTACAGGTCCCCGTACTATTTATAGTAGGTCCCTGCTGGTTATCTGTTTTATATAAAGTAGCGTATCTGTTAATCCCAAACTCCTAATTTACCCCTCCACCGCAAAACATGTGTATTATTCTTAAATTTCCTTTTCTGGGGTCAAGTTATCGAGCCAGCCTAATGAAAATTTGGTTTCGAGAAAGTCATACAGCAAAAACCGCTGAAAAATTAAGGAAAGGAAAGCACAAACGGCTAACTGGGTTGTGTGAAGTCGGTCAACGTCCTTACCGTTGCTTTTTTCTCTTCTGTGTGAAAGAGAATGGATAAACGCAAACTAATCTTCAGAAATTCTCCAGATGCCAATGCGGGGTTGTTCTCAGATGGGAGAGACCATTAGAGAAAACTGTTACTGCACAGAAATGGGGGGAAGTGAATTCAGCCAGAAGAAGTGATGGCAAGAGAGCGATCGGAGAGGCTGACGCAGATGGATGCTAGCAGAGGAGCTAGACGAAGACGAGGCTGATTGAAGGATCCAGGAAGCGAGGAGGAAACAGCCTCGGGTGCTAATTTGGGTTTAATCAGTGGGGAAATGACCTGTCTCCCCAGGCCCAGAGAATGCAATTAAAGGCTATGTGACCGACTAAATGCTGGGAAAACAATGATTAATAAATTAAAGGCTGCTTGAATTGCGTAGTGTTGGGGATACAGTAGTTAATAAAACATGCTGTTCTTGCCCTCCTGTGGCCCACGGGGGAAGAGGACATTAATTAAAGAATTACACAAATGAATGTGAATCTTCAACCCTGATGGATCTGCCTACAGCAGAGGGACGTGGTACCACGGGGGCAGGTGATAACCAGGCTGGCCCAGGGAACAGGTCCAGAGAGGGAGAAGAATCAACCAGGGTGGACAGTGCCTCCCAGCAGGGGAACAGAACAGGCCAGGGACCAGGGGGGCATGGTGACTTAGAATGTGGCATAAACATGGCTGCGAAGTTGAGTTGAACCAACCAAAGATAGATTCTCTGTGTCCTGCTTGACTTTCCTTCCCTTAACAATTACCAAGGGTAGGTGGGTTCAGGAGTGGGTTGCAGAGTGAAGTCAGTCAGCAAAACAAATATATATGGAATCTAGAAGGAAATGGTAACCCACTCCAGGATTCTTGCCTGGAGAATCCCATGGACAGAGGAACCTGGCAGACGTCCATGGGATTGTAAGAGTCGGACACGACTTAGCGACTAAACCGCCACCACCATAGACTCTAGAAAGGTGGTACAGATAAACCTATTTGCAGGGCAGCAATGGAGACCCTTCCCTGGTGGCTCGGACGGTAAAGAATCTGCCTGCAGTGCAGGGGACCCAGGCTCAATCCCTGGGTTGGGAAGATCCCCTTGAGAAGGGAATGGCAACCCACACCAGTATTCTTGCCTGGAGAATTCCATGGACAGAGGATCCTGGCGGGCTACAGTCCCTGAGGTTGCAAAGAGTCAGGCATGACTGAGCGACTAACGCTTTCAATGGAGACGCACACATAGAGAACAGACTTACGGACGCAGTGGGCGGCGGCGGGTAGGGAGAAAGTGGGATGAATGAGAGGGCAGCTTGGAAACATGGAAAATAGATAGCCAGTGGGAATTTGCTCTGTGACTCAGGGAACTCAAATTGGGGCTCTGTGACAACCTAGAGGGGTGGGATGGGATGGGAGGTGGGAGGGAGGCTCACGAGGGAGGGGACATATGTATGTATACCTATGACTGATCTGTGATCTATGGCAGAAGCCAGCACAATGTTATAATGATCCTTCAATTAAAAATAAATTAACGAAAAGAAAAAAAACAGGAGTGAGTTAGTGAACGCTGACTCCCACCCCAGCTGGGGTTGGTGCCCGGCCCTCCTGCTGCAGAAGCCCATGATCTTTCCTAGCCAGTCCCCGGAGGGGGAGCACCGTTTATTTTTGTATTGTGTGTATTTTGTCTGGTCAACTGATTCCTTGTTTCACTGAGAAACTTATATTCGTGTGTGTGCTGTGCTGAGTCGCTCAGTGGTGTCCGACTCTTTGTGACCCCGTGGACTGTAGCCTGCCAGGCTCCTCTGTCCATGGAATTCTCCAGGCGAGAATACTGGAGTGGGTTGCCATGCCCTCCGCCAGGGGATCTTCCCTGCCCAGGGATCAAACCCAGGTCTCCTGCATTGCAGACAGATTCTTTACCGTCTGAGCCCCCAGAGAAGCCCCCACTTACATCAGTAGTCAGCTCTAGTTTATGTGCTGGATAATTTTTTAAAAGAGCTTTTTTGAAAAGCTTTTTGATCTTTGGAGATCTACAGATTTATTTCCATATGAACTGGTTATTTTGTATAAAGTACAGTCTTAAAATAGAAAAAAAAAATTATCTTTACTCCCCAAGGGTCAGTAGACATTGGCTGGGAGCACGGTAGTCTGAATTATTAGAAGGAAGGACTCTGAGGAAAGGGGAAGCAACTGTAGAACCCCACTGTTTCAGCTTTTAAAAGGAGAGTTGCCTTGAAAGCTTTGTGTTTCAAAAGTGACCAACGGTGGATGTTTCAGAGCCTCTTGAAGAGTGCTTGTCCCAATAAGCTGATACCAGGTCCCCTGCCCTGTGTCTTAAAGGTACTGGATTGCAGCTTTGCTTGAGGCGCCCTGGAGGACCCTGGTTCATTCCATCTCTCATAGCACTGCTTCCAGCATCCCCAGCCCTTAATCTCTCCGCCCATCATTTATAGATCTCACCTCCTACCCAAATAGAAGTAGAGGAGCGAATGTTTAAGACGGTTCGAGAAGCCTCTGTGGATACTCCCTGGTCATCGAGGAATATCCCGGGTATGTTCCCATCTCAAAAAAATACCCCAGAATTCATCCTGCAATCTTTTGTTCTCACAGGCTGAGCATTTTTAGGCCTGCGGAGGGGAGTTTATTTTGGTATCTAGGACTCCTTCTCCCTCTTGATGGAAAGGCAAGACGTGTAAAATAAGACATATATGTGGGAGGGTGGATAGAGCATTTGCCTTTGAAATTGGGTTATTTACAGTGAGACAGGAAGATAAATGTAAAGACTGTGCCAGCACAGGCTGTAGGCCAATTGTCTGGGACAGCCGGCCTTGCAGGCGTCTGTAGTTACAGTATTAACTGAGGACAGGAAGGACTTCCCGCTGGCTCCTTGGGCGCACTCAGAGCCTGAACCGCAGCTCCCAGGCGTGTGTAGGCAGGGCAGGGTACGTGTCCATCAGATTCCAGCTGGGTTCCCAGGCCCTTGTGCCCGCATTCCTGTCCAGTGAATTCCTAAAACCCAACTCAGTGGACGTGAGTTTGAGTAAACTCCGGGAGTTGGTGATGGACAGGGAGGCCTGGCGTACTGCAGTCCATGGGGTTGCAAAGAGTCGGACACGACTGAGCGACTGAACTGAACTGAAGGTTGTACCACGAGACCTCAGCATGTGCTCAGGCCCCTGTGAGGCTGTTTCCAGACTTCTTGTAGGTTTCTGGTCTTTTGCCCCATCGTGACCCCTGGGTGATGTGACAAGTTAGAGAAGATGAATATTTAGCGATCTGAAGGACGAGCTTTGACCAATCCGATGAAACTTGTTTTTGAGCATAGAAGAGCATTTCTAGTCAAGCTAATATATTGTTATAGTGTATATAACTGTCAGCCAATTCCCAGGTGGCTCAGTGGCAGAGAACCCACCTGCCAATGCAGGAGACGTGGGTTCAATCCCTGGGTCTGGAAGATCCCCTGGAGAAGGAAATGGTAGCCCAATCCAGTGTTCTCACCTGGAGAATTCTAGGGACAGAGGAGCCTGGCGAGCTACAGTCCTTGGGGTTGCAAAGGGTCGGACTTGACTGAGTACACACGTACAGCGAACATCTGTTGCCCCTTGGGATCCCAGTCTGACCCGGGCGCCTCTTGTCTCTGAATGTCCGTCTCCCATCCCTTTGCAGGCCAGCCTGCTGCCTTTTAGAAGTTGTTGCTCCCTTTGCTGTGCTCTGTAGTTCTCTGGATCCACTGTCTTGTCCCGGTCACCTTTCCCTACTGTCTGAGCTGCAGACTATGTACGTCGACAACATCACATCAATATCTACCATTCAGACTTTTCTCCTTCCCTGCAGGGCGTTTGGCTTACTGCCCACCCACCATCTGGCTGGGTAGATTCATCTGAATATTCTATAAGCGTCAAACTCAACATGTTAAAACCTTGAGCCCGTATCATTTGCTGTAGTCTCGTTGTCCATTAACATCACAGCAGTTCATTTCCCCAAGAAATCACCGCGGTGTCCTTGATCTGCTTTCTCTTGTGGGTAGCATCTGGTTGGCGTGCAGATGCTCTGCATCATAACCGTATAAAAATGCCTCAGTCCATCTACCTTACATCCGTGCTGACCATTTCCTCCGGTTAAAACCAGCAGAACAAATGTTTACTGGGTTCCACTCGGAACTTCTGTTACAAAGGCTTGTTAAAATGTGCTGCCTGTGCTTTAGGAAAGACTCTCCCAGACCGACTGATGATTTCCAAACAGCGGGATTGGTGTTAGTGTGGAGTGACTAAGATGTGAGGAGGGCGCAGAGGAGGGGTGTGCGAAGGTCAGAGAGGAGCTCCTGCAGGTGGGACGTCTGTGCTGGGTTTTAAAGGAGATGAAACGGGTACAGAAGGAGAGCATCCCTGGAGTGGTGAGTGGGATGGACAGTGAAAGCTCTTCTGCCAGCTGTGAGGATGCTCAAGCTCGTTCCGCATCCGCCAGCAGTTCAGACTTCCCGAGGGATGTTGTCCGATTGAAATCCAGCCCAGAGGGGGCTTCCTCCTGCCGGCAATGGGAGGTGGGGAACTCCTCTTCCACACACACTTGACCTAGATCACTTTGACGGTGTCGTGGCAAACACAGAGGGGAAGCGAGACGTGTGAAGCTGGTTAGGGGGTGACCGCAGTAATCCAGGGAGAAGCGCATCAGCACCTGTGCTGTCTGGGGTCCCGGTGTAGTGTCTGTCACAGACCTGAATACCGTGGCTCGTGTGGCCCAGAAGCGTCCTTGGGTCGTGATGGTTTCTCCCAGCTGCAGGGCAGACTAGAGGTAAATGGCTTGACAGCCCTGTGCCCGGCAGAGACTGTGTTACTGGGCAAGCAGGAAGGATGGGTTAGAGGGGATGGAGTCGGGCTCCCGCTGTAATGAGGCTGGTGAGGGAAGTCTGCTGGGGTGGGATTAGCGTTTCCCAGGCTCAGCGGTGATCGCACTGGCGAGAGGGCATGATTGCCAAGGGCCCCCATGTCTGGCTCCAGAGAGACAGGAAGTCCAGGGAAGGGAGCGAAGCTGAGAGGAAAGAGGGGGCCATTCTGGTGGGAAGTGTTGACTTTGAGTTTCCTGTGGCTACTCTACGGGGGCTTCCCTGGTGGCTCAGTGGTAAAAAATCCACCTCCAGTGCAGGAGATCTGGGCTTAGTCCCTGGGTCGGGAAGATCCCCTGGAGGAGGAAATGGCAACCCACTCCAGTGTTCTTGCCTGGAGAAGCCCATGGACAGAGGAGCCTGGCGGATTACAGTCCATGGGGTCACAAAGAGTCGGACATGACTTAACGACTAAATGAAACAAACAGAGCTCCTGCGGGGGTAGATGGCTGTCTCTTAAATTCATTATACTACTGACCCTGAGCTCAGGTCTGGCCAGATAGATGGACAGACAGACAAGAGGGTGTTCTGTCCTGGCACCCCAGCCCCCCAGCTCCAGCCACACCAACTCCTCACTGTCCTGTCCACCTCCCAAGGCTACAGTTCGCTCTCTCTCTAAGGTTTTTCCCCTCTTTGCTCCCTGCCAAACCCCTATGCATCCTCTAACATCCAACTCAAAAGCCACCTCCTCCATGAAGGCTTCAGATGGGCACACCCCTAAGTCAAGGTCAGCACCTCTCCGACCTCTCCGAGCTCCTACATCGAGTCCTCCGTGGGTCCCAAGGCTCAGCTCCGAGGTGGATGAGCGGAAGAAGTGGGGCTGAACTGGACGAGGCCCTCCCTGTGAGGGTCGCCCGCTCCCCTCTGGGCCCCCCTCGCTGCAGTGCTCCCGACTCACTCACACCTGTGTGCTTACCTGCTTGCCTCCCTCCTTGGGCTGCCCGATCCTCCTGAGCAGGCCTGGCTCTGATTCATCTTTTCATCGCTGGGTCCTGCCTGGGGCTCAGTCCAGATCTGTAAAGCAGGTAATAAAAGGGCGTGTGAGACATGCTGACTTTCCTATTAGGACAGCTTGGTGACGGAAAGATGACTGAGGTGCCTAGAGTTTTTGTTTTCTTTCTTTTTTTTTAGTTGAAGTACATGGTTGTTTATTTTTGGCTGTCTGGGCCTTGGTTGCTGTGCCCTGGCTTTCTCTAGCTACAGCCATCGGCGGCTTCTCATTTCGGGGGCCTCTCTGGCTGTGGGCCACGGTTCTAGGGCACTTGGACTTCAGTAGCTGTGGCGCACGGGCTTAGTCGCCCCATGGCATGTGGGATCTTTCCGGACGAGGGATCAAACCTGTGACCCCTGCCTTGACAGGCGGATTCTTAACCACTGGACCACCAGGGAAAGTCCTGAAGTATAAATTTTATACAAGTTACAGGCGTGCAATATAGTGATTCAGAATTTTTAAAGGTTCAGTTCAGTCAGTTCAGTCGCTCAGTCGTGTCCGACTCTTTGCAACCTCATGAATCGCAGCACGCCAGGCCTCCCTGTCCATCACCAACTCCCTGAGTTCACTCAAAATCATGTCCATCGAGTCGGTGATGCCATCCAGCCATCTCATCCTCTGTCGTCCGCTTCTCCTCCTGCCCCCAATCCCTCCCAGCATCAGAGTCTTTTCCAATGAGTCAACTCTTCGCATGAGGTGGCCCAAGTACTGGAGTTTCAGCTTTAGCATCATTCCTTCTAAAGAAATCCCAGGGCTGATCTCCTCTAGAATGGACTGGTTGGATCTCCTTGCAGTCCAAGGGACTCTCAAGAGTCTTCTCCAACACCACAGTTCAAAAGCATCAATTCTTCGGCGCTCAGCCTTCTTCACAGTCGAGCTCTCACATCCATACATGACCGCGTCTGTTTATAGTTATTAGAAAATGCTGGTTCTGTTCCTGTGTTGTACAGCACGTCCTTAGAGCTTATTTTGCACATAGTGGTTGATTACTTCGTAAACCTCTACTCCTGTCTTGCCCCTCCCCGCTTCCCTGACCCCAGTGGTGACCGCTGGTCTGTTCTCTGCATCTGTTGAGCCTTCTTCCTTTTTGTTACATTTGCTAGTTTGTTGTACTTGAATCGGCCTCTTGGGGAGAAGTGGGATTGAGAACATGACCTTGCAATGTGTGTGGGGTCCTTGTCGAGGGGTGGGGAGAGCATCAGGGCTGGAGGAACAGTGGACGTGAAGGCACAGAAGCGGGGATGTGTGCTCGTGTCAGGAGGGGGCCCTCGGGCCAGCCGGCCTGACGGGAACAGAGGAGGGCGGCTGGTTTCACGTCGGTTCGGGGGGTGGGGGGACGCAGGCCTGAGCATCCAAGGAGGAGAGGAGGTGGGGGCAGCTTCCCGCGGAAGGATGCAATTAGAGTGTCACTTTCCAGAGACAAGAGACAACTGAGAAGCTGTTTAAATCATTCCAGAAAGAGGGGGCAAGGATCTGGGCTGGGACCTTGAAGGGTAAACAGAGGAAGGAGGGAGCCCCAGAGACATTTGTAAGAACAGACAGTCCTGGCGACGTCTCGCTTTGGAGGCTGAAGAGGTGGGGAAGACTGGTTTGAGTTTTCTGTGTCATTTCGGTAGCGAACAGGGTTCTTCTGGGAGGGAGTGGTGACCTGTAGGCCAAGAAGAGGGCAGGCTCCTATCAGGACCCGCCGAGGAAGGCGGATGTCTGGGGAGTCTGTGGGGCTGGGGGGCGTGTGGGCAGCAGCCAGCCTGCAGCTCTGTTCTTTTCTTGAGTTCTGTTTTACCACCTCGATGGGCTGTGACTTTGTCATCCATCGTGTTACCATGGCCCCTTCATATTCAAATGAACAGGTAGAAATTTCAGTGACAATTTTAACACATTTATTTGTTTATTTTTGGTTGTGCTGGCTCTTCGTTGCTGTGCATGGGCTTTCTCTACTGGGGGCCCCTGTCTGGTTTCCGCGACTTCTCTTGCTGCGGACACAGGCTCTGGAGTGTGTGGGCTCAGTAGCTGCGGTGCACGAGCTTAGTTGCTCCATGGAATCGGGAGTCCTCCCAGACCAGGCGGATTCTTAACCACTGGACCACAGGAAAGTCCCCAGTGACCATTTGCATGATAGTTGGGGCAGGAGGGGCTGAGGCTGGGGTGATGTCCTGGCTCTTTAGCCATCGCCTCTGAAGCCCTTCTCTTCCCTGCCTGGCAAAGCGGCAGCTTCAGATTCTGTCCCTGCAGAGTGCGCGTCAGGGGGCTCAGCTAAGTGTCTTAGTTTTCTGTAACACAGCACCACAGACCGGGTGGCTTCACGGCTCATAGTTCTGGAGGCAAAATGTCCAAAATCAAAGTGTTGGTGAGGCTGGTTCCCTGGTGGCTTGCAGGGGGAGTCTATCCAGGCCTCTCTCCCTGCACCCCGTGGCTGCTCGTGGTCTTGGCTTTTCTTACTGTGTAGACGCCTCACCCCGGTCTCTGCCTCCATCTTCAAATCGTCTCCCACTTGGTATTTCTCTGTCTGTTTCCCCTTCTCTGCACTTATAAGGACTTGCCTTTGGATGAAAATGAAAGTCGCTCAGTCGTGTCTGACTCTTTGCAACCCCATGGACTAAACAGTCCGTGGAATTCTCCAGGCCAGAATACTGGAGTGGGTAGCCTTTCCATTCTCCAGGGGATCATCCCAACCCTGGGATCGAACCCAGGTCTCCCACACTGCAGGGAATTCTTTACCAGCTGAGCTACCAGGGAAGCCCTTTAGATGTAAGGTCCATCCCAATCCAGGACGCTGTCATCTGAGATCCCAACCTTAATTACATCTGTCAGGAGCCCATTTCCAAATAAGGCCATGTTCACAAGCACAGGGGCCAGGATTTGGACATGTATTTTTTTTGGAGGGGGTGAAACACACCCCAGCCCACTACAATGCAGCGGTGTGTCTTAAGAAATAGAATATTTGTGTTTTTTTCCCCCGATGGTGATGATGGAAAGTCTGGGTATCTGACCAAATGCACTGAACACGTGTCCTTTAAAGGCCAGCGTCCTGGATCTGCTCCTTTCCAAGAGTGCTGGTCGTATCACCTCCACTTCCTCCCTGCCCCCAACTTAAGGGTGGATTAAAAATGAGATAACATAAACGGTGGAAACTTCAGAGCATTTCCAGAGGCGTGGGGTGAGAGGATGGAGTGTAGTCTCCCCTCGGAAGTTTCTGGGGCAGGGTGTTCTCTGCAGTGGGTTTCCTGGGCCTGGGGAGTGGGGGATGGACCAGACCTGGGGAGCCTGGTCCTCGGCCTGGGGAGGGTGGGTGGAGCAGAGGAGGGCCTGGTCCTCGGCCTGGGGAGGGTGGGTGGAGCAGAGGAGGGCTCAGGAAGCGGCAGGACAGTGGAAATACTTGTGGATCTTCGGAACTTTGTTAGGGATGATGCTTATTTTGGTGATGGAGTTACATGTGAATCACAGGAAAGAAGATGCCAAACCCGTTTGGTGATGAGAGCTCAGGCTGAGATGATGAGCGCGGCCTAGAAAGAGAGAAGTGAATTTAGGAGCCACTTTAAAGAAGAAGCTGAATGCTGACCTAATACATAGCAGAGAGCAAAGAACAGTTTGCTGTTCTTTGGGCCTAGAGATGAGCCTACTGAATGAAGTCAGTCAGAGAAAAGTAATCACTTGTATGTGAAATCTAAAAAGGAAACAACAGGTCCCGTCTGCACGGAAGGATGAACTTGTGAAGTCCGAGGACATTTCTGTGCCCCGTGACCCCTCGTACCGTGCAGGGCCTATAGGCTGCATGTAACAAATCCCCACAAGTTGAAGACTGCCCCTTTCATCCTAATTTATGTTCCAGGATCTTCAGAAAACTTTAAGCCAGCCCCCTAAATGCCTTCTAAAGACCGTCTTGCCAACTGGAGGGAAAAAATAGATGTACACTAAGTGGATGTCTGTGTGTGTGTATGCATGCATGATACAAACCTGATTAACTCATTGGTTCCTTCCCAGCCCCCAGAAACTGAGTGCTTCTACAGTTCCGCAAGGTCAGGGCAAGTGGTAAAGAGCTCTTTCATGGAGAGTGCAGCTGGGTAACAGGAAGTCAAGGTAAAAGGCTCTGCTTTCCGAGAGAAAGATCAGAAAAATCCTGAAGCATGTGAATTTGATGCACAAAAGAATGGGCACATACCTGGAAAAGATGAAAGCTCTGATTTGAAAAGATAAATACACCCCCGTGTTCATGCAGCACTGTTTAATAATAGCCAAGGTATGAAAGCTTGTCCATCAACAGATGAGTGAATAAAGAAGACGCATTATATATATGCAATGGAATATTTCTCAACTATAAAAAGAATGAAATAGTGCCATTTGCAGCAATGTGAATGGGCCTAGAGATGATCATACTAAATGAAGTCAGTCAAGAGAAAGGTAATCACTTGTACGTGAAGTCTAAAAAAAATAAGACAAATGAACTTACATACGAAGCAGAAACAGACTCACAGACTCAGAGAAGAAACTTATGATTACCAATGGGGAAAGACGGAGAGGATAATTTAAGAATTTGGGAATTAGAAGATGCACAGTACTATTTAGAAAATGGATAACATTTACTGTATAGCACAGGGAACCATATTCAATATCTTGTAAAAACCTACAATGGAAAAGAATCTGAAAAGGAACATATCTGTATCTACTTACATTTATATAACTGGATCACTTTGTGGTGCATCAGAAACTATCAAGATATTGTAAATCGCCTATACTTCAGCTAAAGAAAAGATTGCCTTAGTGCAGAATACTGCTTATCCTTAGTCTCTGACCAAGCCTAAGCAATTTGGTTATCTGCTTCCCAAAGCTTCATTAGATGAGGAAGAAATTTTAAATGAAATGTGAAAGAGAAAGGTCTGTCTCTGTGGAGGCCTCCTGACAGCCAGGAGATAAGAAAGCAAAAGTCGTAACGACAAGGACTGGGACATAGGATTGATGACGGCGTGCCACTCACACAGACGCCACCTCGATCAGCAGACCAGCCGGGTGGCTCTAACGAGGACCTGGCATCCCCTCCCACGTTCAGATGCCCGAGGCCATCGCGTCTCACGTCCTCACATGGTAATGAGTGTTTCCGAGCCGATTCTGAGTCAGCGGTGCAGACTTTCAATTAAATGAAGGGTGCAGCAAGATGAGTTGTTTTGTGAGAGTAGCTTCTATCAAAATGAAGGAAAATATCCGTGCTTAAGGGTGGACCCTCAGCTGCAGGAAAAACCCTGTTAGTTAGATTGTTCGAGGTGACTTCACAACCCTGGACCCCCACAAGCTTGGCACCTGTAGGATGGAGTGTGTGTGGGTGTGTTTAGTCACTCAGTTGTATCCGAGTCTGCAACCCCATGGACTGTAGCCCACCAGGCTCCTCTGTCCCTGGGATTCTCCAGGCAAGAATACTGCAGTGGGTTGCTGTTTCTTCCTCCAGGGGATCTTCCTGACCCAGGGCTCTAATCCATGTCTCCTGTGACTCCTGCATTGCAGGTGGATTCTTTACCGCTGAGCCCCCAGGGAAGCCTATAGGATGGGGTGGATGACATCTTCTTTGAAATCAACAGCCTGTTTCTAGCTTTTGCCTAATGCCTGCCCTGCACACTCCCAGGACGGTTTGCATCTGGGAAACGTCAGGTGAACTGACATTGGCTGGAGGGAGAAAGAATGGAGGCAGTGTCTGTGGGTCCCCCCAGGGTCCAAGCACCTTTCCGGGATGGGCACCAAGTGGACTCCGCGGGGTGGGGGGTGTGCCCGACTATACTCTGCCTTCTGATGCTTGCACACACATGCCCCAGCCTTGCTGTCTGTAATCACGTCTCCCCTACCTGCATCTCCCCTCTCTTCCTGGATGAGCCTGATCCACGGAGATGTAACATGTGGCAGCTATGTGGGATCTGCCTGGAAAAGAAGCTTTCATGGATAACTCAGAGCCACGGGGGACCTGGGAGGCCTGGTGGAGGAGTTCTGTGAATACCCACGGTCATTCAGAAGTCAGTTCAGATAGAGCGCTGGCGGGCAACAAACTCTCCTCGGCAGCTGAAGAGCAGGACTGAAAAACTCATCGCTGGGGACTTCCCTGGCGGTCCAGTGGTTCAGAATCCGCCTCGCAATGCAGGGGACACAGTTCCATCCCTGGTCTGGGAGCTAAGATCCCCCTGCCATGGAGCAACTAAGTCCGTGTGCCTCAACTACCAAGCCCACTCACTCCGGAGCCCCCCAGCTGCCACCAGTGAGTCTGCATGCTACCACTAGAGAGTCTGTGTCCGCATGGAAAAGACCCTGCCTGCCTGCACCTGAGACCTGGCAGAGCCAGCCCCGCTCCAGAGAAGGACAATAGCCTGCTTCTTCAAGGCAGACCAGAGAGCATATCTTGAGGTTTAAAGCCTGGCCTTGGGCTCAGGGCAGGGTGGTTCCTGAGTGATGAGGCTTGAGGATCACTCATTGAAATTGGCTGGTTCCTTGCAGCCTGGCTTCCCAGAGCTGCCCCCAGGTAAATTACTCGCCATGATGGGTACAGGGCCGCCATGATGGTCTTATAAGATGCAGTCCCTTGGGGCAGACTGTTTCCTGGAGACTTCTGTTAGGGTGTAGACTTCCCCTGGGTCAGCTCTGAGAGGTCTTTCAACCTCTATTTGTGTCCTGGACTCGGTTCCCCAAGGCTTACCTCCGGCAGTGCTAACATCAGTCTGTTGTGCTTCTTGCAAACGCAGCTTCCCTGCCCCTTGCTTCACTGAATCCACAGTGGGTGTTTTCGAGGCGGGCCATGGATGACTCAGGTGCAGCTCATCTAAGGACCAGCCGGGAGGTCCAGCTACCTGGAAACTGGCCTCCAGGGGACTGGGGTCTTAGCTGTCCTCCAGGCTTAGAACCACAGAAGCGGTTACAGAGGCAGGAGTGAAAATGCTCCTGGGACGCGCTCCCCAGGGAAGGGTCTCAGAGATGGAAAGGGGGCTGTGGAAAGCAAGTGGAGCAAAGGAAAGGACTGGGGATGACGGGAAAAGTGGATACTCACGTTAGCCAGAGCTTTATCTTCCTTCCTGCTGCATGGCCAGGCTCCATTCCTCCCTGGAAGTTGAGACAGGACATGAATTAGAAGATGGCCCACCCATCGTGAAACAGAACAGAGGGGCGACGTCTCAAGGCCTGAGCCTCGTGGAGAGGAAAAGCAGGAAAGGAAGAAGGTGGCCTTTTCTGAGCTCTAGGTCCTCTCGGGCTAATGAGATGTCCCCCGACCTCAGCTTACAAAGAAGAATAAAGCAAGCTAGCCTAACTGGCGAACGTGTACAGTAGATTCAGACAGATGGGAGGTGTTCAAACCAGAGGCCACTGTTTCCTGTTCAAAGAAACTTTTTGATTTTTTTGATAAAGGGGCACGAAAGTGGCCCATTTGTCTGCTGTTGATTGTGTTGCCGTCTGATTGGGTCTGTGAGGCCAACTGACACCCCCAATTAATGCGAGATTGGGAGCCCCTTTGAGTCATGGTCAGGCGAGTCTGTTTTCCTTTATTTGGGGAACAGGGGTCTTAGCAGGATCTTAGCAGGTGGACGCAGGTTATTCCAGGGAGATGTCGCCTGGCCAGTTTAATTATCTGCTGCTCTGTTTTGCTTTTGCAAAACAAGGAGCTCTAATGGGAGCCCTGCTCTTTAGTTGCCTGGAAACTAGCGCTTTTAGTACCCAAAGTCATCACCAAGCCCTTCTTGGGGAGGCCAGGAGAGCCACAAGCTCTCCCAAGCCATCAATTTCTCGGGAGCCAGGCATGAATCAGCGAAGCAAGAAGAGGAAGGTGTTGTGCCCCACAGCTGCAGACAGCGCGAGCCCCTGCATTTCCATGGACCAAGTCACCGGGCAGCCTGAGGGTGCAGAGAACCCACAGAAACCAAGAAAGGTGCCATGACATCGTGTAACCCAAGAGACACAGGCGCCCAGGGCGGTTCATCGGAAGCCAGAGCAGCTTGGACTTCAGAGCCATCCCTGCTGGTGGTTCATATGGGCCCTCGCTCTCTGGCTTTCTAGGTCCACAGCCAGGCTGATAGGAAGTGCCTGTGCCTGCCGCTGCAGGCCCCGTCCGTAGGCCAGACTGCTTCTGCCAATTCAGAAGCCTCAGGGAAGGTTGGCTTTGTGGCTTCTTCCGGCTACCCCCCACCCTTCCACCTTCCTTGAAGAAGGGTCTGCCTAATTCTTGGTTAAGCCCAAAGTTTCTCCCAGGTGGACAGGTCAGTGATGGTCAAAGTGTTCAGCTCATCTTCTAGCAGTTGTGGAGGGCAGCTTTGTCCCGGGTCTGGTTCATATCACAGCCCGGGCACCGTGACATCCCCCGGGCGAGTGGTTGGGGGACCCACTCTCCCCTGGTCTATAGAAGACGCACCCCGAAGTGCAGACCAGCAGAGGGCGAAGGCGGGCCTCCCCGCCCCGTGCCCTAGGACAGTTTGTGCCGAAGTCAAGATTCTCCAGCCAGCCCTCCCAGACCCAAGAAGATCTGCGTTTCTCCGCTTTCCTTCCCCCTCTGTTCTTTCGCTCACTCCTTCCCTGCCACGAGCCCATCCCTGTGCTGTGGGCAGCCCGCGCTCGGGAGTCTGTGACCCGTCCCCACTCCCCTCCTCCTTCTTTCTCTCCCGACCCTGCCGTCCCCCCCGCAGCTGAGTCCTGTCACCCGGGGATCAGGCTCCCTTCCTCGCCTCCTCCCTTCACCTGGACGACAGACAGCATTTTCTCGAGCAGGGTCTGTCATTCTGCGTGTGCATTTGAACCCCACTGTCTGGCTTCCAGGGTCATGGAGATACAGGAGATGGTCAGCGCAGGGCTGTGGTCACTGAGTCGCACCCTCAAGGCACTTTGAATCACTTTTACAGATCATTGCTTCCGCTTTCCTTTCAGCCAATTGTTTCGACTTGCCTGGTTCACAGTCTGTATTTGGTATAGCTCAGGAAGCCTCCTGTGTGTGCCCACGCACGTCTCAACCAAGATGGGTTCTACCGGAAAGGCCTGTGGGTAGCCTGGCATTAGTTAGCGTCACTCCCCAAGTAGCTTCGAGACCTGGTGGGGTCTCTTTTGATATCGGAGTAATCTATATAAAAAATAGATGGAAAAAAATAAAGGACATGTATGTCATTGTGCTAAACCTGGGCGTACTGACGGGTGGGCAGGAAAGCTGGAAGGTCTTGAACTTGGATGTGTCAATAAGGGAACGGAATACTCACGTGTAATGAGCAAGGGACACGTACGGCCTGACGGATAGGAACCCCAAAGACTGCCCTTCTGGGGGTACAGGGATGACGTGAAAATGAAGTGGAAGTATTAATCGCTCAGTCGTGTCTGATGCTTTGCAACTCTGTGGACTGTATTCTGCCAGGCTCCTCTGTCCATGGGATTCTCCAGGCAAGAATACTGGAGTGGGTTGCCATTTCCTCTTCCAGAGGATCTTCCTGAACCAGGGATCAAAGCCGGGTGTCCCGCATTGCAGGCAGATTCTCTGCCATCTGAGCCGCCGGGACTGGGGAGTGATCACAGCCCCGTCTGTCCGTGGTGGCTGCCGTCAGCCCTCCTCCGCCCTCCCGAGGAGGGGTCTTCAGTGAAGACTCGAGCAGCACTTTCCCTGAGCAGCGTTGCTGGAAAGGGCTCAGGAGAGGAGGGCAAGCCCCAGGAGACAGCTTTTCATCTCAGATGTGGCACCTGGCCAGGTGAATGATGGCCTGGGAGGATACTGTCGGGACACTCGTATTTTGATGAGCAAAGGGGTGGGGAACGAGGAAGGACGCGGCGGGCTGGGATGGAAGGGCGCTCCGCTCCCTGGAGGAGAGGCGCGCCGGGTGGTGGAGAGGTGCCCACCTTCCGGAGGCCTAGGGTGAGGGCCACGCTTGCTCTCTGCGCTGCTGCTCTTTTTTTTAAATCTCTCCAGGCTTTTGACACCATCTTCCCTTTTTTTTCCTGATGACCAGTTTATTGCACTTTAAAAATTAACACGATGTGAGATGTTAACACTTTCCTGGATTGTTTGACATCTAAAAACCATTGTTTCTGTAAATCACACATTGATTTTTTTTTTTTCTTTCTCGATTCTGTACTGCATTCGGCTTTAGCCATGGCTTATGGGCACATTACAGTGCCGTCTTGTTTTATTAGGAATCTGAGCCCCGTGCTTTATTATCCATTGTCCTGTCTTCTCACTGATGGCTCCTGGCGTGAAACCAGAGGCGGCTGCAGGAAACTTTAAAGAGAATCCATCAGACCATGAGGCTCAGCTTGGAGGCTCTGTCGTCCAGGGCAAGGCTGGTTCCCGGGGAGAGGAGACAGCCTACGGCAAGGGGAGCCTGCAGGGCCAGGCGTCTCCCATTCCCCTCTTCTTCCTCCGGGTTCCCTCCTGCAACGGGTGACACACCAGTGAGCCTCCACACACACCTGTGCTTCCGGCTCTTCGTTGTTCCCTGAAGGATAGGGCTATTTTCAGGATTTTTTTTTTTTTAATGAGAAGAACATAAAAGGTGTATAGCAGTACCTAGCATGTGGTAAATGCTAAATGATGTTGACTATTATTTTTTAATCATTAATCGTAATCAGATTATACACTTATCACAGTCCCTTGAGTAAAAGTGTTACTCATTCAGTCATGTCCAACTCTTTGCAACCCCATAGACTGTGGCCTGCCAGGCTCCTCTGTTCATGGAATTCTCCAGGCAAGAATACTGGAGTGGGTTGCCATTCCCTTCTCTAGGGGATCTTCCCGACTCGGGGATCAAACCTGGGTCTCCTGCATTGCAGGCGGATTCTTTACCATCTGAGTCACCATGGAAGCCCAGGTTGACTATTATTTTTGTCACCATTAATTATAACCAGATTATACATTTATCACAGTCCCTTGCAGTTTACCCACGTGCAAAAGGACGATAAGAAAGCCAGCCTGACCTGGAAGTGTAGGATACGCAAGTGTTTACCATCAGCAGGAGCTTCAGATCAGATCAGTCGCTCAGTCGTGTCCGACTCTTTGCGACCAACTCCCGGAGTTCACTCAGACTCACGTCCATTGAGTCAGTGATGCCATCCAGCCATTTCATCCTCTGTCGTCCCCTTCTCCTCCTGCCCCCAATCCCTCCCAGCATCAGAGTCTTTTCCAATGAGTCAACTCTTCACATGAGGTGGCCAAAATACTGGAGTTTCAGCTTTAGCATCGTTCCTTCCAAAGAAATCCCAGGGCTCATCTCCTTCAGAATGGACTGGTTGGATCTCCTTGCAGTCCAAGGGACTCTCCAGAGTGTTCTCCAACACCACAGTTCAAAAGCATCAATTCTTCGGCGCTCAGCCTTCTTTACAGTCCAACTCTCACATCCATACATGACCACAGGAAAAACCATAGCCTTGACTAGATGGACCTTTGTTGGCAAAGTAATGTCTCTGCTTTTGAATATGCTATTTAGGTTGGTCATAACTTCCCTTCCAAGGAGTAAGCGTCTTTTAATTTCATGGCTGCAGTCACCATCTGCAGTGATTGTGGAGCCCAGGAAAATAAAGTCTGACACTGTTTCCACTGTTTCCCCATCTATTTCCCATGAAGTGATGGGACTGGATGCCATGATCCTCGTTTTCTGAATGTTGAGCTTTAAGCCAACTTTTTCACTCTCCACTTTGACTTCATCAAGAGGCTTTTTAGTTCCTCTTTACTTTCTGCCATAAGGGTGGTGTCATCTGCATATCTGAGGTTATTGATATTTCTCCCAGCAATCTTGATTCCAGCTTGTGTTTCTTCCAGTCCAGCGTTTCTCATGATGTACTCTGCATATAAGTTAAATAAACAGGGTGACAATATACAGCCTTGACAAACTCCTTTTCCTATTTGGAACCAGTGTGTTGTTCCATGTCCAGTTCTAACTGTTGCTTCCTGACCTCCATACAGATTTCTCAAGAGGCAGATCAGGTGGTCTGGTATTCCCATCTCTTTCAGAATTTTCCACAGTTTATTGTGACCCACACAGTCAAAGGCTTTGGCATAGTCAATAAAGCAGAAATAGATGCTTTTCTGGAACTCTCTTGCTTTTTCCATGATCCAGCGGATATTGGCAATTTGATCTCTGGTTCCTCTGCCTTTTCTAAAACCAGCTTGAACATCAGGAAGTTCACAGTTCACATATTGCTGAAGCCTGGCTTGGAGAATTTGAGCATTACTTTACTAGCGAGTGAGATGAGTGCAATTGTGCGGTAGTTTGAGCATTCCCCTTATTAAGATGGAGACCATGGGCTTCCCAGGTGGCTCAGTGGTGAAGAGTCCATCTACCAGTGCAGGAAACATAGGAGATGCAGGTTCGATCCCTGGTTTAGGAAGCTCACAGCCCACTCTAGTGTTCCTGCCTGGGGCATCCCACGGACAGAGCCTGGCGGGCTACAGTCCTTAGGGCCACAGAGAGTCAGAAGCCACTGAGCACGCACACCCATGCACACACCGAATGCGTTTCCCACCGGAGCCCAAGGCCGAGAGCCAGCACGACACCTTCCACCCACCGCCGCTGCCGCCGCCTTGTCAATGGCCAGATCTGAGAATTCACCTTTGGCTTTCTTTTTCCTTTTTTTTCCCCCTTTTTTGGCTGCTCTGGATCTTCACTGGGACGTGCTGGCCCTCTAGTTCCAGAGCTTGGACTTAGCTGCCCTGTGGATTGTGGGATCTTAGTACCCCGACCAGGGGTTGAACCCAAGTCCTGTGCATTGGAAGGTGAATTCTTAACCACTGGGCCACCTGGGAAACCTCGCCCTTGTGGGGTGAGTGTTACATTACCCTCCCTGGTCTCTCGTCCAGGTCCTAGGGTAGTTCATGGAAGGACATGCTAAGTCATCTCCGGCCCCTCGGTAACCACTGTCACACCTAAGTTTGCACCCCATCTTCCACCACAAGACCCTGTGGCCTCTGTTGCCAAGAGGAGCTCCCAGGGGCTCTGATTCCCGTCCACCCTCTAGCTGCCAACCACGGATCTGGGCTCCAGAGGCTGATGAAAACCTTCTTATTGTCTCGCTACCAGCGCCGAGCCAAGCTCTGAGTCACCCTGTCCTTTGCAGGATGAGAGAGGGAGAGACAAAATCTGTTTTTGAGGGGAACCTTAGAACACAAAGATGAAGGCAAAGATGAAACTGACAAATATTTCATTACCAGCTTGAAAAACAGCCAGCTTGCGATTGACCTGCTTTTAAAAGTTGGTGGATGCGGGGGTGCCTTGCTGGTGATTTCATTGGAAAGGGAGGCAACACTGGCCGGCCCAGCTCCCCAAGAGCTGCACGTCAGTGGAGGGGGGGCACCCCCGTCAGACTGACGTGATTCCCCCATCCCTGGGTGGATGACCCTTTGTGGAGGGTCTGCAGAACCCCGTGACTGACCGCTATCTCCCACCCCTGCTGTCATTCACTTTTCCTCTTCTTTCCAGGCTACAAGCAGCAGACATTTGATACAGCTGTCGCTAAATGCAGGGTCTGACCCAAACTCCTGATCTGGGAACAAGAGTCGGGTGCCTTGCAGCCCCGTCACTCGCTCCAGTCCCAGTGGTCCCGGCTCTGTCTCCTTGCTGATGACAATTATGCTCGTCTTGTTCATGAGACAGACCCTGGGGCTCCCTTAGGGGAAAGCAAGTCATCACAGGGGAATCCCAAGGGCTGGAACTCCAAGAGGAAGTCGGCCACCCTTGTTAATGACCCAGGGCCCAGGACCAGTGCACAGTCCCCTGGGTGGGGGCGGGGGGGTCCACTTCAGTTATGGTTACAGATGAACAAAGGGAGATTTGGGGTAGGATGGGGGTGGTGGTTAGGACATCATTCTAGACTGTAGAAATGCCCTTTGCCCTCGGCAAAGCAGAAGAGTTTTACCCTCATTTCCGTCACTGCTTTGCCACTCTGGAGGGCCAGGGCTCGCAAACCGAGGGGGACAGCATGGCACACCGCTCCCCCGCACCCTCCCCTTGCTGTGACCCCACTTTCATCTCCCACCTCCCCAGAAGATCAGCCATCGTGACAGCCCCTCACTCGGCCACACGGGGCATCCTTGGACAGATACGTGACAAGGCTCAGAGACAGGCTCGAGGACAGAGGGGAAGGGGTCATGGGGAAGAGTCCAGTGGTTGGCCCCCACTGGACTCTTAACTTCAGAGCATATGGTGAAGCTGTTGGATCTGAAAGAAATGAATAAACCATCATCAAGGGAGATCGGAGAGGACAAGGCAAACAGGCAGCGGAAGCAGCTGACGGATAACCACGTCTGCCAGGTCGTTGCAGGCAGCGTGCCCGAGCGCGGGCTCTGGTCTAACGCTCAGAAATGAACTGTCCGAGGAGACACATGTGCTAACAAAGCGAGGGACTTTATTGGGAGGGGCCCCCGGGGGGAGAGCAGCAGGCGAGGGAACCAGGAGGACAGCTCTGCCTCGCGGCTAGCAGCCTGGGGTTTGACGGTGCTGGGGTTAGATTCCGGGTTGTCTCTGGCCAATCGTTCTGACTCAGGGTCGTTCCTGGTAGCTTGAGCGTTGCTCAGTAGTTAGATTCTAGCCAGAAGGGTTCTGGGAGGTTGGATGCATGGACTGGGATCCCCTCTCTCCCTTTGCCTTTTCCCCAATTCTTCTGGTTGGTGGTAACTCGTTAGTTCCGCGGTCCTGACCAGGACCTCCTGCTGTGAGAGAACTCAGACAGGTGTTTACTGTGATGCTTGGAAAGGGCGGGCGGTTTCGGTCAGTGGTTGCCCTAACAAGGTAACCTGATCTCCTGGGAGGCAGGCTTTGAGAACAGAACTGGGTGTGACCAGGGGAGCTGGGTGCTGCCCGCCAGCTTCCTAATCTAGGAAGTTCCACGAAGCCTCAATTCAGAAATCGCTTCTTCCATGCAGCCCTCCCTGAGTCTTCCAAATCAGGCTGGCCATTCCTTCTTGGAGGGCGGCTTCCTTGGGTAGAACGTTTGTGTTTCAGTGCACCTGCAGTTCTAAGCAGATGCCTGGGAGGGATGGAGTAAGCAGTCGGTAAGTCCTGTGAGTTGAATAAGACACACAGAACAGTGAATTTCCTTTTATTAAAATACAGTGATGTGATGGGGAGGCGGGTTTGAGACTAGCTTGTTCTGTGCTGTGCTTAGTTGCTCAGCCGTGTCCGACTCTTTGTGACCCTATGGACTGCAGCCCCCCAGTTTTCCTCTGTCCATGGGATTTTCCAGGCAAAAATACTGGAGTGGGTTGGCATGCCCTCCTTCAAGGGGTCTTCCCAACCCAGGGATTGAACCCACTTCTCCTGCATTTGCAGGTGGGTACTTTACCACTAGCGCCGCCTGGGAAGCCCCAGCTTCAGTTCAGTTTAGTCACTCAGTCGTGTCCGACTCTTTGCGACCCCATGAATCTCAGCACGCCAGGCCTTCCTGTCCATCGCCAACTCCCAGAGTTCACTCAGACTCATATCCATCGAGTCAGTGATGCCATCCAGCCATCTCATCCTCTGTCGTCCCCTTCTCTTGCCCCCAATCCCTCCAAGCATCAGAGTCTTTTCCAGTGAGTCAACTCTTCGCATGAGGTGGCCAAAGTATTGGAGTTTCAGCTTTAGCATCAGTCCTTCCGAAGAACACCCAGGACTGATCTCCTTTAGAATGGACTGGTTGGATCTCCTTGCAGTCCAAGGGACTCTCAAGAGTCTTCTCCCACACCACAGTTCAAAAGCATCAATTCTTCGGTGCTCAGCTTTCTTCACAGTCCAACTCTCACATCCATACATGACCACTGGAAAAACCATAGCCTTGACTAGATGGACCTTTGTTGGCAAAGTAATGTCTCTGCTTTTGAATATGCTATCTAGGTTGGTCATAACTTTCCTTCCAAGGAGTAAGCATCTTTTAATTTCATGGCTGCAATCCCATCTGCAGTGATTTTGGAGCCCCCAAAAAATGAAGTCTGACACTGTTTCCACTGTTTCCCCATCTATTTCCCATGAAGTGATGGGACCCGATGCCATGATCTTCATTTTCTGAATGTTGAGCTTTAAGCCAACTTTTTCACTCTCCTCTTTCACTTTCATGAAGAGGCTTTTTAGTTCCTCTTCACTTTCTGCCATAAGGGTTAGAAAGCTCTTAATTATCTTGAATTATCTGAGGCAGTATTCCCAAGGAAAAAATCCTACAAAACACAGGTTCTGCAAGATGTTAACAGGTGTTATCTAATAAAAGGGTTCTGGTGTCAACTCCATTTGGAAAACAAAGTTGTACAGGTTTCTTCACTTCGGGGAATTCTTCAGGCCTTAAAGGTTCATGTGAAATCTGAATATTCAAAGTTTCCAGAACTCATTAGGTTGGACCATATGAGATTGCTGTTTTATAGTCCCAGAAAAAAAAAAAAGCACCAGTTAAATAGCAGTGATTTCAGGTGGTTCAACACAGTATTTGACTATAGAACCCATTTCCGTGGTCACTGGAGCTCCGTGGGGCTCCATTTGGAAAATACTGATGTGCAGGACCTTGGTTTTCCTTTTGGAGGAGGGGAGGAGGATGGGGCTGGAAAAGGAAATGGCAGCCCACTCCAGTATTCTTGCCTGGAGACGCTGATGGACAAAGGAGCCTGGCGGGCTGCAGTACGTGGGGTCACACAGAGCTAGACACGACTGAAGTGATTTAGCATGCAGGCATGTACGCATGCGTGCAAGAAGATGGGGAGGCGGCTGGAGGGTTCACAGATGAGAATCTAAGTCCCACCGAAAGCCTTTCCACGGTTACAGCCCCTCCCTGGAGATCCTGGTATGACTGTCTCCACCTCCACCGCACAGCAGCCATCTGCAAACCACAGTCTAGGGTGAGAACACTCTAGAAGAACCAAACGTTTATCTGCTGGAGCAGGCCATAGGCCTACGTCCTCAATCCCAAACAAGCAACAGTCCAGATGCGCCCTGAAAGCCAGGGCAGCCACAGCAAGCAGGAATGAGCAGACGCCACGGAGCCTGGAGCTCCCTTGGCCTTCTGGTTGTCTGTCTGAAGAAGAGAGCCGAGTTTGAGCAGGGTGGAAGGAGCGGCTGCGGTGGGTCTACAGACACAAGGTCAGGGCAGCACACACCGCTCCTTTGGGGACCTGACAGCGGCGTACCCGCGGCCGCCTGCTGCTGTCGACGGCCAGGCTGTGCTAATCTGAGGTTAGCCATGTGGGTGTCTTTCCCTGTGCCTGCTGGCCACCTGCATGTCTGCCTTGGAAAGCATCTATTCAGGCCTTCTGCCCATCTTTCAATCAGGTTGTTTGGTTTTCGAGCAGTGACTGGGATGCCGTGGACGTAGTTGGGTACTGACCCGTTACTGGTCGTATCATTTGCAAATATCTCCTCCCGTTCAGTAGGTTGTCTTTTCCTTCTGTCGATGGTTTCCGTTGCTGTGCGAAAGCTTTCAAGTGTAATTGGTGAAGCGCTTTCAAATCTCAGTCTTCTTTTTAGAACGCTGACCGCGCCCCCCGCCATTGCGGTCACAACAACATCATATTCCTCACCTCTATCCCCTACTCTCCAGGGGTAGCCCACATCTGTCTTGCATCCCCACCCCCCCACAAGAAACACAGGATTGCACATGTCAGGCAGGAGAGCAGGTTCTCCAGGAATGCAGGAGCTAGTGATGAAGCCGGTCAGGGGAGGATTTTCTGAGCGCCCGCTCATCTGTCTTGAGCATGTCTTGGATCAAATCTGACATTAATTAAAAGAAGGCCTCTGGGCTCAGAGCACCTTGCCGGCTGAGTTGAATATTTTATTAATATGTGGCATTTACACCGGACTTTAAATTTGCCAAGTGCTTCGCGGTGATTTACGGTATCATCTTTGCCGCTCCTCTGCGGGTGCTGGCGTGCTCTGTCATCCATCATCAATGTGCTCCAAGGCCATTCTCCATCCTCCTCTTGCTTGCTGCTCTTTTCACTCCTGCTTCTCTTGTTAGTTCTCAAGAGATGCTTCATCCTGGTGGGTTTAGTCCTAACCATCCTTCCAGCTTCCTTGCCCATCTGTTTTTTACCACAGTTAAAAGTAACAATTGGGAAAGAAAGGAAGGAAGGAAGGACAATAGTAGCTAATTAAGACCAGGGCACCGAAGAATTGATGGTTTTGAACTGTGGTGTTGGAGAAGACTCTTGAGAGTCCCTTGGACTGCAAGGAGATCCAACCAGTCCATTCTGAAGGAGATCAGCCCTGGGATTTCTTTGGAGGGAATGATGCTAAAGCTGAAACTCCAGTACTTTGGCCAGCTCATGCGAAGAGTTGACTCATTGGAAAAGACTCTGATGCTGGGAGGGATTGGGGGCAGGAGGAGAAGGGGACGACAGAGGATGAGATGGCTGGATGGCATCACTGACTCGATGAATGTGAGTCTGGGTGAACTCTGGGAGTTGGTGATGGACAGGGAGGTCTGGCGTACTGCGATTCATGGGGTGGCAAAGAGTTGGACGCGACTGAACTGAACTGAACTGAAGAGCAGGGTGTGCTCATTCACTCAGTCATTTCCAACTCTTTGCAGCCCCATGGACTTTTGCCCTGCAGGCTTCTCTGTCCATGGAATTCTCCAGGCAAGAATCCTGGAGTGGGCTGCCACTTCTTACCCCAGGGGATCTTCTCGACCCAGGGATCAAACCCAAGTCTCTTGCGTCTCCTGCATTGGCAGGTGGGTTCTTTACCACTAGTACCACCTGGGAAACCCTAGAAAATTAACACCTAGAAGATGGAATGAATGCCAAAAAGGAGTCAGGAAGGAGTCCACTTGGCCTTGGGACCATCCTCTTCAAATGGGAAGAGTTTAAAGCCTTAGGCTTGCTCTTCCTTCTCATCACATAGCAACCTGATTATATAGAGAATACCGTGTTAGCACCCCGATATTATAAATTCACTTTTTATCTGGATTGAATTTTTTGAATTGTCTTGAGAATAAATCATAAATGAAATATCATCTACAGAGCAATATCAAACGCTGTAATTTTGATAAAGGTGGAAATAAAGCAGAGGTGGGAAGCATGTGTTCCACGTTCCTCAACATTTATAAGGACACTCAACAGTAAGACTGATAAGGAAGAAACCATGGAGCCATCAACAGACTCTCTAAATCAATACTGTGATAAACTTAAGAAACCAATATGTTAATATGTTATTTAAAGTGACAGCGGTACCCATCAGAGAATTGAAAGTCAGAATTGTTAAGAAATATTTTGCCTCTTGGGAGTAAAACTAAGGATAGGAATTGGAGGTAGGGAAATTATTACTGTAGACTTTTTCTGAGCATTTTGTGTTTTTTTTTTTTCAAGGGAAAGTATATCACCATGATTAAAAAGCAGTAAGCAGTGTGATTGAAAGCAACCACTTTTTAACTTCAAAATAAGAGCGTGAAATGAAGCCTCTTTTTGTGCCTAAAGTCTTAGAAAAAGTAAAACTGGAAGATGGTTTAGGAAAAAACCGAGGTGTTGAAAGGGTGTGGGCACATCTCAGATGCAGGAAGGAAGGGCGGAGGTGCAGTCAGGCTTCAGGGGATAAATCAGGCAGAGACATAAACACTTCAGGGCCAGTTTTCTTGATGTCATCGTGCCCGTGACATTCTCTCCTCCTGTAGGTCAGCTTTGTCTACAAGACGTGGACTCGGGAGAACACAGCCCCTGACCTTTCCACGCTGTGCGTGATGACCCAAGGCTGGGTGGGCGTGTTCACCCATCAGAGCCACAACCACGTGGGGCCCACCCAGAAGAGCCCCGAGGGCCCCCACCTGGCAGCTGGCAATCACAGAACTGGGCTGGGGGAGGCACAGAGTTAATTTCCTCCTCTGTTAACCTCCCAGTAAGAAAACAAGGACCACCCCCCACCGCCCTCATGAGCCACATGCATTATACTAGATACCATCTGCCTTCAGTGCCGCAAAGCATGACAGTGATCTGAGGCATCAAAGTCTTTTCTTTGTCTGGTTTTTGGAAATGCTTTGGTGAGAGTCAAGTATGGGGAGGGATAAACGGGGTTATTCATTATCCTAAAAGAACTGCCAAAGTCTAATTTCATGCAGAAGTCCTTCAAGGGGCTTTAAAAAAATGTCTCCTCCCAACTTCTTAGAGGAATCATAAAACCATGACTGTGTGCCCCCCGCACCTCCAAAGGTGCCCCCACAAGGAGTTAGTTGTACCTTGACTCTGCTTGCGGGGCTGAGTGTGGCCAGGTGCGCCCACAGCGATGAAGGTGTGCCTCCCAGGCAGCTGGCCCCAGGGTGCCCTTCCCCGCAGCAAGGCCATTCGAAAGCCACTGGTTCTTTGGTACTCAGGCCTCTTTATGGTCCAACTCTCACATCCGTACACGACTACTGGAAAAACCATAGCTTTGACTCTACGGACCTATATTGGCAAAGCAATGTCTCTGCTTTTTAATATGCTGTCTAGGGTTGTCATAGCTTTTATTCCAAGGAACAAGTATCTTTTAATTTCATGGCCGCAGTCACTGT
The DNA here is from genome assembly GCF_003369695.1 of Bos indicus x Bos taurus. Taxonomy (NCBI): domain Eukaryota; kingdom Metazoa; phylum Chordata; class Mammalia; order Artiodactyla; family Bovidae; genus Bos; species Bos indicus x Bos taurus. The sequence continues at coordinate 59,445,971 of NC_040094.1, forward strand.
CCACAGTGATTTTGGAGCCCAAGAAAATAAAATACATTCTTTGTGTAACCAAATCACTTTGTCGTACAAGAGGAATTAGCAACGTTGCAAATCAACTATATTTCAATAAAAATAAGTAAGAAAATAATAAGAGAGAAAGAACTGGAGTTAAATCCACCTCTTCTGGAACACCTCTATTTTTCATCTTTCCCAACACTTAACTTCATCCCATATGAACAGCAGGGTTCACAAACCACAGTAGAAAAGTGTGTCGAACTACTTTTTCTAAAAAAAGGTAACAGTTTAAGTTGATAACTTCCATCCTTTATTAGACCTTTTCAAGACCCCATAGGAATTCCATGGCAATGGAATCCTGTGGCAATACCTGGCTGGACAGACCAATATTTTCTTTAATAAATGTATGATATTTCAGAGTTCCCATCTTCCTGGATTTCCTTCCCACAGGCCAGGAAGGGGAATTCACATACTGGGGGCCAGTCTCCCCCAAAGCCGCCTCCAAGCTGTGGGATCAGCTTGGGCACGAAGGCAGCCGGACCGCCCTGTGGTGTGTGAGTCCTTGATGGCCGAGAGGGGACACCTACTGCCCTGTGGTGAGCACTGCCCCCTCACCTGGCCTGATGTCCATCTCCCAGCTTAGCGACAATGACCAGGTGGGCAGAGGAGGGATCTAAGCTGAGCTTGCCCGGCCCGCTTGGCGGCTCCTGAGGCCACCCCCGTGGCCCGGTGGTCCCATCCAGCAGCTGATGCTCCAGGATGGTTATGTGTCTGTTTTTCAGTGAGTGACCTGGGCATGAATTACGTTCAGACTTGCTCCTAAAGCATAAGTAGTGGTAAAGCATCATCTGGCTAGAAGGCCCATTATCGGACCACCCGCTCCTCTCTGCTCAGCCCCTCCGTCTCTGCCTGTCACAGTCCCTGACTGGGGAGTAGCCGCATGGCATGGCTGAAATACAGAAAGGGTGGAGAAATGATCTGAGATAGGGGGGCTTACTGGTTCCCACCTCCGGAACAAGAGAAAACTGACTCACACTGCAGGCAGAGGGGCACAGCCCAGGGGAAGGCCCGGGATTACCTTGCTGAAGGGAGGTTGAGACGCTCTCTCCCTGGGTGGAGAGCTGGTCTCTGAAGGTGGAGGCTGCTCCCCGGTCAAGGAGGAACAGAAGGCCCGTGCCCCCTCCCCTTGGAGGGTGGGGAGACACGGAGATTCAGGAGGGGTGGGAGATGGTGAGAGGCAGACCCCCACCCGCAGAAGAGCAGAATGGGCAGAGCAGGTTTGGAGCTTATTCTCAAGTTTGCCCTGGGGACCCTGGCTCCCTGCGTCCCGGGGGCCTATAACCCCAGGTTTGGAAGTTGGTCTTCCTTCTCTCTGCACTTGGCTTAATGGCAGCAGCTGTGAAAAGAGGCCTGGCTTACTAATAATATTCCAGCCACTTTGGATTCTTGTCTTAATTATCTCCCTGATTTGCAATTTTGGTGGAAGCCCTGGGGTGTGAACACCAGTCTCATTTTTTCCTCTTCCCTGTTTCACCCAGCGGGTTCTTTCTACCACCAGCTGGTCTCCAGTATCTGCCTTCATTCCCGTATTTGTTGTCTTGCCGGGTGGGTCATTCGTCTTGGTTTCTCATTAGTTTAGCTATCAGGCACTCCTCCACCTTCAGACAACTGCAGTCATATTCCCTTCTTCCGTTACCTCTTCTTCCTCTCCTTTATTCCAAATCGGAAACTTGATTGGCCGACAGCCAAGATGTGCATGCGCGTGTGCTCAGTCGTGTCCGACTCTTTGTGACCCTTTTGACTGTAGCCCTCCAGGCTCCTCTTTCCATGGGAATTCTTCAGGCAAGAATTGGAGTGGGTTGCCATTTTCTCCTCCAGAGGAATCCTCCCAACCCAGGGATCAAACCCGCATGTCCTGTGCCTCCTGCGTTGCAGGGTGACTCTACGTGCTGAGCCACCTGGGGGGCCACCGCGTGTGCATTTGGCGGCAGAGGCTATGGTACCCGCTGTGGGCGTGGCCAAGCTACGGGGCGGGGCAGAGGCTGTGGTACCCTCTGTGGGCGTGGCCAAGCTACAGGGCGGGGCAGAGGCTGCGGTACCTGCTGTGGGCGTGGCCAAGCTACGGGGCGGGGCAGAGGCTGTGGTACCCTCTGTGGGCGTGGCCAAGCTTCAGGGCGGGGCAGAGGCAGGATGCGTTCCCTTTGCTCAGAACCTCCTTGGGATGCAGATACTCGGATGCCAGCCTGTGCTGCCCACACCTGGGAGAATAGCTGCAGCCCATCTCAGCCAACTGGGATGGTGAAGGGATTGGGGGACTGAGGGTCAAGCCTGGCCCTGCCCCTTGACACCCTGTCAGTGTGGAGGAGCCCTTTCTCTCCTACATTAGTTGGATAGCCTCCCCGCACCGCTCCCCGCCCCGCCCGCCCACCACCACCTCCACCACCTCCAGAGCTGTTGGGAGCATTAGTAAGTCAAGTGCTAAATAACTAGAAAGGGTTAGTTTGCTAATTAATGTAAGTCCTATTGTCAGGGCTGCACTACCATTTACATTAAATGACTCATTCGAGCAGAATCTTTAACAAAAGAGCCACCAGCTGCTGTTTATGGTTTAGAAAAGCAAGTTTTCTCAAAGGGAGGGATTGGCCCCCCTGGTGTCAGGGAACCCAGGCCAGTCTCTGCTTAGCTTTTGACACCTGGTGAAGAACGTTGCCCCAGATGAGACCACAACTTGCTGATGGGAGTGGGTTGTGGTCTGGGCTGTGCTGGTACAAAAAAAGATTGAGAACAGCAGACTTGTGAACACTGGGCTCCCCGAAGGTGGGAGACAGGCCAGATGGAGGCAGCTCAGATGTCCTCTAACTTTATCTTCTCGGGACCATGGACAGCTCCCGAGATTCCAGGGCTGTGTAAGAGGCTGCCTCCCCGTGGATCTCAGGGATGCCTGAAACCCTTAGACATATCCACCCTAGCCAGGCCTGAAATTCAGCCCCCAGTGGTATGTGGAACCTCGCCAAGGACATTCATTCTTTTTGAAGCTTGTGAGATGCATCAGGCAGTCCTGAAAGTTTTGAACTTTTATTATCCAAATTCCTCCCTGGAGTGACAGCTTCTGCAGTGCCCACCCTTGGAGGAAATCTCTGAAAGACAAAGAAAAGGACAAGAAACTATCAAGGCTGAGGAGCTTGGACCTCTGAATCAAAGCTCCCCCTTTTTTTGCAAGCATTTTTAATTAACAAAAAGGATTAAAACAGTCAAATTCAAATGAACTCCAGGACTCAAAAACTTCAGTTTCTCAACATCAACGCATAATAGAAAAATCCACTGACCTTTACAAATGTAAGATTCATTCTTTACGTCGAGTTCCTTTATCTGCAAACAGAGCGGCACACCTGTTTCAGAAATGAGCCTTTGCAGGATCTGCTTTTAACCTGTGTTGTGTCATGCTGAAATCCTGTTATTCTGATTTCTTACGAAGAAGTGAAGAAACTGCCTGTTCTGAACAGCTGAATGAGTGTAAGCGTGTTGAGTGACTATAAAGTATGCAAAAAGGACCATAGGTTTGCCAGTGTGATGGAGTATGTAACTGTTTCCATGGTACCCCAGGGGTACCCCCACCAAGTGGGTCCGACCATGCATCTCCCTGCCCTGGTGGACGACAGCCCTAACCCAGCACACAGCGGTCTGCTGGTTTTGGCTTTGTGCAAGTATTGTTGCTGTGTAGTTGCTCAGTTGTGTCTGACGATTTGTGACCCTGTGGACTGTAGCCTACCAGGCTCCTCTGCCCATGGGATTCTCCAGGCAAGAACACTGGAGTGGGTTGCCATTTCCTCCTCCAGGGGATCTTCCCTACCCAAGGATCAAACCCACAAGCCCTGAATTGGCAGGCGGGTTCTTACCACGGAGCCACCTGGGAAGCCCATATGCATATGTAATATTATAGAAGAATGATTCCTAATGCCTCGTGCGTCTTTATGTCTCTTTCAGAGGGTCTTGCGGTTGGAGTTGGATTTGGGGCCGTAGGAAAGACGGCGTCGGCCACCTTCGAGAGTGCCAGGTAAGCAACACCTTATGCCTTGGTGGCACTGCACCAGCTGGTGCCTCGGGTGAGCCGTCTGCACTGAAGCTGTGCAGCACCCCAGCCCCCCAGCTCTGACTGGTGGAGGCGAGGAGGAGGGCAGGGGTGCTCACACCTGAGAGAGATGCTCCATCAAAGAAACAGGCTTATGCCAAGTTCTTCCAGCAAGCTAGCTTAGGGGTAGCTGTTTTGGAAACCAACCGTGGATATAACTGCATGCTGTTTTCCAAACGCTGTAAATGGATAAATCAGGATAAGACAGTGTTCTGGGGGGTTGATTCCAGGACCCGCCGGCAGATGCTCGAATCCTCCAGGGCTCGAGTACCGTGATCGCCCTTGGTATTCGCTGGTCCCATATCCGAGAATTCAGCCCCAGGCGGATGGAAAGGCCAGAGAGCCACAAAGGCCACGGCTGGCCATGCCGACCCTCCCTCTCTTCCGAGCCCTCGCGTTCCTCTCCCTGGCTGCCTCCGCTCCCGATTTCCTCTCTCTCACGTCTGCTTCTTCTCCGGCTCTCCTGCCGGCTTCGTGTCCGCCGGCCCCTCCTGAAATGCTCATGTTCTCCGGCGCTCCATCTCCAGGGCCCCCCTTCTTCTCACTCGGCGCTCTCTCCCTGGCCGTTCTCCCGCAGCCCCAGGGCTTGATTCTCCGTTGGTCTCCCGTCACCACCAGGTACCTGGCTGAGCAAGCCAAGCTCACTGTCATCCTTGGGCCCCTGTTCCCCCCGTCTTCCCGAGACAGTCACCAGGCCTTGTGGGTTCTTCTCCCCTCCACCTCTCTCGGATCATCCAGAGCCAGGATAAGGCCACAGCCTCGGGACCATAAGGGGGCTTCGTGCAGATGAGCTGCCTGGTCCACTCATGCCCACAGAACCAGGAGTACCCCAGCCTCCAGGCTGAAGGAGGGCGCGGTGCCATCCATCCAAGGGCAGAAGACTCAGATGCCTGCAGGGGACGAAGGATAGCACAAACGGGCGCAGGCGATCAGGTAGGGACAGGCAGGCGGGGCCGCTCGGGGGCGGATAGTTGGGAGTGGTGGGGTCCGCGGCGACTTTGAAACAGCTAGCACAAGCGCACTCTCAAGGTGCTCAAAACTTTTAAGTTAATTAATCTGTGGCCGCGCTGGGCCTGTGTCGCTTTGTGGGACGGCTCTCGATTGCCTCGTGCGGGCTTTTCGCTGTTTCTCTTGTAGAGCAGGGGCTCAGCGGTTGTGGCGCGTGGGCTCGGCTGCCCTGCGGCATGTGGAATCTTCCCAGACCAGGGATTGAACCCGTGTTCCTTGCACTGGCGGGCAGATCTTTTACTATCGGACTGCCAGAGAAGTCCCTGGAAATCACGATATTTTGAAAACATAATTCGGCTCAAAGTGGTGGTCCGGTGGCCACTGGCTTCTGTGCTGAGTTCATTCGACTGCCCTCTTACTGGTACAATCTCAAAATCGACTTTTTTCCCCTGAAGGCAATGTCGCCGCTTCCTTCAATGGTCTGCCCTGGGTCTGTGGACCGTGGTTGCCAGGAACTACTTCCTCACAGAATCCCACCCTCCCTGCTCGGTCCCCACCTTTCCTGGGGTCTCTTTACTCCCCGTCGCATCCTTTCCTCGAGACCCTCAGCTGCCCTAGGGCCTCCGTGTGTCTGTGTAGTCACTGGGGTCACTGGACTCTGATGCTACATGTGAAGGGGCCCGTTTGCTGCACGAAGCCCCGGACGCGGGCATGGGCTGCCACGTTGTGGGTCGAGATTTTTTCCTTTTTCTCAATTCTCATGCCTGCCTGTCAGACTCGCAAGTCGCTCCCTCGCCCCGACTCCAGGGTCAGCATTAAACAAGACACCTATGACGATGATCCCAGGAGATGGTAGATGGGTGAAGCCCTCAGACTGTGAGGACCATCACCCAGACCTGGGGCTTGATTGGCCTCATCAAGCCTGCGGGCTGCTCTTCCTGCCCCAGGAGTGGTGGGGCGGGGAGGGCTTCATGCCCTGGCACAGCCATCCGATCTCCACTTGCCTTGGACCACGCAGACCGTCAGGGCGGGCAGTGTTGGGCGCTGAGGGGCCCTCCCGAGTCCCTGGAGTCGCGCACGCTCCAGAGACATCCGTGCCAGCCAGTGACAGCCCGCCCCAGGCACCGTGCTCACGGCCCGGCTTCCCGTCTGGTGGCACCTCATCTCCCTCGACATCAAGATGTCAACTCCAATGTTCTGTCACCGGCTCTTTCTGCTAAGCTTCGTGTCTCTGAAGAAAGTAGAAGAAAAGTCTTTTCAACCCAGCTCCCTGTTTCCTGAGACCAGACAGATCCTCTGAGTTATGTAAACCCTCCTCGGGGCTCTCCATTTGCGATCGAGCTGGGGAGGTGGGGCTGTTTTCAGCCTCATGAAACCCTCTGATAAACCAGCCTCCTTGGGGGGATTTTATGCCCCTCTGACTCTGCCCTCATTGCCCCTGTGTCCAGGGTATGGAGTGTGGGGAATGGTGGGGAGAGTGGGTCCATACAATGCCGGCCACAGAGACAGAAGAAGGGTGGCCTCATGCAGACCCTGTCCTTCAGTCTGTCTGCCCCACTTACAGATCCATACACAGTTTGTGGTTTGGGTTCTTCCTTTCAAATTCCTCTGATCTTACTTCAGAACAGCCCCTGCCCCCAGTCAAGGCATGTGAGCCTTCTCTGCCCTTAGCTCATGCTGCAGACCACGCAGGGTTTCGTGGGAGGCAGAGAGAAAGATAAAAAAGAGAAAGACAGACTAATGCTAGGGGGAGGGGGGGTGTAAAAACAGTCATCAGACGATTAAATGCATCTTTTGAAAGAGAGGTTTTGCTTTTTAAAATTCCAATTCTGCGTAATTAACAAGTGATGTGCCTAAAACGTTGACATGCAGAGGTGGAAGATAAAGGCATGACAAAAGACACGAGGTGAATGCTGATCAAGAGAAAGCGGGTATTAGCAATTTCAGTCTCAGACCAGGCAGACTCAAAGGCGGAAAGCCGCTGAGAGAATAAAGGTCAGTACTTAATGACAAGAGAGACAAGGTACCCGGCTGACATAATGATCCCGCGTGTGTACGCTTCCAGCAACATCAGCCTCACAAGGCTCAGGAAAAATGGTCAGAACTGCAAGGAGCAACAGTCAGAAGCCCAGTCGTGGTGGGGAGAACGGCTCCCCTCTCTGACGCTGATAAATGGGTAACGTGCTAACAAAATGTGCGTAATGGACATATGTGGACCCCAACCCAGCAGTTAGGAAAACGTCAACCTTCTTCCCAAGCACACGGTGTGGGTGTTTCCCAGAAATGGTGACAGCACCGTGCCACAGAGAAGGTGAGAACACACCCAGGTCAATACCGTTCAGACCAGACTTTCTGACCTCAGCGCCACGTAATCGAAAAATAGCACCCAGATCGCTAAAGCAATCGGTCAGTGGAGGCGAAGCCCTCAGGCACCATGAGATGAGCACAGGTAGGGGATGCAAACCAGATGGTCCAAGGAACCAGTGGACCTCAGGGGCGCTTCAGAGAACAAAGCGTTTCGTCAGGAGGGTGGGGGAGGTGGTTAAGAGCACGTGCAGCCTCGACCTGCAGGCAGGTGACATCACCAAAGGGGGTGCGGTTCACGTGGGAATTTATGGAAGTGAGACCGAAGGCCAAAGGAGAAGCACCTTCTTCAGCAAGAGGCTGACAACCTTGGTGGGTTCTGATGACAAAGTCCAAGGGGCAATTTGAACCTTGACGCCACTGAAGGGAAGAATTCTGGTGTGGGGGAGGTAGACGGATCCCTGTGAAGAGTCCAGCGACTGGACAGATGCTGTTGACACCACTGTTACCTGTTATTTTAAGAGCGACAGAGAAGTTAGAGGATGGCTCGATGATGGTGGGAATGGAGAGGCTGATGGGAAGGAGGGGGTTTAGACTCAGAACCGATAGGCAGCATTTGTCACCTGATTCTTTCATCGAGTGGGAGGGAGAGTTCACGTTCAGGAGACGTAGGTAATCACATAGGTAGATGAGAGGGGCTGAGGGGGAATGAGGGACAGGTCTGCATGGATTTGGGAGGGGAAGAGAGTTACCTGGCATATGCCTGTGATGTGTGGACCGAGCTAGCTGGGCCAGGCAGAGCTCTCCATTTAGTGCAGGGGTTGGCAAGTGGGCCAAATCGGGCCCAACACTTGGCTTCTATAAGTAAAATTTTATTGGAGCACAGCCATGGCCAAGTTCACTGTCCAAGTTATGACACCAGCTACCAGAAAAGACTACATGTGTTGTTGTTAATTCAGTAAGTGGTGTCTGACACTTTGTGACCCCCATGGACTGCAGCACACCAGGCTTCCCTGTCCTTCACCATCTCCTAAAGTTTGCTCAAATTCATGTCCACTGAGTCAGTGATACCATCCAACCATCTCATCTTCTGCTGCCCCCTTCTCCTCCTGTCCTCAATCTTTCCCAGGATCAGGGTCTTTTGCAAGGAGTCGGCTCTTCACATCAGGTAATCAGAGTATTGGAGCTTCAGCTTCAGCACCAGTCCTTCCAATGAATATTCAGGGTTGACTTCCTTTAGGATTGACTGGCTTGATCTCCTTGCAGTCCAAGGGACTCTCAAGAGTCTTCTCCAGCATCTCAGTTTGAAAGCATCAGTTCTTTGGTGCTCAGCCTTCTTTATGGTTCAACTCTCACATCCATACATGACTCCTGGAAAAACCATAGCTTTGAGTGGAGGAGGAAATGGCAAACCACTCCAATATTCTTGCCTCGAGAATCCCACAAACAGTATGAAAAGGCAAAAAGACTACAGGTATGTGTGTTCATGTCACTCAGTCATGTCTGACTCTTTGCAACCCCATGGAACCCTGCCAGGTTCCTCTGCCCCTGGAATTCTCCAGGGACAAGAATACTGGATTGGGTAGCCATCCCCTCCTCCAGGGGATCTTCCCAACCCAGAGATCACACCTGGGTCTCCCGCAATGCAGGCAGATTCTTTACCATCTGAGCCACCAGGGAAGCCCTGCCATCCTTTGAAGGAAGGAATGGCAAATCACTCCAGTATTCTTGCCACGAGAATCCCATGAACAGTAGGAAAAGGCAGCAAGTCCACCTGTGGGGCCCCAGTGAGTAATCTGTATATGGCTGCTGCCATCTAGTGTTCAGATGCTGTAGCTGCGTCGCCGCTCTGGCGCCCTCCCCATCACCAGCCTTCCACCTGGTCCGCCTTCCTCCCCCAGGTGGTGGCCTACATCTTCAGGGGACCTGTTCCAAACCGAACATCTCCTGGAGGAAGATGAGCCTCCGCCAGCAGTTCAAGGGAATCACGACTTTCTTCCTTCCGATCAGGTCCCGCAGCAGTTTCTCTTTGGTTTCACCACAAAGCCCTTCTCCATCCTGCCATTCCTTGGGGAGTTGGCCGCTTAAGTGGTTTTCCCTCCTGAAGTGTCATTACCTCCAGAGGATGTGTGCTCCAGAGAGGAAATGTGCCCTCAGCTCTTAACTCAGCGGCAGGCATAATTCAAACCAGCAGGGAGAGCGAGGCTATTTATGCTTCGGATTTGGCCTCACATATCGCATGCATCCTACTTAAGCACGAGTAGAGAGGTGTCTGTAATCCGAGAACACACCCTGACCGGCCGGCATGGCAAACATCCCGCAGCTGGCTACGTGCAGCAGAGGAGGCTGGCCGCTGACCTGACGGTACACCCCACAGAATTCACAAAGCAACACCGAGGTATTCCTGGACATTTTTTTTTTTTCTTGCTGAGTGCCCCGGCCAGCCATGGCTACCCAACACCCAGACACTTGGTCAAGGATGCCTGCAGTCTTAGCCGGCATCTGGACCTGACGTGGCTCATTGAGTTACACATTAAGGCATCAGAACAAACTCTGAAGTCTGTGTTTGCCGCTCAGATCAAAGAGCAAAGCGAAAGTCAGGTGTATCCTTCTGCCTGGCTTAAAAGCCGATATGCATGTTGAAATATTAGCATTCATTTAAGACAGCAGCCATTAATCAGCTAAGCAGCCATTTGTTTAGAGACAAAGACGGCAGTAGACACATCTTCCTGCTCGTTAGTCAACATTAATAATTTGACAGGTGCGTAGACCTGTACGTGCCCATCCATCTGTTCCAGTTGTCCACCTACTTCTCTTCAAGTTTAATCAGGAAAACACGTTTGCAAGATAAATGCAGTGTTGAAGAGGAGACTTCGTTGACATGGTGAGAGGAGACGTTTGGTCACTCAGCAGACGTTTGGTCTGACTCTTTAACGGCCCCATGGGCTGTAGCCCGCCAGGCTCCTCAGCCCATAGGGTTTTCCAGGCAAGAATACTAGAGTGGGTTGCCATTTCCTTCTCCAGGGACTCCTCCCAACCCAGGGATTGAACCCGAATCTCTTGAGTCTCCTGAATTAGCAGATGGGTTCTTTCTGAACCACCAGGGCAGCCAGGAGCACTTTTTTTTGGCTGCACCACGTGCCTTGCGGTATCTTAGTTTCCCACCAGGGATTGAACCCATGTCTTCTGGCTTGGCAGGTCGATCTTTTATCACTGAGCTACAAGGGAAGCCCTGGAGGGCAGTTGGGGAAATAAAACATAAATTCTTTCATTGGTGTTCACTCAGTATCTTTTGGAGAAGGCAGTGGCATCCCACTCCAGTACTCTTGCCTGGAAAATCCCATGGACGGAGGAGCCTGGTGGGCTGCAACCCATGGGGTCGCTAAGAGTCAGACATGACTGAGCGACTTCATTTTCACTTTTCACTTTCATGCATTGAAGAAGGAAATGGCAACCCACTCCAGTGTTCTTGCCTGGAGACTCCCAGGGACGGGGGAGCCTGGTGGGCTGCCGTCTCTGGGGTCTCACAGAGTCGGACACGACTGAAGCAACTTAGCAGCAGCAGCAGCATCTTTTAAGGAGCAGGCTGCCAGGGCCATCTCCACATCGCAGGCTGCTCTGCTAACGCCCCAGACCTCCCTGTGGCGGGACCAAGTTCCCAGACTTCTGGGGAGTCCTGACGAGACTGTCTCTTCCTCAAGGAGGAAGTCTTGACCTTCTGAATTGGATCTCAGCTTTCCTGGGTTGGGGAAGCTGCAGCCGAGCCTCAGCTCGCTGCAGAGCGGTCTCTAGCCTGAGACTGGAGCCCCAGTGCGAGGACACACCCTGGCCAGCCACACACACAGGCCCCTCCCCACCGCTACCCTTTCCATCATGTCAGCAAAACTGGAAGTAAAATCTTGTGCTGCTTTTTATTTGCAATAGCAGATGGCACTTTCCATCCTATTTAAGGCAGACAAGCTCTTCTCTTGAACCCATTAAACTACCTTGCCACGAATTCTTCAGTTCCATCGCTCAGTCATGTCTGACTCTTTGCGACCCCATGGCCTGCAGCAGGCCAGGCTTCCCTGTCCTTCACCAACTCCCAGAGTTTACTCAAACTCATGTCCATTGAGTCGGTGATGCCATCCAACCATCTCATCCTCTGTCGTCCCCTTCTCCTCCTGCCTTCAGTCTTTCCCAGCATCAGGGTCTTTTCCAAGGAGTCAGTTCTTTGCCTCAGGTGGCCAAAGTATTGGAGCTTCAGCTTTAGCAACAGTCCTTCCAATGAATATTTAGGACTGATTTCCTTTACCATTGACTGGTTTGATCTCCTTGCAGTCCAAGGGACTCTGAAGAGTCTTCCATCCTGGAATTCTAGAGTCAGTCTATTGACAGCTCCTCCCCATAATACATTGTTCTTTCCCGTCCCCCGACACAGCTGCCTAGCCTTACCTTGAATTATCAGGAGCCGGTGGAACTGGCAGCTGGTTGGCAGACAGCGCCACCGTGCGGCAGTAGGGCGTCAGGGCGAGACTCTGGGTTCCCCGCACCTGGCCTCCTGCCTGTGCCCTGGGCTCTTAATACCTACATTTCCAGCTGTGTCACGTGAGAAAGCAGGGTGGCAGCTGTGGTTCTAGGACTCCTAGTGATTGTGGGACAGTACGTGTTCCCCAGGCATGTGAAGCCCGATGTACAAATGCTACCTCTTCTAGTTTGTAAAGTAAAGGCTTTGAAACAAAGCTGCTTTCACAGCCAGTCACTCTCTTACAATTGTATTTATCACCAAAAATTAGTTCATAAACTCAGGATAAAACCAAGTCCTTTCTGCGCCTCCCTGCCCCGGACAGGGACTTAATTCTCTCTCTATTCAAATGCACAAAAGCCCTTTTCAATAATAATATGCAATTATGTTCTTGGGCTTCCAAGGCAGCTCAGTGGTAAAGGATCCACCTGCTGATGCAGGAGACAAGGGTTCTGCGGGTTCCAGGCCAGAGGCCCGGGTCCAGGAGCGTGGGATCTCTGATCTCCTGTGACTCGCCTGCAGCCGCCGTGCCTTCACAGCCTTCCTCCCCGCCCCGGCCCTCCCAGGCTGGCTTTGCCGTCTTGCCTGAGTGCTGAGCTGGCGTGGGGGTGGCTCTCACTCTGATACTGTGTGCTTCGATTTCCCCATCTTGCACCCTCGCCGGGGGCCTCTTCTGTTCTCTGCGTGGGGCCCGGGACCAGGCTGGGCACGGTCTGCTCTGCACCTGGCCTTGATGGCCCGCCTGAATTCTATACGTGATTTCAAGTGTGCAGTCCCCTCCGTACAGCACGAGCTGCTTCTCTATTGCACGCACCGCCCCCCCCCTCCTGGTTCCCTGGACTCTGCAGTCTCCCCAGTGTCACCGCACGGGATTTGGGCCCAGAACAGGAGGCGGCTCCGTGCTGCCCTGCCCTGTCTGCCCGGCGGCCGCTTCTCACATCAGCGGCACAAGGAGCCCGTTTGTGCGGGGCCGCCTCCTCTGCCTCCTCCTCCGCGGCCCCCGGCCACCCCCACCCGAGTGTCTGGCGACAGGGCTGACCATCTTGGCACCAGGGACCGATCTCGGCACAACGTGTGCTCTGTCTAGCCCAGGGCGGGCTCGGGGGGAGGCGTGGACCCCACGAGGCTCGAAGAGCAGCCTCGTCGTTTGTTTGTGGCTTTCCCAGGCACTGGGAATGACACAGACTTCTCCCTCTTGCGTTCCCACTGCTGCTCTGACCGTCCTCTGGGACCGCGTGTCACATGCAGCAAGAGGCAGAAAGCAACTGCGCTTTCCAGAGTCACCAGGGGCTCGGATGGGTGCTGGTGTTGAATCCACTGCCGTTTGCTGGACCAGCTAGGAGAGCAGCCTGGGCACATTAGCGGGTTTGCGGCATGGCACTGGTGGCTGCCTTGAAGGGCTGTTCACATGCGCTGCTCAGTCCTTACTGCCCTCCCAGGAACCAGGTGAAAATCCAGAGCCCAGGGACTTGCCCTGAGGTCAAGCTCACGGCAGGTGGCAGGTGTGCGGAAGCCCAGGATTAACACCCCTGCCCCCGCTCTCTGCCTCCCAGCCCTGCCTCTGGCAGTCGTGAAACATTTAGCCAGCGCTTTCCACGTGCAGGATTAAATTCCCAGGAGGCGCAATGGTAAAGGATCCATCTGCCGATGCAGGAGACAAAAGAGACACAGGTACAATCCCTGGGTCGGGAAGATCCCCTGGAGGAGGAAATAGCAGCCCACTCCTGTATTCTTGCCTGGGAAATCCCACGGACAGAGGAGCTGCAGTCCATGGGGTCGCAGAACAGTCAGATCCGACTGAGCAACTGAGCACGCATGCGCACACGCAAATCCATTATGACCAGTGTCTTTATAAGGCAAGGAAAAGAGACACAGGCATACACACGGGAGGAGGCTGGGTGACGACACAGACACCCCGAGGGAACCAGAGATCAGAGTGACTCAGCCAGAAGCCAAGAAGTGTCCAGGAGTGCCCGCTGCCGCCGGAAGCTGGACAAGCCGAGGGAGGACCTTCCCTAGAGATCTCTGAGAGAGGGTGGTCCTGCTGACACCTTGCTTTTGAGCATCTAGCCTCCAGACCACGAGAATGCATCTCTGTTGTCTTCAGCCACCTGGATGGCGGCCCTTGGTTACGGCGGCCATAGGGAACCAATACACACGACCCTCTCTACACCCCCCACCCTGCTGCGTCTCCATCCGCATCTCCCCGCCCGCACAGAGATTCCTCTCCTCCGCCCTCAGCAGACAGTGAGCTCTGAGCATCCCTCTTGGATCCAGTCTCTCCTCTCTCCTGACACATTTTGTCTTCCCCACCCCAAGCCTTCACTTCCTGTTTCGAAAGGAGTTTCCCATTTGGTTTGGTTTTTTGTTGTTGTTTCCTTAAGCCTCTCTCAGTTCAGTTCGGACCCAACTGGACGAAAGCAAGGCTCTCTCCTTTCCGAGAGGCCGCCTCCAGAGGCCGCCCCGCGGGAGTCGGGGCTGTCCCCCACATCGGAGCTATTAAACTGTCGTAAGAAAGAGGCCTTTGTCACAGGCACCGCGGCCGTCGGCTCCGAAACAGAGGCAGATTGTGCCAGAAAACAAACAACAGGGGAAAAAAAAGTCCAACCACAAAATTCTTTGGGCCTTCAGTCATCAGCCTCTCGCTTGTTCTTAAGAGACAAGTTTCCTTTCTTCGGTGTGATTCCATCAGATGGGGCGTCAGGGTTTTCATTCTGTCCAGAAGCCCGGGCTGGGGGCCGCCCCCGCCCAGCTCCCTCCTGCCTGATGTCCCGACCGCGGCCTGCAGGTGGGGAGCGGAGGCGGCCCCAGGCCTGCTCAGGGGGGCTTCGCCGGAGACTGAGGGGCCTGAGATGGGTAGTTTTCAGTGCAGGCAAGGGAGAAGGGATGGAAAAAGTCACCGAGGCCAAGACACCATCGTCATGTTACAAACGAGCAATGCCCTTCTGACTTGACCTTGGCTCTGGGAGAGACCTCAGGAAGCCTCATTTCACACTGGAGAGAGTCAGAAGGCAAGTGACTGGCCCAAAGCCACACCATTTCCCAAGCTCAGAGCAGCACTGCTGGCCCAGGACCCCTGGCCAAACACCCCGCGGCCCAGCCTGGCACGGGGACTGCCGTGGCCCCGAGCCTTCCGTCTGGCGCCTTGACCTCAGCCCCCCTCCAGCCAGCTTTCGCCCTTGGCCATCTCCAGATGGGAGGTCAGGGGCCAAATGAGCATCGTCAAGGCTCCCCTGTGCCAGGAAGCACCCCACTGCGTGAGAGCCAAGGTTCTAGAAGGAAAGTGGAGAAGAGGGGCTTAGGAGACCTCCCACCCCGTTTCCACTGTCCATTCCGAAGGGGGTTACGCTTCCCAAGGTCACGGCTTTCCCAAGTCAGGGGAGAGAGGGACCACTTCAGAGGACAGGGCCTCTTAAGGCCAGCGTTTCACTGCAAGTGAGTGAATGACACCCAGAGAAACGCCAGCTTTTTCTTATGGGAGGACAGATAGATGATCACGTAATGGGCAGGACCTCATGCAAAATGAAAAGGCAATGTCTTTTGTTCAAAAAGCAGGAAAGAAGCTTTTTCCTTTCTTCCGTGATGTCTCTTCTCTTTCAGTGTGTCGTGGTGTTTTGTTTGGTCTTATTTTTAAAAATTTAATTGTGATAGAGTATTACGTGTGTAAAGGGCTCCCCCGGTGGCTCAGCGGCAAAGAATCTGCCTGCAATGCAGGAGCCGCAGGAGACATGGGTTCGATCCCTGGGTCGGGAAGATCCCCTGGAGAAGGGCGTGGCAACCCACTCCAGTGTTCCTGCCTGGAGAATCCCATGTAGAAAGGAGCCTGGCGGGCTACAGTCCATGGAGTTGCGAAGAGTTGTACACGACTGAAGCAACCTAGCACGCAGGCTTACACACATAAAATGAACCATTTTAAGTGTGCAATGGTGTCAGTAAGTACATCACGTGCTGTGTAGCCGTCTTCATCTCCAGAACCCTTTTCATCTTAAAAAAAAAAACCCACGAAAACCTCGTCCCCAGTAAACAATAACCCCTCCCCTCACCCCCCACCCCCGCCCAGCCCCAGGCAACCCCTACTCTACTTTCGGGCTCTGTGACTTTGACTACTCACTCCAGGAACTTCATATAAAGGGGATCATTTTGTATTTGCCTTTTTATTTTATTATTATTTTTAAAACGTTATTCTCTGTTCTGTAACTTTAAAAAAAGTATTTATTTACTTTATTTTTGTCTGCACCCCATCTTCATCGCTGTTCAGGCTTTTCTCTCCTTGCAGCGCACAGGGGCTCCTCTCTCGCTGCGGAGCGCGGGCTCTGGGGCACTCAGGCTTCAGTGGTTGTGGTGCAAGGGCTTAATCACCCCAAGGGATGTAGGATCTTCCCAGACCAGGGATCCAACCTGCATCCTCTGAATTGCAAGGTGGATTCTTACTTAACCACTGGGCCACTGGGGAAACCCCTTTTATTTGTCTTTTTATGACAGATTTATTGATGTCCTTAAGGTTCATCCATGTTGTGGCATATGTTGAATTTCCTTCCAATTTAAGGCTGACTGATGTTCCATTGGGGGGCTTCCCAGCTGGTGCGAAGCCTGCCTATGCAGGGAACATAAGAGACGAATGCACCAGTATCTCTTTGAGATCCAACTTTCAATTCTTCTGTGTATATACCCGAAGGTGGGACTGCTGTATCACGTGATAATTTGCTTTTTTAGTTTCTTGGAGCACTTTGTCATGGTGCACTTTGTCTGCTCTTTGGTGGAAGAGTGCAGACCCCCACTGGCCCCCAGGGCCCTCCCTGACCATGACCGGGGTGTGCAGGGAGTGTGCATCCGACCTTGACCTTCCTGGTGCTCAGGCCCCCAGTCATGGGGTCAGAGCTCCTAGAGCCCAAACACTCCCAGTGCTCAGGATGGGGAATGAGACGTTTTACAACATTTCCGACCTCATTTCACTCCTTTGGGGTCATTTTCAAGCCTTTGTGATGTTTTGTTAGTGTGTAGTGGATTGGGGAGTTATATTTATCTTGTATCCTGACGCTTTACTGAACTCATTTATAGCTCTAATGATTATTTTGTGGGTTGCTTTGCATTTTCTGTATAGAAGTTAATGTTATTTTCATATAGGGAGAGTTTTACTTTTTCCTTTCCAATACAGAAGCCTCAATGATTTTTTGAAAAATCGAATTTCTGGCTAGAACCTCCAGTATAGTGTTGAATAGAAACAGTAAGTGCGAGCATCCTTGTCTTATTCATGTTCTTAGGAAGAAAGCTTTCAGTCTTTCCCCAGTAAGTACGGGGTATGCTGTTAGCTGTGGGTTTTTCATAGATGCTGTATGTCAGGTCAAGAAAGGTCCCTTCTGTTCCTTGTTTGCTGATGGTTTTGTTTTTGTTTTTATCATGAAACAGTGTAGGATTCCATCAAATGCTTTTTCTGTATCTATTGAGATAATTATTTGTTTTTCATTGTTTTTTTTGTTGTTGTTTTTCATTGTTTTATCCTGTCAGCATGGAATATTGCATTGGTTTTCAGATGTTAAACCAACCTTGCCTTCCAGGGATAAATCTCTCTTGGTTATGACATACGGCTTCTTTTTATATGTTGCAGAATTTGGTTTAGTTGAGGAATTTTGCATCTGTATTTGTAGGAGGTATTGGTCTTTAGTTTTATTTTCTCGTGATGTCCTTGTCTGGTTTTGGCATCAGGCTAATGCTTGGAGTCCAATTAGGCGTGAGAAATGAGACCAGCCAGAAAACCTCCTGGTCTTTTGGATTTGCACAGCTTGATGTTAAGGCCTCTCACAGAAACCGAGGTTCCAAGGGAGGAGACGAGAATGCTGAGCTCGACCAGTGAGTCAAGAACAGACTATGGAACCCTTTGGGTCTTACTCTGTTGACCCAGCAGTTGCTGATCAGTACTAGAGTAATGTGGTTCACGACCCACGCCTTCTTTGGGATAATCGGCCGGCCTGTCACTTACCCTGGAAACTCTCCCATCTATGAGTAACATAGGAGTGGTTCTTGCTATATTCGATGATGGACAGAGTTGAAGTGAGAGTTGTTGTCAGACCCCTCCCCACTTCTGGGCTTCCCCCTTGACCCCCAGTTTCTGACCTGGGTTTTAAGTCTCTGACTATGAATTCTTTCAGCCTGGGTTCTGACCCCATTGCGTACCTGGTCTGTGGGTAGAGGAGTCCTCATCCTTCCGGCTCTCCCTGGACGCTGAGCTCCAGGCTCCGATGGTGCCTTCTGCGTGCTTGAACCTGCTTCTTCTCTACCTTTCCCTTTACGTGGACTCTTCAAACTGTCTCATCTGCTTGAATGTCGAGCAGCTCCCCTGTCCTTCCTTGTCGGTCCTGCCTTTCCCCATTGCCCCTTATCTGCAGGATCTTGGTTTTTGTTTCCCTGCCCGTGCTCCCCTCTTCTCACATGTTGTCCTAACGCCCACTGACCTCAGCTCTCCCCGCTACTCTTACAATGTCTGGTCTGCCCATATTTTTGATCCTGACTTTCCCTGGCCTGTCCCATCCTGCTGTTGATCATATCTCACCTGTGACCCATGGTATTGACTTTCGAGGTAAAAGTTCAGTTCGTCTCCCTCTGTGGTTTAGCTAAATACGTGAAAGCATATGCCTTGACCGAGGGTCTTTGTCAAGGGAGTAACAAGGAAGTGTGCAGCTTTCCAGGGGAGGATTACCTTTAAGCTCTCTGGAAGGTTCCTCGTATCTCCCAGCAAAGTACTGGAAACCTTTCAAAGCAGACTGAAAACTCAAGCCTCAAAAATCACAAACACTATTTTCTGGTACAGCCATATCCAAGATTTTTAGCTGGTCCTAATCTATCAAATGGAGAAGGAAATGGCAACCCACTCCAGTGTTCTTGCCTGGAGAATCCCAGGGACGGGGGAGCCTGGTGGGCTGCCATCTATGGGGTTGCACAGAGTCGGACACAACTGAAGCGACTTAGCAGCAGCAGCAGCAGCAATCTATCAAAAGTTCTTTCCATATTACCTTTTACATGACTTTTGATTTAAAAAATGAGACAGGGAAAAGAATAACACTTTGAGGATATTTTTTGGCCATGCTTAAGAAGATTGGATAAAAAGAGATTTCCAGCCTGAACTTTGACTTTTTCTTGGAAACTCTAGTCCAACATCACAGACTTTTCCTTCCTCTTGTGTTCTTTTTGGTGGACAGAAAATGAACCAAGACTTCATAAGGATGTATCACAACAAGCTTGCTTGCTAGTATGGGTGTCGGTGGGGGAAGGCTTCCTGGTGACTCAGATGGTAAAGAATCTGCCAGCAATACAGGAGACCCGGGTTCCATCCCAGAGTTGGGAAGATCCCCTGGAGAAGGAAATGGCAACCCACTCCAGTATTCTTGCCTGGAGAATTCCATGGACAGAGGGGCCTGGCAGGCTACAGTTCAAAGGGCCACAAAGAGTTGGACGTGACTGAGCAACTAACACTTTCATACTGGTGTGAATGTGCTAAGGGGCCTGATTGGGGATTTGTGCGTCTTATAAATGGAGACAGTGATGTCTTGAGAATTGTTTGAAGACGTGAGTATCTCTTCTTTCTCTTCCTTGGAGGATTCCTTACAGATTTCTGGTCTACCCCACAGCATCACCCACATCACTCAGGACACACCCCCGTTGTTTTACATGTAATCAACATAACAAAAGTATTAATGATATAGTTTGTGTTCTCTTTTTTTGTGCTGACTTGTAGAAATCTGGTGAAGACTTTCCATTTACAGCCCATTTCAATTTGGATGTACCATGTCTCCAGCGCTCAGCAGGCATGCATGGCTCAGGCTGTGACATTATGTAGTGTAGCTCTCAAGCCGTGGTTCTAAACCTTGGCTGCACGATGGAATCACACTGGTTTCCAAGTTCTCCTCTGTAGTAATTCTGATTTAATTGGACTTGGCTTCTCCAACTGAGGATCTTTTTGAGTTAAGAACCTCTGGTCTACAGGGCACACTCTCCTGGGAAAGTCTGACCAGACCTCTCCTTCCCTCCATCACCAGGAGCCTCACATTGTAAACAGAAATTAAGCAAGCTGTAACTTGGGTCATGGGTAGAAGGAAAACAGAAACAGGATGGTATTAAATTCTGCCTGACAGGCAAGAGTGAACAAGCTGGATTCAGTTGTCTTCTCTGGGTCTGTTTACCAACAGACTCAGTAATTATTTGTTCTGCCCCTGCCCTCGAAGCTTGCAATGTGTTTCTTGTTCCCTGAGAGCTGAGAATTATTTAGAAACTTTGCAGATTTGGCAAGATTTCCCCGTCTCCGTTTCATCAGGAGCTTCCAATGGGAACGAGAGCGTTCCAGGAGGAATCCTGGCTCCTGGGGAGAACAGCAGGAGCTCACGAGACAGGAAGCCACAGATGCCATGACTTCTGCAGACCCCATCTTTCTCCGCCCTAGACAAGCGAACTCTCCTCCACAAATAAAAACCAGTCCAGACAAACCGCAGAGACTCAGGTTTCGAAAGGCATCCAAAAAAGATTGTTTCAGGGAAGTGGACAAATGAGGCATGAGTAATTCAATCAGCAGGAAAACAAACACCAGGAGGCCCCTCGTCTGAAACCCAGGGTGTCAGCAGGCAGCTGTTTGCCATGGACAGCACAGAGCTGGGGGCCGTGCTTCTCGGGGACAGATCGCTGAGGGTTTTCTGTTGTTACCGTTCGTGAACTAAACCCCATGAACTAAAGCACGCCCGGTTTCCCTGTCCTTTACTGTCTCCCAGAGTTTGCTCAAACTCATGTCCATTGAGTCGATGAGGCCATCCAACTGTCTCATCCTCTGCTGTCCCCTTCTTCTCCTGCCCTCAATCTTTCCCAGCATCAGGGTCTTTTCCAGTGAGTCGGCTCTTCGCATCAGGTGGCCAGAGTTTCAGCATCAGTCCTTCTGATGAATATTCTGGGTTGATTTCCTTTGAGATTGACTGGTTTGATCTCCTTGCTGTGCAAGGGTTTCCTGGGGGCCGTGAAACTAGAGAAAAATATACAGAGAATAGGATCATTGGGAGGAAGTGACATTTGCTTGATTTCTGCTCTGTTTGGGTGTCCTCAATCCAGAATTCATAAAGAAGCAGCTGCTCCAAGCAGAAGCTTTTTGCTGTAGTGAAATGTGCCTGGGAAGATGCTTTTAGTCTAGCCTTTGTCACTGAGCTGGGTAGCCCTCCACCTGCTCGGATGCTAAACACTTTGTGTTGACCTTATGTAGAGGAGATGGGCCAACCCATGCCCCCTTATCCATCCCACCTGTCACCCAGAGTCAGTGATTACAAGTGGCAGCTGGTGTCAGTCGCTCAGTCGTGTCCAACCCCTGGAGCTGGTGTCACAGGTACCATGTGGCTATGGATGGGAGAGTTGATGAGTAACTCACACAGGAACAAATTCTGTGAATTAACTGATAACATTCACAGGTAATCTACTGCTCCTTTCAAAATGGCTCCGGTAAAGTCAACCTCATTTCTTCCCCATAATGCTACAGTGTATGGCTGTGCAGTGCTCAGTCACTGAGTTGTGTCTGACTCTTTGCGACTCCCTGGAGTGTAGCCCTCAAGCTCTTCTGTCTCAGGGATCTCCCAAGCAAGAATACTGGGGTGGATTTCCATTTCCTCCTCCAAGGGATCTTCCCAACCCAGGGGTCGAACCCGTGTCTCCTGCGTCTCCTGCATTGTGGGTGGGTTTTTTACCACTGAGCCACCAGGGAAGCCCCCCTTACAGTTTACATTCTCCTTTTAGGTAAAGCTGTGGGGAGAGGGAGCAGCGTCTCAATGAGCAGGCTTTTCCTCACCCTGTTCCCAACCAGAGTAGTGTCCTTTTGAAACTGTTTCAATAAGATAGGTTTAGTTTTCACTTATATCATTTGTAGGGAACAGAAGCAAAATTCATATCATCTTAAGCTGAAAAGAGAATTTACTGATTTCATGGAACTGAAGACTCCGGGAACGAGACTTCAGAACCAGTTTGATCCAGGGCTGCAAATTGTAACATCAGGCCTCTGCTCGTTTTTTCTCTCCCTCTCGCTCTGTCTTCTTCAGTGCTGGCTTGATTCTCTGGGCCTACCTGGTGGCAAGACGGCGTCCTGCTGACGGCTCCAGTCCTGTGTCCTCCCAGGTCCGTCTCTTCTCAGTAGCTCCCTTGGGGTCTGGCTAGACCAACTGATATCACATACTCCCTACTTGAACCAATTCTTGGGGCTAGAAGGATGGCATTACTCGCACTGTCCAGAGTAGGGTCTCATTCTGCTTTCTGGAGGTTGTGGAGCCTCTGCTGAACCCCGTGGACTGAGAGTGAGGGAAGGGGGCTCTGCAGAGAATTTCCTGATTGAGGTGTGTGAGGGGACCTTCATGGGTGATTCCATTGGTCCTTCTTGGATGGAGCGCAAACACACACACACACACACAGGGTGCTTTGGGTCTTTTGGTGACAGCATCATTGGGTTCCTAGAGACAGCCATCAAATTCAGAGCCTTGCAGGACCCATCAGAGATCATGTTGAGGAAAAGCACTTGGTAAACTGCCCAGCACTTTGCAAACTCATAGTTCCTTAGGACCTGTGGTTTTAGTTGCTCCCTTTACTTCTTTAGTCTGAATGCTGAAGAACTGGGGAGTTACTCCCCAGAGAGGTAGCTCAGCACACTGTTGTAAACATGAGCTCCGAAACCAGCCTTCGGAGCCCAAGTCTGGGCTCTGCCACTGAAGAGCTGGGTGGCCTTGAATAAGTTACCTGACATCTCTGTGCCTTGGTTTCATCATCTGTAAACTGAGGATGATAAGATGGTCTTGCTTATGGTAAGGTTAACATGTGTCAGTTGCTGAGAACAGTGTCATGCATGGGGCAGGTACTTCACGGTAAAAATAATAGCTTTGGGATCATCCAACAGAAAAAACTTCTGAGTCTCTCCCAGAGAGATGCTGAGGTGGAAGGTAGCTAAACTTCTCCTACATTCGTTCAAGGTCATGGTCTCTAAAAACCTTCAGTCCAGGGTTTTCCCTGGTGGTCCAGTGGTTTAAGAATCCACCTGCCACTGCAGGGGACATGGGTTGGATCCCTGGTCCGGGAGGATCCCACATGCTGAGGGGCAGCTAAGCCAGTGCTGCCCAACTACCGTAGCCCACACATCTGTAGCCCGTGCTCCTCGACAAGAGAAATCCCCGCAACGAGAAGCCCGCGTACCACAGCGAAGACCCCCCACTTGCTGGAGAAGGCTCCCGCACAGCACCGAAGCCCCAGCACAGCCAAAAAGAAATTTAAAAGAACATCAGAAACAACCATGAGTCCACCTTGGTTCACAAAGGAAGGTTACCACATTCTGCTGTTGCAGCTGCTTAGTCGCTCAGTCATGTCCAAATCTCTGCAACCCCCTGGACTGTGTCCCACCAGGCTCCTCCATCCGTGGAATTTTCCAGGCAAGAATATTGGAGTGGGTTGCCATTCCCTTCTCCAGGGGAGCTGCCCCACCCAGGGATCGAACCTGGGTCTCCCGCTTGGCAGGCAGACTCTTCATCACTGAGCCTCCTGGAAAGCCCTACAGGTTTCTGAGAAGGATTTGAAGACTGGATCTGCCCACTTCTCAGTTTGGCCTCAGAAAAACTACTTCAGTGCATGAGAACAGTGGTTCAGAACCAGAAAATCTTACTGTGTGTGCTTCATGGGTCTGCTGTCAAGACGAAGGATGTGGGTGACATGATTGGAGCGCTTTGCGGGCAGAGATGGCCGGAGGGTCTCAGCCTTAGGTATGGCCCCTGCTGTGTTACCTCCACCCTGGAAAGAAAATGCCCCTTCAAAGGTGCTCCTTTGCCTTTTTCGTATTCTTCCTATACAAGTTCCCCTATCTCTTGCCCCCAGAGAACGGCTGTCATTAAAAGGCCATCGGCTCTGCACCTCATGACGTGGCTGTAAAGCGTCTGCAGGTTGGAACTTGAATCTGGAGAGATGTGACTTCGATACGCAGCGTTCCTGCTGTGGTTTCTGTCTGTCCTGAAGCATAGACGCAGCAGGAACGCTGGTCCCACGGGCGGGACTTTTTACTGCCTTCTGGTTTGGAAAGGATCCACTCCTCATGGAAACCCCCTCACAGTGCAGGAAGAGCCTCCGAAATCAACCCGTGTGGGAGGAAGGGGCAGAATGACGAGACGGGGAGGAGCTGCAGCTCCGGCGCCTGGTGCCGGGCGGTGATAGAGCTCTGGAGGTCAAGCGGCCCATTTAGGGCGTCTTTGTTTGCCCCAGCCTCCCAGATCTACAAGCACAGCTGGAATCCATTCTTAAAATCCCTCAGAAAGGAGAATCCGCATCCTCTTCCAGCCATCCTTCCTGCTTTTGTGCTAAAGCGATTGCCAGAACTCTGCACTCTGAGCTCTGGGCCCGATCGTCCCTGTCGTGGGGGAGGGGGCTCCCCCGTCCATCAGCCTCTACCCTGAGCGTGCTGGTGGGAACCCCCCCCACAGTTGTGACGACTCAACATGTCTCCAGACATCGCTCAGTGTCTCCTGGGACAGGGACAGGTCACCCCGATTGAGAACCTCTGTCCTAGGTGGCTTGAAGTCCTACTATGCGCCTATTATGGGGCTTCCCTGACGGCTCAGCTGGTAAAGAATCTGCCTGCAATGCGGGAGACCTGGTTTCCATCCCTGGGTTGGGAAGATCCCCTGGAGAAGGGAATGGCAACACACTCCAATATTCTCACCTGGAGAATCCCAGGGACAGAGGAGCCTGGCGGGCTACAGTCCAGGGGGTCGCAAAGAGCCGGACAGGACAGAGCGACTGACGCACAGTATGTGTCTGTGATGGTTAAAGAAAAAGCAGTAGGCCCCTCACCTCAGACTCAGGAGAACAGAGTTGGAAATCACTTGCAGGATCGTGGAGTGGTGCATCCGGGGAAAGTCAGTGATCCATCCCCTGACGAGTGTCTGTGTTCCGTCAACTGCATCGCCCTGCGTCTGCCAGCAGGGCGCTCGCTCCCTGGCCCTGAGGCCTGCCCGCTTCGCTGCCCCTGAAAACCACCCTGCGCACCCTCCTCGGTGGGAAAGAGAGCATCTCCGACCTGCCCTGGAGCCACCGTCAGAGGCTCTGCCAGCTTCCCCTGCGCCTCCCTCCCTCCAGGCAAAATTCCAGGCCTCTGCCCTCCTGGGAGGCGTTGTGGGTCAGGCTGAAATCGTGCCCAGCATCTGGATGCCAACTGTAGGATAGGGCCAATGCTGCCCAAGCCTCCAAACCCGCCCCTCCCCGACCTCGAAGGAGCGTTCAAGGGGCCCTCCGCTGTGTCAAAACAGCTGTGCTTCATGTGGGTCTTTGGGTTGCAAGTTCTGCTGTGGGTTGGGGGTCGGGGGGCTCCTTCTCTCCCTCTCTTGCCCCCTTATCAGCTCACTTTGGACCATTTTCTGTGTCTCTTCTGCCAGGATCTGAGAACCCGAGGGCAGGGGCTGTGCCATCCTGACCCCTCCCTCCCTCCCTGGCAACCCCTGGCCCCCACTTTGGTGGTATCAGAAACTAGTAAATATCAGGTTGGCCAAAAGGTTCATTTAGTGTTTCCATAAGACTGTGCAGAAAACCCCAACAAACTTTTCGGCCGCCCCAGAGCACCCCGGTGTCTGACGCTGCGTCTGTTGTTTAGTATCTCAGTCATGTCTGACTTCTGTGACCCCATGGGCTGTAGCCCTCCAGGCTCCTCTGTCTGTGAGATTTCTCAGGCAAGAATACTGGAGTGGGTAGCCATTCTGATGAAAAGAGTTGAGAAATGGATATATGTGACAGGCATTGATTCATACAGAACGGGCAATACGTTTGGGAAATAGGAGAACAGTGTGAGGCAGAGCGGGTGTTGGGAGGTTTTCAGGTAAAGAGTCAGGATCATAAGTGCAGAAGGTTAGGTAAGATGCTGTTAGGATAAAAAACATCTTCACTGTCCAAAGTGGAACCCTCTAGAGAGTGAAGGCAAGCGTAAATACACAGGCGCAAGTTGGTGAAAAATCAGGCCGCCTGGGAAACGTGTCCGCTGAAAGGACCTGGGATTTGATTTTCACTGTGATGGGAAATCATGGCCGGGTGTTCTGCTGGTTTCAACGATTATGCTGCATATGCGGGCATGCTCAGTCGTGTCTGACTCATTGCAACCCTGTGGACTGTAGCCCACCAGGCTCCTCTGTCCGCGGGACTTCCCAGGCAAGAATACTGGAGTGGGTTGCCATTTCCTCCTCCAGGGGATCTTCCCGACCCAGGGACCAAACCCAAGTCCCCTGCCTTGGCAGGTGGATTCTCTACCACCAAGCCACCAGGTCTCACCTAGCATCTTGGATCCCCTTCAAACTATACTGTTCCCAAGCAACTGTACTCACGCCCTGAAGGTTCGATGGAAATGCCCTTGTGATTCTGAGGCTTAAAATCACCTCTCCACCTGAGGAGAAACTATCCAGAAAATCCGAATCAGTTTCCTTGTTTCAACCAAGCTCGCCAGAGCAAGCACAGGGTGCCAAACAGGAACTCTCCATTAAAAAGGGGAGCGGACCCCAACCTCACCCATCTCCCGGCAAAGGACTCAGCTCTGTGGTGGCAGCTCGCTCCTGGAAGGGGCACAGGGACATGCTGACCTCAAACACAGGTGTTCACGTTCTTGACCTCCCTCCCCCAAGAGCTCCCATCCTCCCAGAAACCCCGTAGCTCCTTTTCTGTCTGGCTGAGGCTGAGCCGTCAGACTCCCCCGGGGGTTGTCCCCTGGACCGATATTTAGGCGTGGGACTCCATCAAAACCCAGATTCTGAAAACGCCCTCCTGAAGGATGTACGTACACGGCAAGCCCAAAAGCTGGTGATTCCAAGATTTCAGCTGCCTGTGCCAGTTCAGAGGCGTCACACTGGAGCTGCACAGAAGGCTTTTGTCCGCTGCTCCCCAGCTGACACGTTCACAGCGCCGGCAGCCCCTGCCAGCCGCTGTCTCCTCGTCCCCAGAGACCTTTCAAAACAGGACAGACAGCTGTTTGTCTGGAGGGGTCACAGCAGGGCCCCAAGGCCACCAGTGGGTTGGACCCTCTCTGGAAATACGTCCCAGGGACAAGGGGCGGCTGTTATTAGAGTTGTGTGTAACTCTTTGTGACCCCACGGACTGTAAGCTGCCAGGCTCCTCTGTCCATGGCAAGAATACTCTCCAGGCAAGAATACTGGAGTGGGTTGCCATTGCCTCCTCCAGGGGATCTTCCCGACCCAGGGATCAAACCCGTGTTTCTTGTGTCTCCTGCACTGGTCGGCAGATTCTTGACCACTGAGCTACCTGTGCTATTCATGAAGGACGTTAATAAAGAGATCCCAGTGCACATTGTGGGGCTTCCTAAAGGCCCTCTCCTTCCATCCTGCTTCTGGGTTTCTAGGAATAACAGACTGGACAGATTCCCAAAGGGCCAGCCCCCTCTCCAAGCCCCAGCCAAGTCCAGAATGGTTTCAGTACACTGCCATCCCCACAAAGACCCACCCCCAGAGGGACCACTGGAGAAGCCCAGCCAGATGTTCACACTGGAGGAATATTTGAACTGTGGGGATAATGTCAGCCCTGTAGGAGCAGGGACCCAATCCTGTCCACACTGATTTCTCATCTCCTAGGACAGTATGTGGCCCATCTGTTGATGTTTTAAGTGGGTTTTAAGCCATTGCCTTTCAGCCAAGTGGGCTTCCGTGGTGGCTCAGACTGTAAAGAATCTGCCTGCAGTGTAGGAGACCAGGTTCAATCTCTGGGTCAGAAAGATCCCCTGGAGAATGGTATGGCAACCCACTCCAGCATTCTTGCCTGGAGAATCCCATGGACAGAGGAGCCTGGTGGGCTACAGTCCATGGGGTCGGACATGACTGAGCCACTAATACTTCTATACTTTTCAGCCAGAGTCCTTTTTTTTTTTGGCTTTTTACCATGGAACATTTTAAATAGACATACAGGGAGGAGAATACTTCAATAATACACCTCCATATGCCTGTCACCCAACTTCAGCAGTTTTTCAGCCAAAATTACCTCATATATACATATATATATATTGCTTTTATTATAGAAATTTGTAAACATACACACAGAAAATAGGAGCCTGCTTTCATTAACCCCACATGTGCAACCCAGCCTCATCAAGACTTGTCAGCAACAGCAACTCAGCTGCACTGCCCTGAAAGCAATCATGACCATTTTAGGGCCACCCTTTTGGAAAGTAACCAAATCAGAGTATTTCCGAGCTGTTTAGAGAGAGACAAACCCAACATCTTATAATTATTTCCAACTTCCTTACTGGAAAGAGATCCAAAAAGTGGCTTTCTCTCTTGCCTTTGATGTGAGAGGCAGCCCCCCATCGCCAGCCGCTTCCCCGGGTGAACGCAGACGTGGAGACGTGTATACATAAAAGCACCCCACCCCCAGCAGGTCATTATCTGTGTTTATCTTATCAGGATAATACTAAACCAGACCCACTCAGAACAAGGTGTTTAGTCTTTGCAGCCCAGGCTTCTGTTCCTAGTCACCAGTTCAGTTTATAAATCCACCGTCCCAGGCGGAAAACAATTTGAAAGGCAACATTGTTTCCGGACAAGGCAGTAACTGTGATAACGGAGCTTGTGTGGCTCCTGTCTGGTAATAAATTGTCGGGCCCCCGGGATTGTGGCCGGGGGGGCCTTGGCAGAGGACTCAAGCCTCTGCTTTTTCTTTTTTTCTAAGCCTATCCCAATGGCCACGTAGAGGTCAGATCAGACAGAAGACTGTTTTCTGGGCCCCAGGATCATGGAGTGAGGGGGTCGGCTCTCCGGGGCGTGGTCCCCGCCGGGAACACATCCCCGGTTGACTCAGTGTTTCTGAGAGGAATAGCACAGCCGTGGTGACCTGATCCAGGGATTTACCCTGCAGTACAGCGAGCTCATTGTTCTGGACACTTGGGAGTTTTTTGGCTTCTTTGAGATGGTTTGATGGCAGTGGGCAACTGATGGAAATTATGGGTGGGTCAAAACCTCTGCCTGGCCCCTTGCTTCCAACCGCATCCTGATCTTTATGGGGAGCAGATATGGAAGAGAGATGCCTTCATCTAGGAGTGGGAGTTTTTGCAGTCAGATGACATACAGAAAAGTATTTTGCAAAACCATGAAAGGCCACATGAAAATTGATTTTATTAGCAGAAAAGAAACAAGAATGCTATGTGCACAGCGTAGCTGAAAGCATGGGGTTCAGACGCCATCACCCGAGGCCACGGTCCTAAGTTCCTGTGCAAAAAGCAGATGCTAGAATATTTCTCACAAGGTGGTTGTAGTAACGAGTTGATAATATATGCAAAGCACCTACCACAGGGAGAACCCACAGCAGGGCTCAAAAATGTGGACAATGACAATATAACACAAGTATCTACAGTGGGTCTTCCCAAGGGGCGCTCGTGGTAAAGAACCCGCCTGCTGATGCAGGAGATGAAAGGGACTGAGGTTCAATCCCTGGGTCGGGAAGATCCCCTGGAGGACGGCATGGCAACCCACTCTGGTATTCTTGCCTGGAGAATACCGTGGACAGAGGAGCCTGGCAGGCTTCAGTCCATGGGGTCACAAAGAGTCGGATACGACTGAAGCAACTTAGCATGCGCACATATTATAATGATGTTTATGTATAATAAATATAGGTTCATGAAGGCTCTAAAAAGAGTGAGTAGATCTTCTCTCTGGGTAAATTGGAAGGCTCCTGATGGGGTCTGGCAGTGAATTAGGAGATTTATACGGAAATGAGAGCTAGGGGAACTGAGTGTTCCATTGAGGAGCAGAAGGGTTTGGTTTTTTTCTTTATTGTAGTATAGTTGATTTAACAATATTGTGTTAGTTTATATATATGGGTGGCTCAGACGGTAAAGCGTCTGCCTACAATGCAGGAGACCGGGGGTTCAATACCTGGGTCAGGAAGATCCACTGGAGAAGGCAATGGCAACCCACTCCAGTACTCTTGCCTGGAAAATCCCATGGACGGAGGAGCCTGGTAGGCTACAGTCCATGGGGTCGCAAAGAGTCGGACACGACTGAGCGACTTCCCTTTCCTTTCCTTATAGACATATATTCTTTTCCCTTATAGGTTATTACAGAATACTGACTGTAGTTCCCTGTACTATAGAGCGGATCCTTGTTGGTTATCTCGTTTATATAAGCAGTGTGTGTATGTTAATCCCAACCTCCTGCTTCATCGTTCCCCTAGAGAATGTTTGTCAGGTGGTGGGCCACCCCTGGAGGTTTTGGAATAAAATGAGCACGGTGAGCAGGTGTCCATGCAGCTAACCCTCTAGGGGAAAGGGAAATAGGGTTTGGAGTCTGGACTCGGTTTAAACGTCCAAATGTCACTTAACCCCCCAGCCCCTGGTCTCTGGTCTGTAGGTTGAGAATTCATGTCTGCCACCTTGCACCCTCCTGGCAGGCACCTTTGAAATGGTGACTGCGATTGTGCTTTAGAAAGATCACCCGCCGTCGGTGGAGGAGGAGGATGGCGGAAGGTTGAAGGGAGAAGCAACTCGGGGCAGAGGCGAGTCAGGGTGGGGTGAGGACTGCAGTGCAGACCTCAGCTCTGCGGCTCCTTCCCACCCCGGGCCCTCAGCCGCAACCCCCCCCCAGCCCGCCCCCGCCCCCATTTCCTCTTGATCCGCCAGCAACCTGTTTCCTGCTGAGCCCTTCCAAGCGATAATTACATATGCTTTTCTCTTCTCTTAATGATTATCTGTCTCCTGGCAGGCGCTCTGCCCCACACCTGGGGCTGCTTCACCCCACCTGGCATCCAGGTGTTGCGGATGCCCCCCCACCCCTGGATTAGTTCCCGAGGCCGCCCTAACTAATTACCGCAAAGCGGGTGGCTTAAGGCAACCGAGGTGGATCCTCTCACGGTTCTGGAGGCCGGAAGTTGGGGACAAGATGCTGGCAGGGCCGCCCTCCCTCTGAGCCCTCCTGGGGAGCATCCTTCCGGGTCCCCTCCAGCTTCTGGTGGCTCCAGTGACCCCCAGCTTTCTGCAGCCTGATTCCACCTCAGGCGCACTGCAACTAGAGAAAAGCCCACACAGCAGTGAAAACCCAGCACAGCCAAAAAGACTCAGTAACTAACTAAATAGAATTATTAAAAAATGAATCATCTGCTCAGTGAAGATTCACAGATCCTTTTCCTGCTCAGCACTGGGCCCATCCTCAGTTGGGTCAGCTGGAATCAGAGGCCACAGGATGACATGGCAGTCACACGTGAGCCTGATGCATCCCCAGGACCCTCAGTGGCCTGGGACCACCCGTGTGCTGAAACAGTCAAGCCACAGGGCACGCAGACTGCAGCAGCCCAGGCTGACGGCAGCCTCGAGGGTGTGGGGGAGCGGCCCGAGTTATCCCCGGCCACTGTTGCCGGGACGGGCTGTGCCGCTTCGTCCCAACCCAGCATGGCAGCTCCATCGGCCTCCCTGGTTAGAGAGAATGGTCCTCTGTCCTGGCTGGCTGGCTTCTTAGCATTTCCTGCCCCCCTCTTATGATGTGTTACTTTGCTCATAAATTGTCCGTCCGGCCCACGAGCCAGACACCTGCATCATTGATTGCTCCAGGAAGTGGTGCCGTGAATGTTCTGGTGACCTCAGCTGCGGGGACCCCAGAGGCTTCCCCAGACCGAGTGAGTCCAGGAGCCCAGCCTCTGACTCATCAGCCGTCCAGGGAGCCTGGTGAACCCAGCTTCTGTTGTAGCCTGTGGATAATCCCAAGCCGTTAACAGAAATTAACCCCATGGCTCCTCGGGGGCCAACGTGAGAGCAGAGAAACCTTTCTTGTGAGTCATGGCAAATATTTGCCCTTGAAAGCTTGATTGGGAAACCGCCTTAAGCTCTTGGATGGCATGACCCAGGGACTTAAAGGGCCCCTCTGCCAGCTGCGATCTGGTGTGCAGGGTTGAAAAGGCAAGACAACTCCCTTGCCTTAAGCCTGGGGAAGGGCCCCCAAGCTGCCAGACCTCAGAGAGGAGGCCTGGGGCTCGGTCCTCCCCAGGGAGATGGAAGCAACTGGTGTCACTGAGACTCTGGGCTCCCTGATGACCGTGATTTCGTTTCCTGGCTCCGTGTTTGTAAATGGGTTTTCTACTGGGTCATCCCTTTGCTTCTCAGTAGAAGCTTTTATAGGCCAAGCACGAGGTGTGACATCCTCTGCTGACCCAGTTCTGCCCTCCACATCACATCACATCGCATCAGCCTCGAGGAAATGCAGGAGCAAACCCAGAG
Source organism: Bos indicus x Bos taurus (assembly GCF_003369695.1). NCBI lineage: Eukaryota > Metazoa > Chordata > Mammalia > Artiodactyla > Bovidae > Bos > Bos indicus x Bos taurus. The sequence goes on from NC_040094.1 coordinate 59,478,077, forward strand.
CCATCATGGCATTGGATAGCTTTCGCCTCTCTTCCGTCCGAGTGTCTGTCCTCTTCATTATTGTTATTTACTTATTTCTGGCCGCACTGGGTCTTCGCTGCTGCGCTCGGGCTTTCTCCAGTTGTGGTGAGCAGGGGGCTGCTCTCTCATTGTGGTGTATAGGCCTCTCGTCGCTGTGACTTCTGCTGCAGAGCCCAGGCTCCAGGGCAGGCAGGCTTCAGGAGCTGCAGTATGCGGGCTCCTTAGTTGCAGATCACGGGCTCAGTTGCCCCTTGGCATGCGGGGCCTTAGTTCCTGGACCAGGCATCAAACCCAAGTCCCCTGAATTGGCAGGTGGATTCCTCACCACTGGACCACCAGCAAAGTCTCAGGAGTGTCTGCTCGATCCATCCAGCCACCCAGCTGTCCTTCCACCCAGGATCTACAGAGAGCTAGCTACCTGGAAAGAGCCGATGGGTCTTCTGCCAAACACAGTTGCTGGGGTGAATGTGGCAAGTAGGAGGGAGCCCCGCTCCCCCTGAAGATTTTGCAGGAAGCAGAGCCTTCTTGAGAAGATAGCTGACCACGTGATGTGTTTTCCGTCTGAGGGTCGAGTGCCCACACCGTCCTGGACTCTAGAGCAGGAAAAGAAACGACTCTTGTAAAGACTCCAGGCAGGAGGTCTCTCTCAGAGGCTGGTCCCCCCGGAGTGGTTAGGCGCCAGTGGACCAAGTTCATTTTGTCTTGTGTCGCCGACTTTCTGCTCTTGTTTTAAAGAAACAGGTGCCTCAAGGTCAAGCTATAGGTCTTACCTTGTTCGGATTTGAACTTTCACCATGCGCTGGAGATTGACTCATAAGTCAAGCAGTTATATAAATAAGAGGGTTGATAAGGAGATAGCTGAGACTCCACTGAATAAATAGCTTCCTCAGGGTGGAAATCGCCTCGTGGCCAAGTTGCGGGTAATGGTCTGGACACGGAGGTTCCCTCAGACATAGTAATGGGGACCCTTAGCTTTAAAAAAACACTGCGTAGGGAGTTCTCTGCTGGTCCAGTGGTTGGGACTCGGCGCTTTCACTGCTGTGACCCGGGTTCCGCCCTTGGCTGGGGAACTGAGATCCCGCGAGCCACAGGACATAGCCAACAAACAAACAAACAAACAAAAACACTGTGTAAAACTTTGGGGGAGCCAGTGAGTTTCTTAGAGCCCAGTTAGGAAGAAGTTCAAAATCAGCTTGACACACCTGTCTCGCCTACACCAGGCTCTCCTACTGGCCCTTCTGTGGTTTTGTAGCCAGAAGTGGGGTCTGGCTGCTCGCTGTTTAAACGCCATTAAAGAAGCAACGTTGGTGGAAGGGAAGTTTGCTTCAGTTTGGATGTTGCGGGTGGGGGTGGTTGTAGACACCTGTCCGAAGGCTGACTCCCCCTCCCTCCCCACGCCGACAATCAACAATCAGGGAGCAAGAAATTTTACAGACGGAGGGAGGGGGCCACATGCAGAAGCAGCACAGTCTGCTCTGACGGTCACTTTGAAATTGGTCATCGGTGGTCTGACCAGCCTCATCTTGATTGTTTTAGGTACAGTTGTAAACTTCAGGGCCGGTTTTAGAGTTGGTTTGTTCCTGTTTCCTTGAGGCCAGTTCTTGGGACTGTGGCAGCTTACACTGTGCCTACAGTCTGCTCATCATGTAGTTAACTTCTTCCACCTGGTGGTGGGGTTTCAGTATCTATAAGACAACTCATATTCCAGAAATATGGCTTAGAATATTATCTACAGTCCTTGAGAAGGAACTAACTCATTGACTACATTATTATTATTATTTAGTCTTATTTGATTCGACTGTTTTCCTTTATTCCTGCATGTTCTCGCTTCTGAGATTAAGCTTCTTTGGCTAAAGTTTGTCCACAGACAGAAGACAGGTGGGGGACATGGGGGGCGAGGACCACAGCATCCTGCTCTGTTCAGCTTCGGGGGGAAAGGGTTCTGTCTCGCTTGAGGTGGACGGTCCACAGCAGTGATGGATGAGCAGGAGGGGACGGCAGAGTGAGGAGGATGGGCCCTGTGGCTCCTCTCCTCCCCGACCACCCTCGTTTGACCTCTCCTGACCCGGCATCCCCAACTCTTGCCTCCCTCCGCTTCTCTACCCACACCAGCATCGTGAACACTCAGAGTCACCCTTCTAATCATGTTACATCACAGCCCCCAGCTATCCTCAGAGAAGCACCACATCCTGAACGTGGCTCGGCAATTCCACTCCTATTTTCTGCCCCAAATGACCAAGACAGGTGTCCCCATGAAAACTTGTACACCCAGCGCTGTTCACAATGGCCGAAAGGCAGAAGCCATCCACATCTCCATCTGTGAATAAACGGATGCACAAAATGCGGTGGATCCATGCAGTAGGATGCTGACTTAGCCACGAAAAGGAATGAAGCCCTGGCACGCGATATAACGTGGATGGACTCTGGAAACACGGTGAAAAGTGAAGAAGCCACCCACTAGAGGCCACAGGTCTGCAGCTGCCTCCTCCTATTCACAGGACACTGGCCCAGAGGCTCCCTGTTGCCAACCTGAGTCTTCCCATGTCCCAGGTTGTCCTGGCCGTCAAGCCCTTGACCTCACTGGACCTGAAGCTAACAAATGTGTAGAGCCAAGTTTCCTCTGCCTGCCCATCCCCTCCCTGCACCGCTCATCTCTGCTGGCTGAGGAGCTAGCAGGATGCTCTAAGCCCCCCGAAACTCCTTTCATTTGCAAAGGAATATCAACCCTCCCTGGGTTAAGGAAGCCCAGGCCGGGTGTTGGACTGACTATGTACTCACAGACCAACCTAGACAGCATATCAAAAAGCAGAGACATTACTTTGTAAACAAAGGTCCATCTAGTCAAGGCTATGGTTTTTCCAGTGGTCATGTATGCATGTGAGAGTTGGACTATAAAGAGAGCTGAGCACAGAAAAATTGATGCATTTGAACTGTGGTGTTGGAGAAGACTCTAGAGAGTCCCTTGGAGTGCAAGGAGATCCAACCAGTCCATCCTAAAGGAGATCAGTCCTGAGTGTCTGATGTTGAAGCTGAAATTCCAATATTTTTGCCACCTGATGTGAAGAGCTGACTCATTTGAAAAGACCCAGATATTGCAAAAGATTGAAGGCAGGAGGAGAAGGGGACAACAGAGGATGAGATGGTTAGATGGCATCACTGACTCAATGGACATGAGTTTGGGTGGACTTCGGGAGTTGGTGATGGACAGGGAGGCCTGGCGTGCTGTGGTTCATGGGGTCGCAAAGAGTCGGACACGACTGAGTGACTGAACTGAACTGAATCTCTTCCTGGACATGGAGGGATGCAGGACCAAGGGACACCCACATTCTCACTCCGTGCAGACAGCCAGCAGTTTCCCACTAGAGCTCAAAGCTCCCTGTTCAGTTTGTACTAGGCGCGAGGTTCAATCACACTCCCTGAAGGGGGAGGAGGAGCAGGTGGCGTTCAGCTTTGAACTTGGTCCACGTGCCCCAAGGATAAGTGAAGGTACAGCTCAGTCTAAACAAGGGGCTAGGGAGGTAAAATCCCTGCTCTTTAAGTTTCGCGCTGGCCAGGAGCCAGGTGGAGAGGGCCCTGGGACAGCGGCTGCCCTCGAAGGCTATTGAGAGCGTCTGTTATTCAGCCGCAGAGCATTCAGCTCCAAAGATCGTGCCCGGGAGATCCTCGTGCGGCTGGAAAAGAAAGGAGCCTTTCAGCCCCGCCCCCCCCCCCGCCCCCACCTCTGTCTCTCTCTCTCTCTCTCTCTCTCTCTCTCTCTCGTTTGGCCCGTGCTCCAGCTTTGGCTGAGCCGCTCTTTTGGAGTTTCCTCTCGGGGTGATTGGTTTATGCTGTCCAGATGTGCGCAACGCGATGGTGTGGGGTTGGAGCTTTCCAGATGTGTGCCAACAGGAAAGTGAGCTTTGGCCAAGGCGGGGGCCTGTTTCCGCAGCCCCCGAAATCTGGACAACCCACAATGCCGTCATTGTGTGGGAGCCACAAAGCTCGGGGCTCTGGGAAAGAGCTCCTGGGGGCACCCGGGTAGCCTCCTTATTGTACAGCTGGAGACATCGGGGCCAGGAAGTCGTGACATGCTGGCTACTGACTGCCTGCAGCTGGGAGCCGACCAGACCTCAGGTTTCGCTAGAACTCACAGGCCCGCGTCTGTGCGCAGGTCTGCCTCATCAGTGTGCGCCTGGCACTCTTCTAGGTTCTTGGGGACAGACAAGGATTCTCAGCTTGTTCTGATGCCAGGTCAGATGTGGTTCAGTCACTCAGTCGTGTCCGACTCTCTGCGATCCCATGGACTGCAGCACACCAGGCTTCCCTGTCCTTTGCTGTCTCCCAGAGTTTGCTCAAACTCATGTCCATTGAGTCAGTGATGCCATCCAACCATCTCATCCTCTGTCGACCCCCATCATCGGGGTCTTTTCCAAAGTGTCGGCTCTTTGCATCAGGTGGTCAAAGTACTGGAGCTTTGGGAGGTAAAAAAATGAACAATTGACATAAAAAATAAGTAGATTATATAGAAGGTAGGAGCTGCTGTCCAGTTAAAAAAAAAACAGCGTTAAAGGCACATGGGAGTATCCCCAGCATTTTTTTTTTTAAGTAGAAAGGACATACCAAAATGGAGCGGGACCAAGTGGTCTCAGGCCATCTCCTACAACCATTGTATGGAATCAGTCCTGGCAACTGAAACTAATTGACGAGAATGAGAATACAAGAAAAAAAAAGACATAATAAAGTCATGGCCAGGGAAGTTTCTGGCTCAGTCTTTTAAAAGGTGAAGAAATGAGCCACGGATACCTGAGAAAGAAGGTTCCAGTAGAAATGCCTTGAGGCGGGAGTAGCCAGGCACGTTTGAGGATGAGAAAGGAGGTGGGATGCTGGAGGGGAAGGAGCCGGGTGAGGAGCCGTGGATGAGGAGGCCGGAATGGAAGGGAGGGCAGGGGCTCGTGGGTCTTGGGGGCTGCGGGGTGGACCTGGACTCTGCCTCCGAGGGCCGTGTGCTGCCCAGGGATGCTCTGAGCAGAGAAGCATGGCAGGCGGACATGGCGGATGTGCCAAGAACGGACTCTGGGGGCACGGGACACACAGGGAGCCCAGTCAGGATGCTGAGCTGTTCACCAGGGCGAGATGGTGGGGGTCCCCCCGGGCCACTGGCCACATTTCCTGTGTCTCCCAAGAGATAGAGGGTGGGGGGAGAGGGCCTGGGATCCAGTGCCGGCTCCCCAGCTGCGGGACCCCGGCTGTGTTCTCAGGTTTCCCCCTCACCCTTTCTGGGCCTTGGTTCCTACGTCTACAGGACAGAAAATGAACTTATACCTCCTGAGTGAAAGAAATCATAGATGCTTATAAATAGGCACTTTAAAAAAGAAGTCCTTTAGAAGAAGGTGCCAAAATGCTGGAAAAGGTTAGAGCGGTTTGCAGTGGTATTTTGTGTGCTGAAAAAAAAACCGAAATGTTTTAGTCCCAAGCCCTTCTCTAAAACGTTGAGCCTGGCTTGATGGGAGTGTTTGGTTTCTATACCAGCAGGCACATCTCAGAGATGCCAAACCCCTGTGACAAAGTGAGTCACACCAACTTTGGGGCTTCCCTGGTGGTGGCTCAGCTGTAAAGAATCCACCTGCCAAGCAAGAGATGTGGGTTCGATCCCTGGGTCAGGAAGATCCCCTGGAGAAGGAAATGGCAACCCACTCAAGTATCCTTGCCTGGAAAATGCCATGGACAGAGGAGCCTGGTGGGATACAGTCCATGCGGGTCACAGAAGAGTCAGACACGATTTGGCAACTAAAGAGCAACATCAAGGCAGCCTCATGCTGGTCCTGTGCATACGTTTGACTTGCGTGCTGGGAGACTTAGCTGGTCAAGGTCCCCGAGGCATCTCTCGGGGAGTAGAGCTCACCTAGCCAGCTGTAGGCTCCTCTGTCTTCTGACACGGAGAGGTGTGCAGAGGTGGCCTGAACCACCCTCTGACACCACCCTGCCTTGTGGCTTGACTTCCTGGGGCTCCTCCCAGCCCTCTTCAGGGAGGGCGGCCGACTTGAAGGGAACCGATGGGTCATCTCATCGCTCCAGCCCGTGGCAGTAAGCCTCCCAGAAGAGAAACAAGGGGTGGGGGAAGATCCCTTGCGTGCTAAGCCAGCTCCACCAAGCAGATAGGGCTGGGCAGCCCTGCGGGGAGCACCCAGCCCCTTCCCACCTGCAGGCTCATCAAACACCTCGACAAGCAGCCCGAGTGGGAAGCCGGTGATGTCACCGCCTCGCCTGAACAATCGGGCCTTTCACAGCAGGATGATAACAATCGCCACCGTGTGTAAGGGCCTGCCACACAAGAACACACACGCTCATCACTCCTGGGAGGATCTGAAAGCCGAGGTGCAGCAGGGCTTGTCAGGAATATGCCGGTCTCCTTTCATAATCAGCCGGCCAGAGAACATAGCCCGAAGAGCCGGTCTGCGGGTTGCAAGGAGGCTCACTTGCCAGTTTTCAGAGAAACCCGTGACTCTCTCCACCATTTCCCCAGGAGGCCTCGCCTGCAACCCCAGAAATAACCTCTTTGTTGTTCAGTCGCTAAGTCGTGTCTGACTCTTCATGACCCCATGGACTGCAGCCCACGAGGCACCTCCCTCCATGGGATTCTCCGGGCAAGAATACTGGAGCGGACTGCCATTTCCTTCTCCAGGGGATCTTCCCCACCCAGGGATTGAACCCATGTCTCCTGCACTGGCGGGTGGATTCTTTACCACCGAGCCACCAGGGAAGCCAAAGTAACCCCTACACTGAGCATAGTCTGTGCTGGGGTTCAAGCAGGAATATCCCACTGCACAACTCCAGGGGGCGCTATTCACTGAGAACACAGCGTGCCCCCAGAATCATGCAGTGCTGCGGTTCTGAAGTTACTGCCTCTGGAAGAAGGAATCAGGGCCCCGGTGGTTCTCAGGTGTTGCTTTTACCCTGAATCCCAGGGATCTGTCTTGCTGCAGCTAATGTTCCTAGAAGAGTCCACTCCACTGAGCCTGGCAAATCTCAAACACGATGCACGTGGTCGGGCGGTTTTCTTGTTCAGTCTGGCAGTTTCAGGCATTCAGGTGTTTGTGGAGAAAGCAAGTTCACCTAAGCTTGCTCACTCTGGTCCGTGGTTCTCAACAGGGGATGTTTTGCAGCATCTGCAGATGTTCCTGGTTGTCCCAACTGAAGGGAGGCTGTTGGAATCTGGTGAGTAGAGGCCAGGGATGCCACTGGATGTCCTGTAGTGCCCCAGATGGGCGATCACAGCAAGGAACTGGTCCCCAGTGTCCAGAGCCGCAGGTCAAGGAGAAGCCTGCTGTAGGGGGGATGTTCTGACCCCCCTACCTGAAGGTCTCTGATCACAGCAAGGAACTGGTCCCCAGTGTCCAGAGCAGCAGGTCGAGGAGAAGCCAGCCATAGGTGGAACGTTCTGACCCCCCTACCTGGAAATCTCTGGTTAACATCACCCCCATCAGGCCTTCACTCCCTCACTGCCAGAGCGAGCCAGAGCCTCAGCTCACTGGTCCAGGAGGCATGGCAGCACCTCCTCCTCTGCTGGGACCTGGAGCCCAGATAACTGTCTCTCTCCAGGATGCTCTGATGGGTCTGCCTGAGGCCCAAAGACGCGAGGCATGTGGAGCAGTGGTTGCGGGTCCCCTCTGTCACTTCCCAGCTGGGTCACCCTGGGGACATGTCACCTGACCCCCTTGTGCATCAGTTTCCCCATCTGTGAAATGGGGTGATGATGGTAGAAAACACTTAGGAGGTAGTTGCGAGTACGGAGCGTGTCGCTACACGCAAAATGCTTCCAACCACGCCCGACATTTAGTAACACGCCATAAATGGGCAGGGATGATTATCGTCGGTTTTATTCTAGCCAGAGGACCTTAGTCTCCCTCCAACAGGCGTGGTAACGACAGACAAGCTGGTTTCAGCCGCAGGTTGTTGCAATGGGGTCTGTGCTGCTGCCGACACTTGCCGAGAGCTTTCCCCAAGCTCAAGGCCAGAAGCTTTTGTTTTTTTGGCCACATGGCAAGCAGGATTTTAGTTCCCTGACCAGGGATCAAACTGGCGCCCTCCGAAGTGGAAGCACTCAGAGTCTTAACCAAAGGACTACCAGGGAACATTCTTAAGTGAAAGGTTTGAGTGGAGAAGGCTAAGGCATGGATTTTAAGGGAACCCTCTCATTCAGCACAGGGGTCAGCCTCCAGAGATGGGGGGAGACCCTGGGATGGAACCTCAGGCTTGGCCCTTGGGGAGACCACTGGGTCAGAGCTGAGGCATTTGTCCTGAAAAGCCAGCAAGCTTAGTTGCACAGGGAGGAGTCTTAGAAGATGATGCCAAGGAGAGATGGGCCTTGACTCCAGAGCGTTTTCTGCTCTTCTTTGTGCCCTGTGGCTTTAAATTGGGGTGGGGGCACCCCACTCCAGTACTCGCCTGGAAAATCCCATGGACAGAGGAGCCTGGTAGGCTGCAGTCCATGGGGTTGCTAAGAGTCGGACACGACTGAGCGACTTCACTTTCACTTTTCCTTTCATGCACTGGAGAAGGAAATAGCAACCCTCTCCAGTGTTCTTGCCTGGAGAATCCCAGGGATGCAGGAGCCTGGTAGGCTGACGTCTATGGGGTCGCACAGAGTCGGACATGACTGAAGCGACTTAGCAGCAGCAGAGACGGTAGGCCTGGACCACCCCACCCTAAAATCTCACACTGTTGCTTACACTGTCCATTCTTCCTGATGGAAAAGCACCTCCCATCTCTCTCTAGCTACTGAAAGGCTCCTCATCCTTCAAAGTCCACTTTGAATGTCACCTTCTCCAGGAAGGAGTCCCAGAATCTCTTTCTTGGCCAGAATAATTTCTCTCCGTGGGCTTTCTGCTTCTCTCATGGCCTTTGGCCAGCTGCTGTCCTGGAGTCATTTGTAAACGGGTCTCTTCATCCTCCATTAGATTGTAAACTCCTGTAAGATGTGGGGCCCTTCCTGACATCTCCCTGATTAGTGTGTGTGTGAGCTCTCGAGAGTGGCTGGAGCCCAGTGCTGGATTCTGGAGTCACTCTTGAAAAGCGGATCCCCACTGGTTGCCAACCGCTATCTCCAGCCTTGGCTCTGACCCGGAGGTCACAGAATCTGGAAGTGTGAGGAGCACGAGCTGGAGAAGGAATTGGTGCGAGGTCAGAAAGATCACCGGGCTGTGGACACTTTCACGGTGTCCGGTCCCTGCCGCTCCTCAGTCAGCTCTGAGCGGGGAGCCCCGACTCCCTGAGCCCCAGCTTCCCGGCTCTCCTTCGCACCTGGACACACGGTGGCCACGACCCTCTGCCACTTTTATTCTTGCCTTTGTTGGGTCTTCACTGCTGTGCCGCCTTTTCTCTTGTCGTGGTGCAAGGTCTTATCGCGCTGGCTTCTCTTGTTGCATCTCTGGGCTTCCCTGGTGGCTCAGATGGTAAAGAATCCGCTTGCAATGCAGGAGACACAGGTTCGATCCCTGGGTCAGGAAGATCCCCTGGAGGAGGAAGTGGCAACCCGCTCCTGCATTCTTGCATGGAGAACCCCATGGACAGAGGAGCCTGGCGGGCTACGGTCCAGGGACTGCAAAGAGTTGAACACGACTGAGCGACTAACACTCTCTTGTTTCAGAGCACAGTTTCTAGGGTGCACGGGCTCAGTAGTTTCTATGCACGGGCTCAGTAGTTGTGGCGCACGGGCTTAGCTGTCCCACAGCATGTGGGATGTTCCCTGACGGGAGATCGGACCAGTGTCCCTGGCATTGGCGGGCGGCTCTTCACCACTGAGCCCCAGGGAAGCCCCCCCATCATTTCTGTCGACGCATCCTCTGTCCTCAGTGGCCCTCCCCTGTGATGCTCCTGCTGTTTCCCAGGATCCCCTCTGGCACCCACCCCAGTCTGCAGGCCATCGGACGCGGCTGCAAGTGGCCCCTGGTGTCCTCGGCTCCCAGCAGGGCAGGGGCTCCTGAGATGGAGGTGGGTGTGGCCACTGTCTTCGCCGTCAGCTTCCCTTTTGATGACTTCTTAGGCCAGTGGCTCTCAACACTGTTGGCACATTCCTCAAGTCTACAGTCCCAGCGCCTGACCCCATCATTTTTCAGAATCTCCCCCTGGTGCAGGGGCAGTTAATTCCTGAACTGATGCAAGTGGAGAAGCAGAAGAGAGAGTGTGGAGGGAACTGAGCCTTTCCATTGGGTCACCCCCACAGATGCCCAGGACACAGCGTCCATGGGAACCTGATGCCCCAGCGTGTGTGTGCAGAGGGTGGCCAGGTTAAGAAGGAATGGATATAAAGGTGGGGAAGGCAGAGCTGCTGTGGTCCAGCCCTCGCTGTGGCTGAAGGAGCCCAGCTGCACTCAGGAACGATTCCACGGTGCTAGCACGATCCCAAGGGTGCGGTACCTGGTTGGGCTGGCAGCCCCATGCCGGAGACAGGGCAGGGCTCCGGGAATACGGCTGGCCAGGCGTAGAAGAATGGGGTTTCTGTGCCGCTTATCAGGATGGTGGCTCCCAGGCAGGGTGTAGAGGAGGAGGTTCCACAGCCTGCCCGCCTGACTGCTGGCTGCAGTCAGTCCCAAGTCATGGGGAGGACTTTGAACAGATGGAGCCCCACGTCTGACTCACTGGCGACATGGGGCGGCCACTCCCTCCCTGGCTAGGTCTGGGGTGAGTCCGGTGCCTGCCTGTGGACGAGGGGGACAGATGATGGCCTGGGACCACGAGCCAGCCACAGAGTGCCCTCTGACAAGGGGTGTAAGACCTGGACAGGCACCTTGACCTTCCTCATTGAAAAAAACCTTGTTGTATGCATTTGCGTGCTCAGTCGCTCAGTCGTGTCCAACCCCAGAAACTGCAGTCTGCCAGGCTCCTCTGTCCATGGAATTTTCCAGGCAAGGAAACTGGAGGGGGTTGCCATTTCCTTCTCTGGGGGATCTTCCCGACCCAGGGATCGAACCCACGTCTCCTGTGTCTCCTGCATCAGCCGGTAGATTCTTCACCGCTGCGCCACCTGGGTGGCTGAGTGGGCAAGGAGGACAGGGTGCAGCCGGCTGCTGGTTGAAGGCACTCTCTGGCCGCTGTCCAGAGCTGATGGCCAGACCCCCATTGGCAGCAAGGCAGATAGACATGAGCCAACTGACCAAAGCCAAGGGATGGTGGCATTTCCCTTTTTCATCCAGTCCATCCACGACTCCCTCGGGCCACGTTCCAGCACTGCTTGCCAAGTGGCACCCACATCTCAAACCCTGCAGACCTTCAGTGATCAGATGAGCCCTGGTGGAAGGGCTGCCCTGCGGACCTGTCCAGCCAGGGTAGTCTCGTCTGGGGAGGTACCCTAAGGCTGCCTTCCCGTTGCACTCAGCCTGACCTGGTTTCCCTCCGGTTGTGCTGTTCCATCCTCTGCAGTGGACGTCCAGCTTCCTGCACTGGTTTGCTGCCTGCGGAATGAGGGCTCGTGGTGTGTGTGGGTGCCTGGGGGTTTCCCCGAGGATCACGGAATACCTTTGTCCTGTCTCTTTCTGTTTCTCCCTCGCTTCCACTCCAATGCCTGGTCTGGGTGCAAAACAGGCTCTCCAGGCTTGGCTGCAACCAAACGACCAATTCACAGAGCCCAGGCAGGAGGGCAGAGGGTCTCGGTGAACTCCCCAGAGCCCCCAGAAGTGCAGTGTTAGCAGCAGATTGGTGAGCGGAGGCCGCCCGGAAGCCCAGCCCAGCCCCTGATCTGTGTCCCTGTCACAGTCTGCATCCAAACCTCCTCGTCCCGTTTCTGAAGTGGCTTCTCAACAAAAATGTGACTTGTCCATCTTCAGGCCGTAAAGGAAGGGACCACCCCCATAGAAGCACAGAATCAGGTCACTGGGTACGACAGCCCGGCATGGTGGATGTCGTTAACCCACGTGACCCCTTCCGTGTTCCTTATGAGGGTCTGAGGTGTGGAAGTGAGGTGGTTTGTGCAGAGTTGTGTGGGTAAGTGGCGAACCCGGGCTCTCCTGACACCCAGCCAGCGTGCCCCGAGCTGCGCTGTAATGTCCATCAACATGGAGCGTCTCCAGGGACCCGGGACGGTGTGAAGGGGGAGGATCCTCGTCCCCCTCCTCTTCCCGCTCTAACCTTTCCCCATCCTTCACCCGTCACAGGGATCCACCCGCACCTCTGACGCCACAGGAGGGCGTTGCTTAGAGGCCAGGGGCCCCCGTCCGCCTGGGTGCTCCGCTCTGGACGTCCTCCCTTCACGCGCCTCCTTGGTCTTTCAGGAATTTAGCCCTTGGAATTGGGATCCAGAACTTCCCGGAGGGCCTCGCCGTCAGCCTGCCCTTGCGAGGGGCTGGATTCTCCACCTGGAGAGCCTTCTGGTAAGTGCTGCAGATGCCGGCGTCAGGGGCCAGGGCCGGGTCTGCGGTGGAGTTCAGGGCAGTCCTCCGGCCGGCTTCTCTCTTCAAGAGCAAGCTCTTCCGGCTCGGAAGCGAACCTGGAGCTTAACCTCTTCTGGGCCGGAAGTGAACCTGGAGTTTCCAGAAACACCGGCCATCTGGTTAGATCCTGCACCCCCAAAGCTCATCCCTTGACCTTCAGCCCCGACTACCGCTGAATAGGAGTTTCCTATTTTCAAAAGCCTTCCAGGGATAGCCATGCCCACTCAGGGTGGGGTTTTCTCCCCTGCTGGTGGAAGACCCGAGGCAGCTCTGCCGTCCACTGGCCCTATCACAAGCCCTGGGTAGGCTCACTCACCCCAGTCTGTCCCCAGGGGCCATCACACCAGCGCCCATCATGACGCTCGTCAAGGTGAGGACCAGGGTTCTCTCAGCAACATCTGGGCAGGTGAAGCCCGTGGTGCTCACACTTAATGTTTTCATAATCCCCAAAGGGCTTTCTGGGGCTTCCCAGGTGGCTCAGTGAGAAAGAACCCGCCTGCCAATGCAGGAGACGTAGGTTCCATCCCCGCATCGGGAAGATCTGCCAGAGGAGGAAATGGCAACCCACTCCAGTGTTCTTGCCTGGAGAGTCCCATGGACAGGGGAGCCTGGTGGGCTATAGTCCACGGGGTCACAAAGAGACACAACCAAGTGCCTGAACAAAGGGCTTTCCAGTCTGTTTGCAACTTTTACCTTCCCAGTGACCTGGAAGGGGCCTCCCCAGGCTTCAGAGGAGGGACCCGGGGGCCCAGAGTGTCAAATAATCAGCTCGTCACACGGTGGTGCCGAGGCTGCCATTTCTTCTGCCTCTCAGCTCACAGGGCCCCAAGCCTCAGGACGCCTCTTGGTTAAAGCAGTCGCCACTCTAGAATGTTTGCTGAGAGCTTTACAGGACTGCTAACAACAGTTAAAAAGCAGCTTCCATTTTATAGGGTCTTATGATTTACAAGTTCTTGCATATACGTCAATCACTTTATTTCCATCATTATCATCTCTTCCTCTGTCCTGGGAGACGACGGAACAGAGCTTTTGAGAGAAGGCCAGCAGGATGACCCTAGAGATTCTTTTGAAACGTCAGTTCCCTGCACCTGAGAGCCGTGACTGTCATCTCATACAGAAGGTCCAGGGCTGCAGAGGGGTGGGAAGAGGGCCCCTGCGGTCAGTGTCCAGACCCTGAGATGAAAGTTTCTGTTTAACTGGACACACTCAAGAGCTGCAGAGGGTGCTCCGAGCACGCAAGCATGGAGCAGGAAGCAGCGGCTCCTTTGAGAATGCTGCGGTGCAGGCTGTGTCTCCCCCACGCCCTCCATCTGTTTCTGGTCAGGGCAAGCGGGGACTGGGTGCTGGGAATTCACAGTCCTAGCCCGTCTCGGTGCGAGGGCAGGAGGAGAGGTTGTCGCTCACCCCCCGTTTTACAGATGAAGGGACTGAGGCTCGGAGCCAGATGCCCACGGAAGGAACAGTGGGAAAGATGTCCCAGCACCTTGCGTATTGGTGTTCAGCCCATACAGGTGTCTCTTGCTGGTGGGGCTCAGCCATGGGGCTCAGGTACAGGCTTATCTCCAGGCACTGAATTCTCAGGGCTCGTGGGGGCTGCTGTTTTAATAGAGCTCGTGGGATTCCAGCCTCCAGACACCCTCAGATAAAGGGTGTTTTCCAAAGGAAAAATCTCACCTTAATCCAAGGAGGGGGTGTTGTGGGGAGAGGCCCTCACTGTATACCCGGCCAGGTAGGTCCACCTTGTGGGCAGGGGTCAGCGGGTGTGGCTCCTTCAGAAGGGGGTGCAATGTGGCTGGAGTCCCCCCACACACCAAGCACAACCCAAGTCCTTGGGAAGTGTCTGCGCCACTCCTCCTTGTCAGTGTTCTAGCCTTCAAAGGACAATGTAGCCCTCAGCTGGAGAACGGCTGGCGGAGTAACAGCAGTGTGTCCATACAATGGGATATTATGCAGTCATCAAAGGGATGAAGTCCACTTGTTACAACAGGGATGCGCCTTGAAATAAGCCAGTAAAAAGGATCACCTGTTGTCTGACTCCATTTATAGGAAACATCCAGAGGGGGGAAATCCCTAGAGACAAAAAGTAGATTAGGGGTGGTCAGGGGCTGAGGGTAGGGAGGAACAGGGAGTGGCTGCCAGTGGGTATGAGGTTTGTTTTGGGGGTAATGAAAACCGTCTGGAATTGGATTGTGGGGAAACTGTTGCCTAACCTCGTGAATACACTGAAAACCACTGAACTGTACACACTCAGTGGGTGCCCCATTCGGTAGAAGAATTCTATCTCAATAAGGCTGTTATTTTAAGAAGACAATGTGGGAAACTTAAAACTCTAAAATAAACCTGGGAGGGGGTGCCTACGGTGACTGTGTAATAATAGGGAGTTGGGAAAACAGACAGAGGTGGTGTTAATAGAAACAACACACAATGAGGTGGTTTTGCCCAGCGATGCAGGATCTGACGTGGAGGACAATGCACACCTTTTGCAGAGCCGAGGCAGCCCGCGGAGCACGCGGGGTGTCCGCCCGAGCCTCCCCGAGGGGACGCGTCTGTTCTCTCCTAGGTACGGGCAGCTCAGCGGCATGGTGGAGCCTCTGGCCGGGGTCTTCGGCGCCTTCGCGGTGGTGCTGGCCGAGCCCATCCTGCCCTACGCGCTGGCCTTTGCGGCTGGCGCCATGGTCTACGTGATTATGGATGACATCATCCCCGAGGCCCAGATCAGGTGAAAGCCGCCCCGCCCCCACCCGGCCTGGTCTCCCTCCCAGCCGCGCCGCCCCCCGCCCCCCCCCACCCCGCCCCCGCATCTGCTCGGCCTTTTTTGGCCCCTCTTTCCTACACCTCCACCTCTTCAGGCCCCTTCCCAAAGGCATCTCCACCCTCTCGACTGGGTTCTTTGAAACCGAAAGAGGAGTAACAGGCAGGTGGGTGGAGAGCTGGACGACCTGATATCAAGCCCCACCCTCCACCCCCAATACACAGAATATTGTTTTGCATATTCTTTCTCTCTCTCTTTCTCTGTCTCTCTCTGTCTTTCTCTCTCTCTAGATTTTACTGGGGCTGGAAGGAGGGAGAGGTGAGCTCTACAGTGTTAACCACAGCTGCACCTCCAGGTCTTCATTGTCCAGCTGTAGGCCAGGTGTTGGGGGGGCAGGAGGGGGATCCCTGCCTTTATTTCCTTCCGTTTTTCCTAGCAGAATGATTTTAAGGCAGGTTTACAAGGTCAGGTGTGTCTTCAGAAAGTCACTGCTGCTTTTTGCTATTCAAGCATGGATTCCGGAGCCCTCAAGGTGACCTTGAGGAAGTTACTTCTCCGGACCTCCATTTTCTCACCGGGAAAATGGGGATGATAACAGGACTGACCTCATCTGTTGATCCTCAGAGTTTACACGATTTAGTTTACCTGACATGTAGTGTTAGTCGTTTAGTCGTGTCCAGCTCTTTGCAACCACATGGACTGTAGCCCGCCAGGCTCCTTGTCCATGAAATTCTCTAGGCAAGAATAATGGAGTGGGTTGCCACGCCCTTCTCCAGGGAATCTTCCCAACCCACGGATCAAGCTCAGGTCTCCTGCTTTGCAAGCAGGTTCTTTACCATCTGAACCACCATGGTAAGCCCTAATAAAAGTTACTTGTCATGATTGGGGGTTTCCCAGGTGGCACCAGTGGTAAAGAACCTGCCTGCCCATGCAGGAGACTAAAAGACACAGGTTCGATCCTTGGGTGTGAAAGGTCCCCTGGAGGAGGGCATGGCATCCCGCTCCAGTGTTCTTGCCTGGAGAATTCCATGGACAGAGGAGCCTGGCGGGCTTCAGTCCACGGGATCGCAAAGAGTCAGACACGACTGAAGCAACTTGGCATGCACGCTTGTCAATATTGCTATTTTTTAAATTGAAGTATAGTTACTTTACAATGTTGTATTGGTTTCAAGTGTACAGCAAGGTGATTCATTTATACATATTTAGATATCCTTTTTTGGATTTTTCTTTTTTAAAGGTTTTTTTTAACCAAATTTATTTTACTTATTTTGATTTGGGGCTGTACCCTGTACTGTGTGGGATCTTAGTTCCCCATCCAAGGACTGAGCCTGCACACCCTGCTCTGGATGACAGCATCTTAGCCACTGGACCTCTGGGGAAGCCCCTCAGATTCTCTTCATTGCAGGTTGTTACAAGATGTTGAATATAGTTCCCTGTGCTCTGCAGTAGGTCCTTGCTGTTTGTCTGTTGTATATATAGTAGTGCGTATCTGTTAATCCCAAGTCAATATTATTATTGTTACTATTATTATGAATAGGAGTAGCGCGTTTCTCTTGGAACTGGACACTGGAGGATGCTGTCAGCTTGGACGCTGTTCCTCGGGGCATCCAGGGCTCACTCTCTGCCTTTCCTTCCCTCCTAGTGGTAACGGGAAACTGGCGTCCTGGGCCTCCATCCTGGGCTTCGTGGTGATGATGTCGTTAGACGTGGGTCTGGGCTAGTGCCGAGACGCTCCGGACCCAGGGAAGGCAGCACGAGGAGGCGGCCACCGTTGGCTTCGGCAGGACCAGCCTCTTTCTTCACATGCAAACGTTTTCCTTCCTCTCCTTTTTCATCTCATTACCTTGATTGACTCTGATTAAAATATGACACTTTTTAGATTTCTTTTGAGGGAAATAGTGGTTTTATTTGGAATTTCAAGCAGGCCCAGAACTACAGATTTGTGCTTGGCCACTACGTAGAATCTTTCTTCAGTGGGATGACCAAGGAAACGCAGATCAGGGAAATCTTTTGTACTTTCAGTCGCCCTCGCTAGACTCAACGGAAGTTCCTCAAGGTCACCTCCAGAAGCAAGAGAGAAGTCTCCCGAGCATCTGACTCAGAAAGGCCAGGAGACAGCTCTTATCCGTCCTTCCCGCTCTTTTATCGCTGATCCTCTGTCCATCAAGACTGGAACAGGAGCATCATAGACAAAGCAACCCAGGGAGGAACTTACCTTCCTCTTCCTCCCCGACAGGGGATGCTGCATGGAAGGAGGCGCAGACGAAAGGAAGAAAATCAGCTGGTCTTTTCTTTTTCTTTTTCTGAAGGCAGAGATTGGCACTGTCGAAGGTAAGGGAATCAGGATAACTGTGGATCCACAGTGAGCCCTGTGAACCGAGGACAGAGAGGCACTTTGATTAGAGACCTCAGCTCTCTCTAGATTCCAAGAGCAACTCATTCTGCCATGGTCTCCAAGTCCCCCAGACGTGTTTTTATAAGCTTACAGCCTTCATTTTTCTAAGAGCCTTGGGGACACCAGCAAACTGCTAGAACTCAACCTCTTCGTTTACTTATGGAGGGAGTCACTGAAGCTCGCCTAAGTGAATACAAGACTAGGAATCTGCACTGGGTCTTCCTCCTTTGACTGTTTGGTAACTTGTAACCTCACCCAGACCTCCTAAGCTGTTTTACTGGATTTTGGTCAGAAAACTCAGGATGAGACAGGAAGAAGGGTAGAATAACGAGAGGTATTTTTTTTACATGTCCCCTTTAAAGTAAATTTTAGCCAAGTCATCATTCTAAAATGACCCCCAAAGAATGAGATTTGAATGAGACTTGAAGCCAGTCTGCTCCCTAATCTGTACACACAGCTTCTCCTGCAGGGGTGGCGTATCTTGTCTACTTCAAACGTAGCTGAGGCCTGCTGTTCTTGCTGGTCAAAGGCACACGGGACCTTGAGTGGGTTCTGCTGACGAGGCAGGCAACCCAAGAGCCAGGTGTTAAGGCATTGTGTGATCACGGCCACCCCCCAGGTTGACATGTTTCATCGCTTCCAAGGGTGGATACACTGTTCTGGGAATGCCCTGTGCTGTATCTATGTACCTTCTTCCAGAGCACTGATGATCAACATTAAAGGCACGTTCAGAAGTTTGATTGGTAGAGATTCATTGGTTTAGTGGTTGGCATATGGGTGTTTTTATGTCTTTGTAACAGAGTTCTACATAATGCAGACTTCTTTCTGATGGACAAGACCTCATAACTGTGATTAATACCAATAAAGGGGATACTGTTGTGGATGACCTGTGCTGTGTCCAGTCCTTCTCAAAGCTGCCTCTTTCCAGTGGATGATATGAGAGCTAACTAGAGTTAGTCCTAGCCTCTGCCCTACCCATCACCAGGAGCAGCAAAGGAAAGAGCTCAGATGGGAAGGGCTAGCTAGATTCATGGTTGCAGACAACAGCGTCCAACTCCAGTTTACTTGGGCAAAGAATTTAATGGAAGGTTATCAGGGAGCTCATAGGGTCTATGAAGAATCAAACTTGAAAATGGGCTAGATCCAAGAAAACTAGAGGTCTCGGGAGTGGGTTGCCATTTCCTTCTCCAGGCGATCTTCCCGACCCAGGGATGAAACCCGTCTCCTGCCTTGGCAGGCGGATTGTGCCACCTGGGAGGCCCCAGAGCTCTGGGAGTGTGACCCAGTCACGTCTTAGAAACGGCTTGACCTGGATGCCATGGCCCCTTGATCCTGGACCGGTACTCAGACGCCACCACTTGATGCCCCCAGCATCTCCATGGGGAAGAACTCTAGACTGATCCCGGTTGCTTGTGCCCTGACCTCACATTCAAACTTCTGAGCAGAGCAGGGTCATCTAGCTGGCAGAGTTTGGATCCTGTGTCCATGAACTAACAGGTCTTGCCCTCTTACTAAGACTCCCATAATAATGGATTTTCCAATTTTTGGAATGAGTTCAGAGAGTGGAGAGCCAAAAGAATAAAAAAATTAACTGTATTGCAGCCTCACTCTTTTACTGTTTAACATCTATATACACTTCCCTCTGTTTTTTTAATTTTTAAAATTATGAATTTATGATAACATTTATAGGAGAGTTGAAAAATACAGAACAAAGTTACATACCGTTCTGCTGTATATTACAAATATTTTCTAAGTGGATAAGTTAAGATTTTTAGTTGGAGTTTCAATATCAAACTCTCAAAAATTAATAGAATGGATAGACAGAAAAGTAGAAGGATACAGTAGATCCGAAAAGTCCTATGAGTCAATTGAACATAATTAAGATTTATACAATTTGGGCTTCGCTGGTGGCTCAGACGGTAAAGAATCTGCCTGAAATTCGGGAGACTTGGGTTCAATCCCTGGGTCGGGAAGATCCCCTGGAGAAGGCAATGGCAACCCACTCCAGTGTTCTTGTCTGGAGAATCCCATGGACAGGGGAGCCTGGCGGGCTACAGTTCATGGTGTTGAAAAGAGTCAGACACCACTGAGCAGTTTTAACTAAGCACACAGCACATAACAGCAGAGTGAAAGCTCTATTCAAGTTTCCATAGACTATAAACCAGGAGACACTGGACTATATCCAGGGACATAAAACAAGATGCAAAAATTTCATGGTCTGAAGGTATTGAAATCATACAGAGTCTGTTCTTTTATCACGGTGATTCTTCTGTTTTTTTTATTTAAAAAAAAAAAGCAAAACCTTTCTGCTTGGATAATGGAGCCATCCCTCAGGCAATCTAAACTTTGTTATTCCCTTTTCCCTGGAGACTAGCTGCCCCAGTAGAAGGACACTCCTTTCTTGGACACAAACACTCTAACCAGGCAGAGTCCAGCGTTGACTAGAGTAAGAGTCAGTCAGTAGAATGGAGGTGGCGGTACGCCTCCCTTTTTTCCTTCAGACCTGCCTTGTCTGGCTGTGGGAGAAATGATATCACATGGTGATTACTCATTTGAACAAACACCCATTTTATAGAACAATATCTCAGCCTCATTAGATGCTGTCTCACAGCTAAAGTTTATCACAAGATAAAACCAAATCTTGTATAATCTGTTGTTGGTGTTCAGTTGCTAAGTCATGTCCAGCTCTTTGCCACCCTGTGAACTGCAACTCACTAGGCTCCTTTGTCCTCCACTATCTCGAAGAGTTTGCTCCAATTCATATCCATTGATTCAGTGATGCCATCCAACCATCTCATCCTCTGCAGTCCCTTCTTCTTTTGCTTTCAGTCTTTCCCAGAATTGGGGTCTTCTCCAGTGAGTCAACTCTTCGCATCAGGTGGCCAAAGTGTTGGAGCTTCAGCTTCAGCATCAGTCCTTCCAATGAATATTCAGGGTTGATTTCCTTTAGGTTTGACTGGTTTGATCTCCTTGCAGTCCAAGGGACTCTCAAGAGTCTTCTCCAACACCACAGTTCAAAAGCATCAATTCTTCAGTGCTCTTTATGGGCCAAGTCTCACATCTGTACCTGGCTCCTGGAAAAACCATAGCTTTGACTATACCAACCTTTGTTGGCAAAGTGATATCTACTTTTTAATACACTGCCTGGTGCAAAATGGTTGACAATAGATGACAGATTCTGGAGGACAGGATCAAATTGTAAGGATATCTGCCATCACCTTCCCTCTTTGACTGTAGAGTGAATTCCTCAGTCAGAAGCAATGTTATAGGATGTTATCGGATGCCATGATGATAAGATGGACAAGAAGTTTATTGCAAATCCAGACATACGAGCCTGCCTCTGTGAAGAGCAACCTCTGCCTTTTCCATAATGGAAGAGGTCCGAAGCAATCAGTGTGCAGCCAGGCAGCGTGTGGGGTCCCTGGCGTGTCATCAGTGCGCAGAGTCAGGGATCATCACGTCCTGTGAGTTCGCTGGCCAGGCTGATGGATGACGGACAGCCAGGGCTTGAGCCCACACCTTGTTGCCTTCTTTGACAGCGTGGCCACTTTTATTCTTGAATCAGTTGAGAAAGCAGCGATGTCCCTGGGGAAAGAAACTGTTACTCCTAGATTGTCTTTGCTGCTTAATAACAGTCTCCTGCACAGTGGAGCCTCCAGGTGCCCTTTCACTGGACAGACAATTATTTTCACAACTGCCCCTTTCTGAGAGGCGCAGCTTTCTCTGCTTCCCCAAATGTCTGTCACCAAACCTCTACTCTTGCTTCCTTTCATTGCTTGACCATTTGCTCAGGCCATCTGTCACTGTTCATAAACCGATGCAGCTTCTTGCATCAAATCATCTTTCCTACCAAGTGGGCAGATGAGATGTAGATATGTGTGCTTAGAATTCTCCCCACTGGGAGGTTTTCTCGTCACCTGCTGTCCTCAATGGCAGTATAACACCATAGCAGCCCATTTCCAGAGGGGTCAGCATATCAGAGCCAGCCCTAAACTAGCTTGAGCAGTTTTTCCTCTTTTTTTCTTTTTTAAGCTGCCAACACCACTTCCCAGGACTGCCTCTTGTCTCATATCCCTGATTGTCTGATGGTGGGAACATCTCATTCCCTGAAGACTCTGTCTTTGATGGACCCCCTTGAGTCATCCCAGGGGACTGGAATGAAAAGTGGTGGGGGCCATATGAGCATCTGGATCTTCTCCAGGGATATTCTCATCTTGTCTCACTGAGGAAGGCACCAGAAGGCCATTAGTTAAGACTGTGCCAGGCAAGGTGCTTCCCACCCTGGCCACCTCCTTGAATCCTCCTTGACTTGTGTGTTACAACCACGCCTGACGATGAGGTGGGGTGGAGGATCCAGGAAGCTGTACTCACCAAGGTGGTGATGGGCAGAGCTGGTTCTGCTCTGTACCGAGGATGCCCCACTGAACCTCCCACCCTTCCTCCCTTAGAGCTTTCTTGACGCAACATCCTGCACACCCTCACCTTCAAGAGAAGTTGGTTGAATCTGTGGAAGTTGGCCAAATGGGGGCCTAGGGCACTGTTCTTTTTCTTTTCCTCCTTGCTTTTAAATCAAGGTTTGATTACCTATGGGCTTCCCTGGTAGCTCGGCTGGTAAAGAATCTGCCTGCAATGCAGGAGACCCTGATTCAATTCCTGGTCGGAAAGATCTCCTGGAAGAGGGATAGGCTATCCACTCCTGTATTCTTGGGCTTCCCTGGTGGCTCAGAAGGTAAAGAATCCACTTGCAATGTGGGAGACCTGGGTTCGATCCCTGGGTTGGGAAGATCCCCTGGAGGAGGGCATGGCAACCCACTCCAGTGTTCTTGCCTGGAGAATCCCTATGGACAGAGGGGCCTTATGGGCTACAGTCCATGTGATCACAAAGAGTAGGACACAACTGAGCGACTAAGCACAGCACAGCACATGGTCATGTATAACAAAAGGCACCAATCTTACGTGTTTACGCACCAGATTTTACAAATTTCTGGTTTATGTTGGAGCACAGTCGACTGACAATGTGTTAGTTTCATGTGTGCAGTAAGGTGATTTGCTTATACAGATACGTATATATCCACTCCACTTCAAATTCTTTTCCCATTTAGGTTATTATAGAGTGTCGAGCAGAGTTTCCTGTGCTATACAGTAGGTCCTTGTTGGTTATCTATTATAAATATATTGCTGCAGTGAGCTGCACCAGTTTTTAACTTACACACCCAAGACTGGCCCTGCGGCCAGGTCTTCCAAAGGCCTGGGCTCCCCAGCTCTCGGGTCATCTCCCCCTGGCTACTGCCCTGGTCCCACGTGTCAGGCGCCCAAGTGTGCTCAGGGCCTGGATACACGTTCCTGGAACCTCAGGGGCGCTGTTTACCTGCTGGGGCGGGGCCGTCTGGTGGGTGGGGCGTGGGCGGGGCTTCGTGCCGTGGAATCATCCTCCCTCCCTCGACCCCTGCGACTGCACTTGGCTACTGGGAGGCGGGTTCACTTCACCAAAGGGACCCCTGCCTTCCGGCGCTCCTGCCCTCTGTGGCTTGTCCCTTCCACGGATGCACGCGAGTTTAGTGGGACGGGGGATCTTTATACAGTTTGAGCGGTGGTCTTTCGGGAAAACAGTGCACCAGTGCAAAAAAATTAGGCGCAAGGCTTCGGAGGGACGCCTGTGAGCCAGCATCCCTGCGGTCCAGGCTCCATTGGCTTTTAGGTAAGTGCACTCTGGTCCCCTGCGCGCCGTGAATTCACTCGGCTTGAGGGCAGGGCAGGGAGGCCTCCAGTTCCAGGATTCGAGGCTTCAGCAGAACTTCGGGAGTCCCATGTAGTGAATTCAGTTTTTGGGAAGGGAATGGCAACCCACTCCAGTACTCTCGCCTGGAAAATCCCATGGGAGGAGCCTGGTAGGCTACAGTCCATGGGGTCTCAAAGAGTCGGACACGACTGAGCGACTTCTAGCGACTTCACTTCTAGCACAGTGCAGCCCCTCAGCCTGTTCCTGGGCAGGAGGAGGTCCCTCCGGGCGGGTTCAGTTCCTCCTGGTTCCCCTCCTCCCAGCAGGATGCAGGCGGGAGACTAGACCTGGGCCATCGATAGAGCTGCGGGGAGACAGCGACTCTGCGCTCACGTTGAGGTTCAGTTCAACCCTCCTTTCTCTCTGTTCTCATCGACTTGACGGTGTCCCGGTCCTGCCAGTGCCTTGGCAGCAAAGGGGTCTTACATGGTCACTGTCTGTCCCCCAGAGCCGGCCCTGAGGCTTGGGCAGCTTCTGACGGGGCCGTACAGCTGGGGACCCCACGGCATCCTTAGGGCCCTCGCTACCGCCTTCTGTTTCAAGACACGGAGGATGTGGACTGGAGGATGCACCGAAAGGGCAACTGGGTCAGTGGGATTAACCCCAGCGCCCCTGCACCCCATGACCCTCCCCCAAATTAAAAGATCAGCCTGGAAATTGGGTGGAGCCTTTTCTGATGAGGTCTCCATTCTCTGGCAGACTACAAGCCACAAAATTGTCTTTCACTGGCCTCTCTCCATCCAGCAGGGAGGGGTGTTGTTGTAGGCTGTTGGGAGTTGGTAAGGACCCAGCCTTGGGGTTTAAGGGCAGACTAATGTCTCTTTTCAAGCTTCCCAGGTGGCTCAGTGGTAAAGAACCTACCTGCCACTGCAGGAGATGCAGGACACGTGGGCTGGATCCCTGGGTCTAGAAGAAGGAAATGTTAACCCACTCCAGTATTCTTGCCCAGAGAATCCCACACACAGAGGAGCCTGGTGGGCTACATACAGTCCATGGGTCGCAAAGAGTCAGACACGACTGCGTGACTAAGCACACACACAGTGTCTCCCTTCACTTAACCTCCAGGAAACCCAGGAAGTACAGGGAAGAAAGGGAACAGGACAAGCCAGAGGGCAGGGGGCTAGGGGAAGAGAGGAGAGACTCTTAGCTGGTTTTGTTTCAGATTTCCAGGTGTGCAGCAAGGGTGTACTCCCTTTTCTGAACTTTGCCTTTTAGGGTTCAAATTCAGCATGCACTTGGGCCTGCAGCCTGGGTTGGTCACTACCACACCCTGGAAAGTGTCCCATAGAAACAGACAGTGAACTGCTCCCTTTCTGCTTGTCCCGTGAAAATGCTGGTTGAACTTAATACGTGAAATGATAAAGAATGTAAAAGTGTTTGTTTGCTAACACACCTGCAATACAGATTGAAAGGATGAAAGACCACTCTTGCCTAAATGGTACCTGAATCTGCAGATTTCTGCCATATTTGGTCACTTGGCTGGAGATGGCCATTGTACTAATCCTCTGTGTCGTGAGGCAAACTTGCACAAGCCAAGGACAGAGGGGTCTTAATTGTGGTCAGTGCCTTTATTTAGACTTAGGAACTTTTATGGATTGGCTCCCAACGTGAATTCCATGGCTCTGGCCCTCTAAGGTTCAGCCATTGGCTACACTTTGCAAGCAAAAGGACAGGAGGAGGACGCCTCTTGAACAGAGTCCCCTGACAGATCAGTAAGAACACACAGACCCAGGAGGCCCCTAAGAATTTCTTTATACACCTGTACATTCAGAATGTGTATAATGATGTGTGTAATAAAGACCACACAAATCCGGTAGGTCAAAGTCAAGCTTCACCTTTCTCCCTTTGGAACCCAAACTTGAACGTGAAGGGGGTGTTTCAGGTCATCTGGTGAAATAGAACGGATTGTGCTGTGGAAACCAGAAAGGTTCCATGAACTCGGACCATCCTCCTTCCTAAGAGCTGTTTCCTTCCTGAGTAGGTTATGCCTGTCTAGGGGGGAGGGATGAGATAGGTGTGTGTGTGTGTGTGTGTGTGTTTATTTAATGTAGAATTCTTGGCACATATAAAACTCTTGGCGAACCTATCAGGTTGGCAGATGCTGAAAGGTAAAATCCTCTTTTCCTAATCCAGAAAAAAACTTGGATGCCAGTTTCCCCCTCATCATCCTGCTCTGCTGGGCAGAGGGCCACCTCTCCTAGCACTCGGGGCTGGGGGGACCCAGGTACCAGCTACAGTGACGGCCACTGGCTGGATGACACAGCCATTGAGCTTAAAGGGAGAGTCAGGTTGAAACCTTTTCCTCAAGGGGCTCTGTCCTTCAGTGTGAAAAACCAAGGTGAAAACTGGTGGATGGTTTAGCCTCATGTTAACACATTATCGACCAGAGATGTATCAGTTCATTTTTAGCAAGTGACCCAATGAACATCACCATGCAAAGTTGTTAGAGCTTAAAATTGATTACAGATTCATTGTACAACTTAAGGATTGTCGTTATCATTCACATTTTGCTCTGTTTGGTTTTTGTTCCAACCCCATGTATAAGCGCAAGTGTAATACGGTAAAATTAAAAAAAATGACACATCGAGAAATTCTGAGTGAAGAATTTTTTGGTGAATTTTGTGCAGCTACTTTCTTCGATGGTCCCAGAGACATATGTACTAGTGTCTCAGATGGTGACAGATCTTCAGAGTATAGTTCTGATTCAGACGGTGTGAATATGAGACCAACAAAAAGACAAGAAACCTTAGTGATTGATTCTGATACGGAAAGTGAAAATGAAACTCCGGGCGCTGGAGAAGTCTTCACAGGTGTGTCAGTGTAACTATGGAGTGTAATAACCTGCAAAGTGTTAATGAAATAACAGAATTAAGTTTGGGCAGGCCCAAATAAAAATTACCAGCCACAGGCGTTAGTTTCTGCAAACCACCCCCCCCCCCACCCTGCCCCACCCGCCGCCGCCCTGCCCCGGGCAGTAATGAGTTGAGGTTAGGACTGAGGAGAGTTGGGGCCGGTTGGAAAAGAGAGAGGGAAGTTAACAGAGATGCAGCTGACAACCCCGGCACTGATGGAGAAAAGTACCTAGATGCCCAGACAACCTGGCTTTGGGAAAAGGCACAATTCCCCAAGGGAGCACCCTTGGAATTCACAGCACCAACCTCGTGTCTGCACGAGTGATGACAGTGCAGATAGCGTGGCAGATTGCAATCAGCCTTGGCAGGGGAGCTCCTAGCAGGGCTTTGTGGTTTGGAAAAGTGCAGCAAACAAGTAGGGTACAAGGCTCCCCCGAAAACACTCCCTTCTCTGCCCAGGGCGGCCACCACCCCCTACACCCAGGTTCCTCCCACTGCCAGTTCAGCGTTCATGGTCTCCCTCCTCTAGTGAGAGGAGGTCAGGGAGGCTGATCCCAGCTGTCTGGCCCCTGGAGATATGACCCATGAACCCCCGATGTCCTGCTCCTTGACCATGCCTCATGCTTAGGTCAATACCATTCTTCGTTCAGATATTGTTGGCAGATGTAGAGGGAACTCAAGCCAGCTCAGGATGTCAGATGCTTAAATAAGTCGAGAAGAAGGTCAGCATTGTGCCAATCAGCAGAGAAGCTACAACCTGTGCATTCGGATGTCAAGGTGTTATGATTCAGGTATCAGTTCAGTTCAGTCGCTCAGTCATGTCTGACTCTTTGCGACCCCATGAACTGCAGCACGCCAGGCCTCCCTGTCCATCACCAACTCCCGGAGTTCACTCAAACTCATGTCCATTGAGTTGGTGATGCCATCCAACCATCTCATTCTGTCATCCCCTTCTCCTCCTGCCCTCAATCTTTCCCAGCATCAGGGGTCTTTTCAAATGAGTCAGCTCTTCGCATCAGGTGGCCAAAGTATTGAACTGGTGATTTTTGGTATTCCCTCTCTAATGGTCGCCTCGATCCGCTACGAACAGTAACAGCAAAGATGCGGCAAATTCCATTAGTGCGTTAGGATTCCAATGTGCCAGTTAGGAATGGAGCCGCTGCTTTCTCAAAAATCTCTACAGAAATAATAGCGAAGTCCTTCAGGCTCCTTCGCTGCTTTACCTGGGAGGACCAGGTGATGCAAAGGGATTTTTGTCAGCTGTTCTAGTTAGCCCACCTGCCCTTCCTTCTACTTAATGTCTTTGTGACGTCTTTTAAAAAAAAAAAATTTTTTTTAAAATTTATTTTGTTTTTGGCTGTGCTGGGTCTTCGTTGGTTTCAGGGGCTTTTTTCCTAGGGGCAGTGGGGTGGGGGGACACTCTCTACTCGCAGGGCATGGCTTCTGTAGCTGCAGCTCCCCGACTCTAGAGCACAGGCTCAGTAGTTGGGGCACACAGGCTTTGTTGCTCTGCTTCATGTGGGATCTTCCTGGATCAAGAATAAGATGCTTCTTCCTCATCTTCTTTTCCACTGTAGCTCATCACAGGGTATTTCGTATGGTTCTCTGCTCCGTACAGTAGAACTTTGTTTATTTGCTCTAGATATCATAGTTTGCATCTGCTAAGCCCAAACTCTCACCGCATCCCTCCCTGACGCCCCCTTGCCCTTGGCAACCACGAGCCTGTTCTCTGTGTGATGTCTTTTTAAAAATCATCCCTGCATCCTTGATTGGGCTTCCCTTGTGGCTCAGCTGGTAAAGAATCTGCCTGCAATGCGGGAGACCTGGGTTCGATCCCTGGGTTGGAAAGATCCCCTGGAGAAGGGAAAGGCTACCCACTCCAGTGTTCTGGCCTGGAGAATTCCATGGACTGCATGGTCTATGCGGTCGCAAAGAGTCAGACACAACTGAGCGACTTTTTCACTTTTCAGTTTCACAGCCTTGATTACAGTATATCCCGAGTTTAGCAACTTCCTTTAGAGTCCCCCTGGTCTCTACTGTGTGACGTAACTCTGTACTATAGCAGACATACTTTGTGAGTGACGGTCTGCTGGTCTGGATCCTACCGAAAATGACGAGTGGCTCACTGTCCAGCATGGGCAGGCGCTGACTCACCTTTGTGCTGTCTGGACTAAAAAAAAGCAAAGCCAGTACCATTTACAAGCACGGCTGGGTCTGATCGGCCGCCTTACGATGCCTGTGTAAGTCCCGACGCTGGTAGGTTCATTCTTTACTCTTTTCTCTTTGCAGGTTGGTTTTGTTTACCTTTTCTCGTGAAGGGTTTTGAACCTACACTCAGGTAAATAGAAGGGCGTCACGAACCCCACGTACCCATCACCCAGTTCCAACAGTCATCCACTCCCCCCTGACTGTTCCACCCCCCTTCCTCATCATTTTTAAAGAACATTTATTTATTTTTATTTATTTGGCTGAGGCAGATCTTAGTTGCAGTACCTGGGGTCTTTCATTGCGGCCTGCGGGATCTATTTCCTTGACCGGGAATCAAACCCCGACTCCCTGCACTGGGATCAAGGAGTCTTTAACCACTGGACTATCAGGCAAATCCCCCTTCTTATTTTTAAACAAAAACCAAAAAAAAAAACCTCAGACATTGTGCTACTTTATGCATTTAAGCAGATCTGTCTGCATCTTGAAAAGGAAAGGATGTCTTTTAGACATACACAAAGAAACACTGTAAAATTTACTTTAAATATTATATATTTCTTATTCCTTCTCTTTAAATTGAGCAGTGGCCTTGGGTCAAAAACAGTAAAATTTGATGATTGAGCTCAGACATCCTGTATTCCCAAAGGATTCGCTGCTTTTCTCATAACTGATTCATGATCTCATTTCATTCCCATAAAGAAGTCTGTGGGGTAGGCATAGGAAACGGGGTCCGGGGGTTGTGGCTGAATCGGCCCTTGTGGTAGCTCTGAACTTTCCTTGCCCTCACGGCCTGGCAGATGGTGCCAGCGACTCCATCCCAGAGGGACACGCCCTCCTCTCCTGTCCCTTCCCACTGTGCTGAGCGCCAGGGCCAACCTAGCATTCTGCAAAGGAACTGTGGTTTGCCAGAGGAAAATGCTTGTGCGTTCCTGGCCGAAGTGACTGGCAGTCACGTGGATGGAGTGTGGAAAGAAGGGGCTGGCCGGGAATGGTTTGCAGGGCTTGTCTAGAAATACACACACTAACACGGGCAGCCTCCCAGGAGGGCAGTTCTGGGTGCTCAGAGGACGCGAACCCCCCAAACCTCTGTAGAGCCTGCCACCTCTCCAGCTACAGAGGACACAGCGACACCTTTCTGGCTGGTGTGGCGTTTGTAGGCCATCTCATTCGGGAAGTCATACTTCCATCCTCCCCTTCCCAGGCGGGGTTCTGGGACTTTATACTGCTGGCCACGTGAGTAGGGTTGGGGGTGGGCGTGCCCGGCACACGTGCCCATCCTGAGTGCTCCGGTAGCTGGCGCGGCCCTCTGCCCACATGGGAAGATGATTTTCCTTTCTTTCCTTTTATTTTTATTTTCATAGCCTTATATTTTATAATCATCAAGTGAACAAATATAAATATTGTATACTTTAAGCTTAGATATATTCTGTGCAGAAACATCGCTTCTTGGTTTCTTATTTTTTAAATTACAAAAGCAGGATAACACCTTTACAGGAGACTTGGGAGGTACAGAACAAGGTTGCATATAGTTCCACTATATATTGCAATTATTTTTTTAAGCAGATAAACTGATACTTTTAGTTGGAGTTTTGATATCAAACTCTTGAAAATGAATAGAATGAACGCACAGAGAAGTAGAAGGACATTGTAGACTTGAGGAGCACTGTGAGCCGATCCAACATGATTAAGATTTATACAGGTTTCACACAACAGTAAGACGCTAATTCTGTTCAAATGGGAAGATGATTTCTTCTTAATACAGCTGACTCAGGGCTGGTTTTAAGAAAGGATGGGTCAGAGATCCAAGGATACCTTCTCGGGCCCTGCTTGGCTTCTGGGAATGAGAGCTAGCGCCCCGCCGCCCGGCCCCCAGGACCCGGGTCCCCGCCCGGCCCTGTGGAAGGCTGACTGACACTTTGCGTGTCAGCTGGAGCTGCCTGCTGCAGGCCCGGCGCCCTGCCTGGATCATAAGTCCCTTTGTGTGCGGCGAGGGCCCTGACAGGTGCTGATGGATGGGGCTTCCTTGCGGACCCCGAGAGCCCTGGGCGGGGACAAAGGGGTGCATTGTTTGGTGGGGCAGGCCCCTGCCTGCAAGCCCGCTCATTTGCCTGACGGTGGAGACAGGTGTATCACAGGCCCAGCGTGCCGGAGCTTCGCCGGGTGATTAAGATCTTGGCTTTGTTCCCTAGGGCTGGGCTTAGAGGAGCAGACGTGCAGAGCGGAGCCGCCGTGATCCCTCCACTCTCCTGGAACCTGGACCCTGACTTCGCTTCTCTTAGTCTGGGCTTCCGAGCGCTCTGTGCTCAATCGCTCAGCCGTGTCCAACTCTCTGCGACCCTGTGGACTGTAGCCCGCCAGCCTCCTCTGTCTATGGGATTTCCCAGGCAAGAATACTGGAGTGGGCTGCCGTTTCCTCCTCCAGAGGATCTTCCCGACCCAGGGATGGAACCCACGTGTCTTGTGTTTCCTGCCTTGGTAGGCAGGTTCTTTACTGCTGAGCCACTGGGGAAGCCCCTCTGCTCCTAAAAGCAGTGAATCGTTAGGGATGGGAAACTTTGGAACCTGTCCTGAGCTCTCGTTCTGTCAAACTCCATGGGGAGGAGCAGGGCGAGGGACACCCTCACCTGTTGAGCGGAGGCTGTGTTCCCTCCCTGCTCGCACCGCAGGGACCATCTCTTACCTCCCACGAGACTCCTCCAGCCTGACCCTCCCCTGCCAGAGAAGATCTTCACCTGGGTTGGTGCTTTTCTTACACCTTCTGGGTTGTTACCACAAGTGCTCCAAAGCATTCTCATCATTTTTTAAATTAAAATCTTATTTTTATTAAGGACCAGGTAAATGAAACATAGTCAAACAGCATGATAACATTTTTAAAGAAAGGCAGCGACGCCCTGCCCTGCTGAGTGCTGAGAACTGTGCAGCCTTAGAGACGTTTAAGGGTCGAACGAACAGCATGTGTCTTATTAGTCAGTGCTGGTCTGCTGGAAGACGGGTCATGATTTGGATCAGGACTTTTTACATTTGAATGTGCATTAAAAAGAAAACACCCATAGTCCACTCCTGGGCATATATTCAGACAAAACTCCAATTTGAAAAGATCCATGCACCCTAGTGCTCATTGCAGCCCTATTCACAATAGGCAAGACATGCAAAGAACTTAAATGTCCATCGATAGATGGACAGATAAAGAAGATGTAGTATGTATGTACAATGGAATATTACTCAGCCATAAAAAGGATGGAATAACTGTATTTGCAGTGACATGGATGCAGCCAGAGATGATCATCCTAAGGGAAATCAGCCAGACAGAGAAAGACACGTACCATATGATACTGCTTACATGTGGAATCTAAGATACGACACAAGCAAGCGTATCTGCAGAATTGAAACAGACTGAGTCACCAAGTGGGGCAGGGAGGGGAGGCGTGGGAGTCTGGGCTTAGCGGATGCAAACTAGTGTATACAGGAGGGCTAAACGACAAAGCACAGGGAGCTACACTCAGCGACCTGGGATGGACCACAGTGGAGGCGATATGAGAAAGAAGGTACGTGCGTGTATGCATGAGTCACTTGGCTGTGCAACAGAAATCAACGTTGAGAATCAGCTATACCTCAGTAAAAGTTTTCAAAAGCACCTGTAGAGCCTACCAAATGCAGATTCATGGATTTTGCTGTCCTGCTCATTGGACAGGGCCTGGGAATCTGCATTTGAGAGCGCCACCCAGGGGGTCCATTTGTGACCAGGTTCCCGACATTCATTCCAGCTCCAGGAATCTGCCAGGGCTGCATGCAGAGATCTTCAGATACTTTAGGAAGGCAGTGTGCTTACAGCTCTCCACGCCTGGCATTTTGATAGGAATTTGGACATCCCAGACCTTCCGTCTCCGAGGAACTTTCCACTGAGCAGGCCCCTGTTGGGTTTGGGGACAGCCTGGGGGCTGGGTTGGAGGCACGGTTGCTGCAGGACAGGTGGGAAGCCCCATGGCACTCCGTGCTCTGTTACTCCAGAGTTATCCTAACTGCCTCAGGCACGTGCGTGCACACATGCACACAGGGGATGGCCTCCTGCTGGAACGAAGGGACCAGAGGCTTCTGCGAGTGCACTGTTCCTGCGTGTACCTGCACACGATTCCGAGGACGTGAGGAAACCATCTGGCTTGAGATGGAGTCAGAACGCTGTCCCCTTTGAACATTCCAGCAGCCGTCGTGTCTCTGCCTGGCACTGTCCAGATGTGAGAAACATTGTTGTGGGAACACCTCCATCTCTCCCCCTTCCCTGTCTCTCTGTACCACTCCACACATCCTCTGAGATCCAGCCTGCCTCCCTCTCCATGACCGCCTCTTCAATGTCCCTTAATGTAATTAAGGTGCTGAAGAGAAAGGGGAAGCATGGGACAAGCCTGGCATTAATGATCGTCCCCCTCTGGGCGCACCTCCCGCTGGCCTGGCTCTCACGCCCGCCCTCCCCGCTGTGTCTCTGCCCCTTTCATTCCCAGCTCTCCTGGGATCTGGTGCTGTTTTTATCGACAGCCCATTTTCCCGCCGCACAAAGGGGTCCTTTGTCACAGGTCCTTCCAGATGTTGAGTATTTGGAAAATATTCTGATCGGAAGGCATTTGTCCTTCGAATGCCCTGAGACGAGGAAAGAATCCAGGACAAGGACTCAGGAGGGCCAGTCCCAGACCTTGGAACTGGGACTCCCCGAGGGATCTGGGGAGACCATGGTGCTCTGTGGCATCGTGTCCCCCATCCTCGTCCATTTGGCCCTTGCGGTTGGCTCTTGGCTCTTATTGCGGTTCACTCAGCACTTGACTGATGTCTCTCTGCATACCTTTGCATTGGCTGAGCTTGGTCACATGTTGTTTTTTCACTTAAAATATTTCTTTATTTGGCTGTGGCAGCTCTTAGTTGCAGCTTGTGGGATCTAGTTCCCTGAAAGTGTTAGTTCCTCAGTCGTGTCTGACTCTTTATGACCCCATGAACTGTAGCCTGCCAGGCTCCTTGTCCATAACATTCTCCAGGCAAGAACACTGGAGCGGGTCGCCATTTCATCCTCCAGGGGAATCTTCCTGACTGAGGATCGAGCCCAGGTCTTCTACTCTGCAGGCAGATGTTTTCCTGTCTGAGCCCCCTAGCTTCCTGACCAGGTATCAAACCCAGGACCCTTACGTTGGAAGCACAGAGTTTTAGCTACGGAACCACCAGTGATATCCCTGTTTTGTTTTGTTTTGTTTTGTTTTTAAGTGACCAAGCGTTGGGCTGGCTAAATGCAGCAATAGAAAACTAGAATCAACTCATAGCCTGGTGATCCAAGCTCAGCCAACTGGCAACTTAAAGCCAAGTCGCCCAATTGCGTCCTTTCCAGATTGGCAGAACCACAGTCAACTTGCAGACCTGCAAATGTGGGAATGAAGGACTGTGGCTGTGAGACACTGAGTGTGCCCATGGCTGTTTATGACACAGTTGTGCTAATAACTGATTACTACTGGGGGATCCAAATGCAGGAAAGACTCACTTTCTAAAAGTCCATTCACCATCTGAAGCCCATTCTTCTTCTTCTTCTTTTTTTTTTTTTTTACTGATTTGTTGCTTACTTTTTGGCTGTTCTGGGTCCTTGTTTGCAGCGAGGGCTTTTCTCTAATTGTGGCGAGTGGGGTCTACTCTTGGTTGCAATGCCCAGCTTCTCACTGCGATGGCTGCTCTTGTTTCGAGCATGGGCTCTGGGCCGAGTGGGCTTCAGCAGTTATGGCTTCTGGGCTCTAGAGCGCAGGCTCAGTAGTTGTGGTGCCTGGGCTTAGCTGCTCTGTGGCGTGAGGGATCTTCCCAGATCAGGGATCGAACTCGTGTCTCCTGCATTGGCAGGTGAATTCCTTACCACTGAGCCACCAGGGGAGCCCCCAAGGCCCATCCTTAACCATCTTGTCTTGGACTGTTGTCCTGCAGGCCATGAAACATCCAAGAAATATTGACCTGGGTGCCCAAGGCCATTCCCTGGGTGCCCAGAAGTGCCCAGAGACCCTTTGTCCAACCTGGGTCCCATCTTATGATCCTTGTTGTAGAGAGCCTTCCACCTTACTGGAAGAAGAGAATAACATAAAATAGCATGGACGATGCTCAGGAATGTTGAAGTGGAGAGAAACATAAACGGTAGAGAGAAAATATAAGAAAATAGGCTTGTCCCTTCTGGGTAGAGGGACTTGCCAGTGACATGGAATATGATACCATCTTTTTTTAAATATCACTTTTTTTTTTTTTTTTTGACTGTGTTGGGTCTTAGTTGCATCATGCAGGATCTTTAGTTGTGGCACAAGGACTCTAGTCATGGTTGCGGCTCAGTAGGTGTGGTACTCAGGCTTAGTTGCCCCTCAGCATGCGGGATCTGAATTCCTCAGCCTGGGATGGAACCCACTTTCCCTGCATTGGAAGGCGGATTCTTAACCACTGGGCCACCAACAAAGTCCCAATACCATCTTGATGAGATTCAAAGGCAAAGCTAAGCAACATGTCTTTAGAGATCCATACACACGTAGTCAGACTGCTCTGAAAGGGAATAAGAAACAGAAGTCAGGCGTTTTCGTCCTTCTGGGGGGAGAGAGGGCAAAGAATGTCAGTGGTACCTGTCGCGTTCCAGACCTTGAGGTGGGTGGTGGCCTCCAGGTCTCCTGTTCCCTGTAGGTAAGGGTGATGTCTACACAAGAAGCAGTGTACTGTAATGTGTAGGCGTGTGGACTCTGTCTGGGTCTGAATCCTGGTTGGCTACTCATTTAGGTCTTGGACAGGTGACTTCACCTCCTTGTCCCTTCGTATCTGGGCTGTAATCTCGAGACCAATGACGACAGTGTCAGCCTCAGAGACCTTCGGAAGAAGGGTTTCAGATAGTGCCTGTCCCCTAAGTGCAGTGAAGTGAAATGAAGTGAAGTCGCTCAGTCGTGTCCGACTCTTTGCGACCCCATGGACTGCAGCATCCCAGGCTCCTCCGTCCTTGGGATTTTCCAGGCAAGAGTACTGGAGTGGGGTGCCATTGCTTTCTCCAGGGAATCTTCCTGACTCAGGCATTGAACCCGGGTCTCCTGCGTTGCAGGTGGATGCTTTACCCTCTAAGCCACCAGGGAAGCCCTAAGTGCAGTGAGTGATGGTTAAGTCGGTGAGTTAGAGATGCTGTTTTGTGCCTTTTGGTGATTACTCAGTATCCTGGGTTGAGTTGGAGAGGCTCCTCGTGTATCCCTTCATCAGTGCAACCCCAAGTAAGCATCTGCTCTCAGCCAAGCAAGCAGCTTATACAGCTCAGCAGAAATAAGCTGGTGAGTTATGCGGCCCAACACCATTTACCGATTTACAAAGAGTTTGCTTCAGCCTGTGTTATAAAGATGCTGCTGTTTCATGCAGGTATCAGGGGCGCTTCCCTGGTGGCTCAGACCTGGGTTCGCTCCCTGAGTCAGGAAGATCCCCTGGAGGAGGGCATGGCTGCCCACTTCAGTGTCCTTGCCTGGAGAATCCCATGGACAGAGGAGCCTGGCGGGCTACAGTCCACAGGGTCACAAAAGAGCGACTCACACTCACTTTTTATCAGGGTTGCAAGTGTTGGGGCAGGCTTCCAGCAGGAAGAGAGTTTCTCTCGGCTACCCTGAATCCCTCTCTGGCAGTGGAACTAACCCGTGGTGACCGAGGATCCCGCCTCGCAGCCAGTGGGGGTGATTGTCAGGTGTTTGGGGAAGAGCTGTCTGTGAAGTTCAATAATTAATTTGCCACAGTTAAACCAGAGACTTGTGTCTCCAGCAGCAGATAAGCTAACATCAAGGCAGGGAGGGGCAGCTCTGACAAACCGGTTGTGAAGGGCAGGCGAGGCCGACTGAGTGTTGATAGTGGCCGTCATTGCTTTATTGTGGCAATAATGTTGCCGTCAGCATCTGGGGGACCGAGGGAGACAGGCGCCTGCTGCGGGCCTCGGTCGGGGGCCCCCCAGCTAGTCTTCCTTTGAGGTCTGCTGGGCCACCCGGGCGGACCTCAGGGTCCCCGAGGTGGAAGCTTGGTGACCCTATCACCGTGTCCCTTCCTGAGTGAGCTGGGTGGACCCGGAACAGCAGCAGCGGGCAGGTCTGACGTCTCCACCGAGAGGCAACAGAAGTCAACAGAGGATTCGTGGGCAGAGATGGCTTTCTGGGAAGCAGGGGTGGGAGTTGGCAGTGTGAGGTTAGACTCCAAGAAGAACTTTCTCACGCAGGAGCATTAATCAGAGCTGCCAGCATCTGCTGAGTGCTTGCTGTGCGCCCAGCACTGGGTATTTGACGTGAATGTGCTCATTCCTAGAACCACGGGGTAGGCACTTTTATTATTCCGTTATATTGCTATTGTTCAGTCATGTCCCACTCTTTGTGACCCCATGGACTGCAGCCCTCCAGGCTCCTCTGTCCATGGAATTCTCCAGGCAAGAATACTGAAGTGGGTAGCCATTCTCTCTTTCGGGAGATCTTCCCGACCCAGGGATAGAACCTGGGTCTCCCACATTATGGACAGATTCTTTACAGCCTGAGCCACCAGGGAAGCCCTTATCTCTTCAAAGAGCTCATTAAACTTTGCAGTGATCATGACACGGTGACTGGGGACCATCCCTGCCCACCCTGACTTTATTAAGTTGAGGTCCAGGGAGGGTGAAGGTTTAGTGTAAGACCATTCTGCTAGTGAGCCACAAACAGAGTGAGGAGAAAACAAAACCCAGAAACAACCTCCCAAACCCTCAACATGTCAAGGCTGGCAGAGACCCTAAGACAAAGTGAAGGGTGCCCGCAACCTTGTTATGGAAATTACTTTGCCAGACTGCTAACTGGGCTTCCCTGGTAGCTCAGCTGGTAAAGAATCCGCCTGCAATGCAGGAGACCCCTATTCAATTCCTGGGTTGGAAAGATCTCCTGGAGAAGGGATAAGCTACCCACTCCAGCATTCTGGCCTGGAGAATTCCATGGACAGAGGAGCCTGGTGGGCTACAGTCCATGGGGTCACAAAGAGTTGGACACCACTGAGAGACTTTCAACAAGGGCTATGGTTTTTCCAGTGGTCATGTATGGATGTGAGAGTTGGACTATAAAGAAAGCTGAGCACTGAAGAATTGATGCTTTTGAACTGTGGCTTTGGAGAAGACTCTTGAGAATCCCTTGGACTGCAAGGAGATCTAACGAAGCTGAAACTCTAGTACTTTGGCCACCTGATGCGAAGAGCTGACTCATTTGAAAAACCCTGATGCTGGAAAAGATTGAGGGCAGGAGGGGAAGGGGATGACAGAGGATGAGATGGTTGGATGGCATCAGTGACTCCATGGACATGAGTTTGAAAGAACTCCGGGAGTTGGTGATGGACAGGGAGGCCTGGCGTGCTGCGGTTCATGGGGTCGCAAAGAGTCGGACACAACTGAGCGACTGAACTAAACTGAGCGACTTTTACTTTCAGTCTGCTGACTGGTCAGGCAGTGACTCAGAAACACTGGTTTGACTGATATACGTCCTCTGTGGTTTCTGTCTCCAGAGTTAATCAAAAGGAGATGGGTTACTGTCGCGCACGTGTGGGTGTGGGTCTAGGATTTCCCTCCCTCCCTCATCCTGGAAGGATGGGTGGGTTTCTGGAACTGTCACGGGTTAAGGGACTGATGGATGCCCTCTGCAGAAGGAGAGGGGACCTGGGCTGCGGATTAGGTTCTGAGACAGAGATCCAGGGCAGGATTTCCCAAGCTCCATGACCCCGGGGCTGGAGCATTCTGTGTCCTGGGGGCTGTCTTGGGCGTTGGAGTGTGTTTAGACAAATCCTGGCTTCTCACCACTAAATGCCGGTACCAGCCCCACCCTCCACTGTGACAATCAGAACTGTCTCTAGACATTGCCTGGTGTCCCCAGTGGGAGGGGACGGAGGTCACCTCTGGAAAGGAACCACTGGTATGGATATTTTTAAATCGGGGGTTAGGCCAGCTGTCGCCCCGCCTCTAATCCCTCAGGCTTCTCTATCTGTCCACATACTCCCTACCTGTTCAGGGGGAGCTGTGACGACTGTGGACCAGACCATTTGCTGTGGGAGCCAGGAGGCAGGTAAAGCTCACACCTGGTCTCACCGCATCTGTCCTCCACCAGCAAACGGAGCGGCAGATAATCATTTCCAGAAGCAGGCCACGCCTGGGCGGGTGGGGGCCTGGGCGCTGGAGAGACGGGGCGTTCCTGCCTGGCCTCTCAAAGTCCTCTTTCTCTGCGAATGGCCAGCTGAGACCCGAGTCCACTCTGCAGGCGGGGACGCGCCAGCAGCACAAACACCCCTCTGTGCTTCCTCCAAGGGGAGCGCGCCCTCCTCCGCCCCT
This sequence comes from Bos indicus x Bos taurus, assembly GCF_003369695.1. Taxonomy (NCBI): domain Eukaryota; kingdom Metazoa; phylum Chordata; class Mammalia; order Artiodactyla; family Bovidae; genus Bos; species Bos indicus x Bos taurus. The sequence continues at coordinate 59,516,818 of NC_040094.1, forward strand.
CCCGCTCTGCTTCCCGAGGCGTTTTGTTTCCTCCTCCTCCTCCTCCCTGAGTCCCCTTGCCCGGCCATCGCCCGCCCCTCCCGCCCTCCCCCAGGCCGGTACACCTGACTTATTTATTTATTTACGGCTCGAGTGTTTGAGCTGAGGGTTAGTTCGGGTCTATTAAGCTAGCTGCTTTTCCTGCCTGGGAGCCCGGGTAATGAGTAACCATAGCGTGCTACAGGCAGCTGTCTGGGACAAACCCAGAGCCTCCTCGGGAGCCGCATAAGGCCGCGTTTGTTCTGCCCCTTCTCAATAGCTCCTTGTGCAGGAGGCAGGGTGATGGGCGGGCGGGCGGGAGCCAGGGAGAGCGGCAGAAAGAGACGGGCACTGAATTCATGGCACTTTTGACAGTTCCTCTCCTCTTGGCTGCCTCCCGCCACCCCCCACCTATACCCACTTCAGATCCTCGGGCTCTTCTCCCTGACCCCATGCACCTGGGCACAGGCTCCCCCAAACCTCGTGGGATGCTTTTGGGTGGGCTGTGGATGACACGGGGCCCAAGGACGGCTGTTTCGCACGGGGGTGGTTCAGTTGTGCTCTGGGTCTCCCTGACTGTGCAGATGAACACAGCACCTCTTGTCTCGACTTCGCTTCATGATCCAATAACTCTCCAGCTATCTCTTCCCGATCTTGTGTGCCTGGCTGCGCTATAAAGCTGTGTGGAGAGTGCTTTCATAAAGCAGCCCCAAGTCTGTTACGGGCCTAGTCATCGGCTCCACCAGCAGCATGCGGCTCGTTGGGGCTACAGCTGATTTGCCTCATTAAGTAGAAAGAGAGGCAGGCCCGGAAATGGATTGCCCACTTGCCCTGTGGAAAATCTCCCAAGCAATAGGCACATCCGTTCATTCTGTACACGGGTATTAAACACCTACATCAAACCGGCTGCTCAGCTAGTCCCGAGGGGCAACCACAGACTTGAACACGGTGTGATCTTCTGCCTCGAGTGTACAATGTAGAAGGGAAGAGGAAAGAGCCCCTTTCCTGGGTTTATGATTATATGAGGCAGATTGGGACAGACGCCCCAAGAGAGGTGGTGGTTCTTTAGCCGCTAAGTCGTGCCTGACTCCTTTGTGACCTCACGGGCTGTAGCCCACCAGGCTCCTCTGTCCATGGGATTCTTCAGGCAAGCATACTGGAGTGGGTAGCCATGCCCTTCTCCAGGGGATCTTCCCAACCCAGGGATTGAACCCAAGTCTCCCGCATTGGCAGGCGGATTCTTTACCACTGAGCCACCAGGCAAGCCCCTCCTAAGAGAGGTACAAGCAAAATATCTCGGAGGGTGAAGGGAAAGGTCAGAATCTTTGGGGAACATGAGGAAAGGCTGGACTTCAGGACGTAAGAGTAGAGGGTGGTCCGTCCTCCAGGCAAAGGAAGAGTTTTAACAGAGAAATCGAGATGGGCTAGCACAGGGCGCATGAGGGGATCAGGGAGGGGCTGGGTTGTTTAAGTTGTGGGCAGATGAATCAAGAGCTGAGGTATGTTTTAGATGAATCAGGCTATGCGGTGTCAGACGCATTTGAAGGTGAAGATGTTAGCCGTGTTGAAACCAGTTAGAGGAAGAGGCCAGTGGTCCAACAGAGGAAAATGAGAGAAGGCCGGACGGGTGGGACGCTGAAGCCTAGGATACTGTAGGGCTTAGCAGCCGATGGAGAGAGCGGAGGGAAGTGGCCCCGCAGCGACCAGGAGGATGGAACTGGGGAGAGGGACCGAGTCAGAGGGTCTAGGGAAGGACCACAGCTGAGGAGCAGGATAGGAGTGTGGTTCGGATGCTCTGAGTTGGAGAGTCTGTAACGGAAAGTGAGGTTCAACTGCTCACCACTCAAAGCCATTAAAGAGGCCAGGTGGGTAGAAAGGAAAGTTTGCTTTATTGTGGATGCTGGCTTCTGGGGAGAGCAGGTGGAAGCCTGTCCAAAGGCCGGTCCTCCCCACTGATGATCAGAGGACAGGAGCTTTTATGGTGGTAGGGAGCGATGGGGAGGGTGGCTACAGGCAGAAACAGCACAATCAGCTCAGACAGTCATCTTGAAATTGACCATCCATGGTCTGACAAGCTCCCTGACCAAGGATTGAACCCGCAGCCCCTGCAGTGGAAGGCGAAGTCTTAACCACTGGCCTACCAGGGAAGTCCCTGCACTGGTTTTCAAAGTCACCTTGCAAAATAAGGAGGGACAGGAAAAATTTTCCCCATGTTTGAGATGGACTGAACAGGTCCAGGAAGGTTGAGTCACTTCTCCAAGATCACACAGCAGAATCGGTACTAGGCATTCAGACTTCAGCCTGGAGCAGTGAACATGACTGTTTAGTCAGAGGCACCTTCTGGGTGAGTGACGCAAACCCTCCCTGACACAACTCAGGAGTTTAAACGGTGAAGACACGGACTTCTTCTCCTAGCAAGATGTCTAGTGGTAAGACAGACTCTGGGACCAGTGGGTTCAGTGGAGGATCAGTGATGTCACTGGGGACCTCTGTTCTTTCATTTCAGCTCTGCCGGCACCAGGGATGCCTTCATCCTGAGGCTGGTCACTGGCTTGGGTGCAAATGACTGCTACTGGCAGTCAAGGCTGCATGCTTCCCGGTGCACAAAGCGAAAGAGAAAAAACTCATCCCAGTGTGGTACATGTCTGTACCCCTCATGGCTCAGTGGCAAAGAATCCACCTGCCAATGCAGGAGACATGGGTTCTATCCCTGGGTTGGGAAGATCCCCTGGAGAAGGAGATGGCAACCCACTTCCGTATTCTTGCCTGGAGAATCCCATGGACAGAGGAGCCTGGTGGGCTATAGTCTGTGGGGTCACAAAGAGTCAGACACAGTGTGCGCCTCCTGCTTCCTGGGGGGTGTGTAGGAGGAGTGGGTGAGGCCGAGACATTTTCCCAGCACAGTTTAATCAATCTCCCACTCATCTAACTTGCTCCCTGGAGTAGAAGATAGGACCGAAGGGAGGGCATCTCAGGTGAAGATCTGGACCAGAGCTTTGAAATGGTTTGCATCACAAAACTTCTTGCGAAATCAGGGTAGGGCTTCCTGCTAATCCTCGGAGTAGCCCAGGGCCAGTCCCAAGCTCTGATTTCCCCACCGCTCGCACGCTGGGATCCCTTTGAGCAATGCCGAATATGATTTTGTGAGTTCTTTGAAAAAGAGAAAGGCATGTTCTTAGATGGGTCCCAAGCCTTGGGCTGTCGCACCTGGGTGTCTGGGGCTTTCTGAGGGCACTGCATTCTCAGGGAAAGATGTGGGCTCTGGGTCAAGCAGCTTCTTGCCCTCACAGGAGCTGAGCCGGCAGCTGCATCTTACCTGGAGATGCTGTCTCGCACCTGCGCTGATGTCCTCACGCAGAAGAGTGTAGCTACGCTGCTTCCCTTCCTGGCCATCTCCCCTGCATGTGCCTATTTCCCACATCTTAGCCTTTGCCTTAGTCACTTCTATATCAGCCTCTATTTTTTATTTCCTTTTTTCTTAAAAAAAAATTCTTTTGGCTGTGCCCCCAGGGCATGTGGGATTTCATTTCCCAAACCAGGGATCGAACCCCTGGCCCCTGCATTGGAAGAACAGAGTCTTAACCACTAGACCACCAAGAAGTGTCTTTTTGTTTAGCTATTTCCTAACCATTCATTCCAGAATCAGCCCAGACACAGCCCTCTGGACCCCTTGGCTCCTCTATCCATGGGATTTTCCAGGCAGGAATACTGGGGTGGGTTGCCATTTCCTGCTCTAGGGGATCTTCCCGACCTAGGGATCCAGCCCGAGTCTCCTGCATCTCCTGCACTGGCACGAGGATTCTTTACCACTGTGCCACCTAGGAAGCCCTGCCCACGGTCCATGCAGTCTCTTTAATGTCCCTGCAGTTATCGGGATAGCTCTGGCCTCCTCTGCCTGACTCTTGCTTTCCTCCCCCCAGTATATGCAAGTGTTGAATGAAGGAGAGGCTACTGCAGAAATCAAAGCCTGAATAACGGGCAGTGGCAGCTCCAAAAGTTTACTCTAGGAGGGCCTCAGGGTGGCAAATGGTTTATCACTTAAGGTTACGGATGGGGAGATAAGTCTACCCCGTAGGGTCACCTCCCTCTGCAGCCCTATGAAAGGGAAAGTCGCTCAGTCGTCTCCGACTCTTTGCAAGCCCGTGGACTGTAGCCTGCCAGGCTCCTCTGTCCTTGGAATTCTCCAGGCCAGAATACTGGAGTGGGTAGTCATTTTTTTCTCCAGGGACTCTTCCCAACCCAGGGATCGAACCCAGAAAGCAGATGTTAATATCCTCTGTCTGTGCCAAATGAGAAAGCTGAGGCAAACATACTAACTGCAGCCTGACAGTCACACAGCACCTTGCTGACGGCAAGCAGGGTGGCAACGAGCTAGGTTTGTCTGACTCCAGGGTTACTGGGGGGTGGAGGGTGGGGCTGGACGGGTTCACCCTGGGCAGAATTTAGCTTGGCATGTCCCACCTTATGGGCTTACTAGGAGGCTCAGTGGGAAAGAATCCGCCTTCCAATGTAGAAGACTCGGATTCAATCCCTGAGTCAACAAGATCCCCTGGAGGAGGAAATGGCAACCCGCTCCAGTATTCTTCCCTGGAGAATCTCATGGACAGAGGAGCCTGGCATGCTACAGCCCATAGCGTGGGAGGGAGTCACACATGACTGGGGGACTAAGCTTGCACACGGGTCCCACTTTATGCACATAGGCCGGCCTAGACCAGAGGGAGCTGACAATGAGGCTGGAATCTCAGCCTGGTCTTGGAAGTTAAGGCCCAGGGGAGGACTCCCATCATTCCTAAGGTACTCTGCGTTTGTTGGCTGGAAGTTCAGTTCAGTTCAGTCGCTCAGTCGTGTCTGACTCTTTGCGACCCCATGGACTGCAGCATGCCAGGCCTCCCTGTCCATCACCAACTCCCGGAGCTCGTTCAAACTCATGTCCATTGAGTCGGTGATGCCATCCAACCATTTTATCCTCTGTCGTCCCCTTCTCCTCCCGCCTGCAATCTTTCCCAGCATCTGGGGCTTTTAGACAGAACTCCATCTCCCGGGAAGCAGTTCGGCCCCGCCCCGCCCCCTTCGCGCGCTCCGCCCGCCCTGCCCCGGCCCCGGCCGCTATATAAGGGCCAGATGGTCCGGCCACTGGTAGAGCGCGCGGTGGCGCGGGCGCGGAACTGCGACTCTGAGAATCTGTACCCTGCAGCGGCAGCCGTGCCTCGGCGCTTCTCACCTGCGTCTCTCTTGCCGGCCTGGCGCCCGCCCCACGCCGCCCGGCCCCGCGCACCTGTAAACCCGAGGCCCAGACTGCCTCTGACCCTGGTGCTTTTCCGGGCTTGGCGGAGGGGTTCCCGGCGGGGATTCCTGGGGTCGCGCTGGTGATAAGCAGGGAAGAAAGACTAGCTGCTGCGTCCAAGCTGGGTGCTCTCCGAGCGCAGGGAGGCAGGCTGCGATCGGCGGGGCGCAGCTGGGGGAGCCCAGGCCGGCGAACCTGCGCGCGATCTCCGCGGGTCCCCGGCGCCGAGGCCAGGACGGCCGGCGCTTTGGCCTTGGATGGAAATGGGGACTGGTCCTCCGGGCCCTCTACCGTGGATTACTTGGTGCATCTCTGCCGGGCTTGATGAACCACGACCTCGTCTCCATCCGTGGATTGGTGCGTGCTACCCAATAGTCGGGTCGTTTCCCTGGAGGTAAGTCTCCCCGCGATTCGGGGAGGAGGGGATAGGATATGACCCCCTGCGTCGCTTTATGAAGGTCTTGCGGTTCTGGGTTGAGATTTTTGTTCTTGTAATTGACATCTTCTCAGAGGCCGTTTTAGCCATCGTTTGCCTCCAGGCGGAGCGGATTCCCGGTGGTCATGGCCTATCTTGGGCGCCCTGGCTATCGCCCTTCCAATGCCGCCTAGCCACCGGCCGCCCCGCGGGACAGGGCCCCGGCCTGGGGTGAAGTCCGCGTCCTCCGGGTCCCCGCCCGACTCCCTGGCGCTTACTATCTTCTAAGCACGTCGCGCTGCGGGGCCCGTTACCTCGGTGAGCTCGCGACGTCTGCTTGCCTGCGACCCAGAGTGCGATCTAGGGGCAGCGCTTGGCTCCCCTCTCCCCGTGGGGGGTGGGGAATGTCTCCGGTCCCCGTCCTGGTCGCCGAAGAGCGGCTTTACTGCAAGGACCGCGCCACCCATCAGGGGGTTCACTGAATGGGTGAGAGGTGTCAGGAATTCCCTCCAATGCTACTAACCACCGCCTCCCCCATCAGTGCAGACTGTTAGTGGAAGAGGTCCCCCCCCCCCCGCCCCCTCTCCGCGCCAGCCTCAGGAGGGGTGCTTCGTCTTGAGTCCTGAACTGAAAGCAAACTGCTTCTGCATCCACAGCTCCCCTCTCTCCTCCTCCTTTTGAGCGGGCGCCTCGGAGCAGCACCCTGCCTTGTCACCAAGTAGGCTCTGAGTACTTGTTTGTTGAGTGAATGACTGAGCCAGGCCACCTTGATGTACGGATTAACACAGGGCCTCCTTTCCCTTGTCCTTTGGCACTTGCCCTCAACTCTGGTGACTTGCCTCCTGAAGACTGTTTCCTGGGGATGCTTTCCCCGGTGGGCGATTCCTTCCCCTCCCTCCTCCAGCCCTGTCTGCAGTGTGTTTGTGATGGTCCACTTCCTGTCCAGTGGTCCCCTCTGCATAGAACACGTTTGGAAGCTGTCCAGGTCTCCCCTGGGCGCCAGGGCCTCCTGTGAGCACGTGCTTGGGAAGGTGGTAGAACCAGGCGCCGCTGCAAGAAAAAAGATGATGTGTTGGTTCTGCTCCTCTCCCGGGAGCCAGTGTTCTGGCCACACCCAGGTCCCTGGTACTGCCTGCGTGGTGCAGGGTGTACCCTATGGTCCTGCCCACCCTCTCAGGGAGAGGAGCTGTTGAAATTGTCCCACTGATGGCCTGGAAGCCCACCTTTGCATCCCCATCTGATTTTTAAAAGTAATCCGCTGTCCTTTCTGTATCTTTTATAGAAAACTACAAAAAAAAAAAAATTGCAAAATTCAGGAAACACCCAGTTCCCACAGTAATGCTGGCAATTTGACATGTTTTCTCACTGCTGAAACCCCTGCAATGTATACAACGTTGGTTCCCGCTCTATCCCCCGCCTTGCTTTTTTTTTGAACATTTCCCCACATAATGACTGTATTCGCTGCAGACACTGAATCATAGTTTGCGTGACAATTCTCCCATTGTTGGACACCGAGGTATTTCCAAATTTTTACCCTTTGAAGTCATGCATTGGTGAATGTCTTTTGTACATAAGGATTTGTCCACATTTTGAATTATTTCCTTTGGAAAATTCCCAGAAGTCACTCTTTGCTCTAAATCAGTCATGCCTAAAATAAAAGGAGTGCCCTTCTTGGTGGACTTTTACCAGGTGGGCTTGGAGGAAGACTACAGCGCTTAGCCTGCGGATAATACCGCAACTGGGAGCCAGGATACAGTAGGAGCCCAGACAGTGCTCACTGGGTGAATGCCGTGTTTCGTTGCCTTTTGTTTTTCCTGAAGCAAAGAATTGATCCGCACTGGCTGTGAGAGTAATTTAAAATTTGCCTTCAGGGTTGGGATTGAAATTATTTTAGCAATGCCGGAGATTGAGATTTACGAGGAAGCTGGATTCAAAATGCTGTCCTTTTACAAATTATTACTGTTTAGAAAACCTGCTTATTTATATTTATCTGTGGCTGTGCTGGGTCTTCGTTGCTGGGCAGGCTTTTCTCTAGTTGCTGTGAGTGGGGGCTACCCTCTAGGTACGGTGCCTGGGGTTCTCACTGCGGAGCACAGGCTCTGGGCGTGTGGGCTCAGTGGTTGTGGCTCCTGGGCTCTAGGCACAGGCTCAGTAGTTGTGGCGCGTGGACTTAGTTTTGCCGACGCGTGTGGGATCCTCTTGGGATCAGGGATCGAACCCGTGTCCCCTGCATTGGCAGGCGGATTCATCATTGAGCCGCCAGGGAAGGTCTATTATCAACTTTCGATTTTGATAGAAGTCTAGATTTTTGGGAAAGTTGCAAAACTAATACATGGAGTTCCCTTATACCCTTCACCCAGCTTCCTTGTGTGTTAACATCTTATAGATCCACAGTGAGATGATCAGCGTGGGGATTAATAGTAATAGGATACTTTGAACCCATCTTTAGGCCTCATTCACATTTTCCCAATTGTCCCACTAATGTCTTTTTTTCTGGCCCATGATCCATTTCAGGATCCTGAGTGGCAGAAAGTGCTGTCATGTAAAAACGTGAACGTTGAGAGTGATTCAGCAGGCTGTCTTCTTTAAAAACGACTTACTTGAGGCATGATTGACATACAAAAAGCCGTACGTGTTTCATGTCTGAAACTCGGTGAGTTTGGTCATATAAATACACTGTGAAACTGACACCACAATCCATGCCATAAACATACTCATCACCTCCAAAAGTTTCTTCCCCCCTCTTATTTACTATTTTATCATTTCTTGACAGCAAAAGCAGTTAACAGAAGAGCTACCCTCTTAGCAAATTTTCAAATGTCCAATGCCCACAAACTCAGTCACTCAATTGTGTCTGCCTCTTTGCGACCCCATGGACTGTAGCCCAGCAGGCTCCTCAGTCCTCGGGATTTTTCAGGCAGGAATACTGGAGTGGGTTGCCATTTCCATCTCCAGGGGATCTTCCTGGCCCAGGGGTTGAACCTGCGGCTCCTGTGGCTCCTGCATTGCAGGTGGATTCTTTACCACTGAGCAGGGAGGCCCTCAAGTATCCAATACAGGGTCATTGACCATAAGTGCTGTGCTTCACGGGCTAAAGCTATGCATCTCGTCAGACCGTCTTTATTCTGGAGGTTTAAAATTGAGAAGTCTGTTCCATCTTCTCCCGCAGGACAACTCACCCTCTCCTCCCTATTTATGGCTGGCAGGGCAGATGAGCCCCTTCAGGGTGTGGAGGGAAGAGGACTCTTGATCACGAGTGGTTGGTGCGTCCCCGTATACCCTCTCTTTCCTCTGTGGACCTTCCCTGGGAGAGAGAGGTTTCAGTAGAAATTGGGTTACAGCCTGATCTGTCCTGACCTGTCTTGCGGGGTGGGGAGGAGGTGGAGGATGTCATCTGGGTTGCGTGAGAGCCCGCCGCCAAGCCCAGAACCCCCCACCGTCGGGCAGTCCGGCGTGCACTGCCTGGGGGTGACTCATGCTGCCTGAGCAGCAGGTGTGTCTGCTGCTAAGTGTGCAAACCAACCCAGTGAGGCAGAGTCTCCCGGTGATCCGAGCAGGTTAAAGGAACACGGACTTCTGCTCGTTCCTCGGGGTGGACTGAGGGTTTCGTCCAGCTGTCTTGGGCTGCGGAGGGGTCCCCCTCTTCTTTCGGGGTGAGCAGAGCCAGCCTGGAGGGGTGTTTGGAAGCGACTGCTGTGAATGGAAGCTGGCCCAGCGTCTTTGCATAAGAGAGCCCTTGTGTGGAGTTGAGGAGCCCCATGAAAGAGTTCCTTCTCCCTGCATCAGAGACTGCCGCAGCCCAGAGCTTCCTCCAACAATACACACGCAAACCCGGGCTGTCCTCTCCAGCCCGGCTGGTTGCCTGCACGTAGAGTGGAGGTGATGTTTGCTTGGGATGAGGAAGTTCTGAGGTTACTTAACTCTCAACTAGACACGTTTCTGTCGTCCAGATGGAGTTTCTCGGTTACTGTCAGGGTCACCTAGACTTGATTTTTCTTATGCTCCCAGCCTTCCTATTATAGTTTGTAAACGGAAAGACGGTCATCCCCTCTCCCCCACCCCACCCCAGTGCCCTGGCGCAGACATTTTCTCTCACCAGCCAGCTCCAGTGAAGATCATAACAGGAAGTCTCAGTGGGAGAGGGCTTCGGGATGCTGGAGCCGAACAGTCCTGGAATAGCCCTCTGTCTACACCCGCCTTCTTCCCCTGCTCCGTGACTCCTCGAGGGCCCTCCCTGCCAGCTCTTCCCAGATCAGCTGCTCCAAGGGATTGTCCCCTTGGCCTGCACCCTGTGGTTTGCATAAAAAATGAATTGCTTGGCGAATTTGGTTAAAAAAAAAAAAAGATTATTCTTAGCAACCATCCCACCCTCCCCCACCTTTAGAGGTTGTTTTGGTGTGTGGGGGGCGGGGACGGTGCTCCAGAGATGTGCGTTTTTAACAAGCTCCCTTGCCCTAGATGGACACTTGAAGAAACATGGAGTTGGTTGACTTCTTGGCCACCTACAGCCAGAACTGAGCCTTTTCCCTCTCAAGGGTACCCAGCTGCAAAGCTTCTCTTCCTCCTCTTCCAAGAAGTCTCCCTGGCTTACCTCCACCTGGTGTGGTGCCCACATGTACTTAATTGGTTTTGCTGGGACGGGTTGTGACCTGGAAGTCTTGAAATCGGGTGCCCTTCGTTCGTGGTTAAGGCAGAAGGGGCTGCGTTTGCGTGAAGGGTAAAGAACTGCAGTTCTGGGCTTCAGGAGTAAGACCTTCAGCCTCTCCTCTGCGGTTCGTGAGTTTCCCCAGGAGCCGGGAAGATGCCCTTGAGAAGGCAGCCCTCTCGGGGTATTTGTGAGCCTAGGCAGGCCCTCCTACTCCTCTTTCTGAGCAGCATCGTCCTAGGCAGTGTCGGCCCTCGACACGGAACTGGTTGGGTCCCCACGCCGTCACTGGAGAGCTGCACTCGCCTCCTTTGACGGGAGGGGGTGGTCCTGGGTGAATTTCTTGTTCTTTGAACTGTGCCATTGGCGAAAGACGGTCTGTTGCAAACCCCCCGTACTCTACGGACTCGGTTTGAGCCTGGAAAAACGTCTATACACAACGCATCTCGGGTGATCACATGCTGTGCGAAGGGCCTGGAGGAAGTTTGTAAGCTCCAGGAATGCTGAAGTGGCAAGTTCCTGTCAAAGAACCCTTTCTGTGACGTGAATCATCACCTCCTCCCGTATTTGGTGTGTTCGTACAGGTTTCTGCACAGAAGGCCCGAAACCAGGTGCCTTCTGGAGTTGGTAAAAGCAGACGCGCCGCGTCCGGGCGAGTGACTAAGGGACTGCAGTCTGGGTCTCCTCAGGTCCGGGAGGCCCCCAGGTGCTTGGAAAGTGCTTCTTATAGGCTCTAATTCTAGTGGCTTTCAGACCCACTATATGTGTTCATATATCGATGGGCTCAGTTGTGTCCAATTCTTTGCCACCCTTTGGACTGTAGCCTGCCAGGCTCCTCTGTCCATGGGGTCTTTTGGGAATACTGGAGTGGGTGGCCATTTCCTCTTCCAGGGGATCTCCCTGACCCAGGGATGGAACCCGCGTCTCTTGCGTCTCCTGCATTGGAGGAGGGTTCTTTACTTGCTGAGCCCTTGGGGGCTTTTAGGGTCTGATTTTAATGGCTCTCGGACCCGCTGCCGTTGCCTGAGACATGGGCTGTTACTTGCACTGGAGTTTTTCAACTGCTTTTGTGCCACTGCCCTGTTGGGTACCGTCTTCAGCGTGGTGGCGTGTCACCCCCCTTTTCCAGAAGAAGGTATTAAAGCACAAATGAGGTGGATGCCCACCTGGGAGGACCAGCCCCTAACTCCCGTGACAAGGGAATATTCTGGAAGCGCTGGTGGCGGGGGATGGAGAGAGGATTCATGATTTGAGGGGACTTTGGGGTGAATCCTCTCTGTCCACGTGTCTCGCAGGATCAGATTTTATATATGAAGTTTGCCGTACGTAGGCTTTTTTGAAAATAGCAATGACTTTCGTGGACCCCTTTTCTGTATGGTCATGTGGCCTAGAAGTGCCCTTTTGCGGCCAGCGGTCAGACGCCAGGTCTCTGACCGCTGGCGACTCCAGTGGGGCTGGGGTCAGCACCTGGGCCCAGATGACCCCCTCTGGTCTGGAGTTTTCTCCCCGGAGCTGTGAGCGGGCCCTGAAAGCTCTGTCTGATCCTGTTTGTCATCAGACGTCCCAAACCACGTGTGTCCGGCCTCAAGGTAGGGTTGGGGTGGGGGGCACCGGTGCTGAGAGGCTTTATTGACCCCTGGGGTCCCCGCGGGTGTGACCCCCGGGTTTGGGCTCCTTTGTCTCTCCTGACCTCTGCACTTTCCCCTGTGTGCTGGGTGGAAAGCGACCTTATGTCTCTGGAGCCATCATGAACGTGGTTCTTTTTCATTTTTCTTTTTTTATTGCAATTTAAAAATATTTTTTTTTCTTTAAATTAAACAGCAAGAAACAAAGCTGTTATTATTGTGGCTGGGGTGACAGAGCAGGGTTGTCCCCAGCCCGGGAGGAGGCTTTCTTTTCTTGAGGGGAGGTGCCTTCCTGTGTGTGAGCTCAGTCGCTCAGTCGTGTCCGACTCTTTGCGACCCCATGGACTGCAGCCCACCAGACTCCTCTGTCCATGGGATTCTCCAGGCCAGAATACTGGAGTGGATTGCCATGCCCTCCTCCAGGGGAACTTACCAACCCAGGGATCCAGCCCAGGTCTCCTGCATTGCAGGTGGATTGTTTCCCATCTGAGACCCCAGGGAGGCCCCTTTGGGTGACCCCCGCCCATGACCCTTGCCTGTGATCTTGCCTCCTCTGGCTTCTCGTTAGATATCTGCCCACGGTCAGGCAGAGGGAGTTTCTCTGAGTTGAAGGGAGCCCGTGGCCACTGGCAAGCCAGTTGGGAAACGTAGAGGTTTGGGCATTTTAATTGAATTTCCTAAGTGGGCCCCAGGAGTGCGGTTAACCAGGGAGCTGAGCCGGCCCCGGCTTCGCGTTCCGCCCTGGCCACTGGGCTTTTCCGCCTTTCCTGGAACCGCTGTACTCATCGCTTCCCGCCGCTCTCTTTCATCCTGGCCCCTGCCCCGACCCCCTGCCCTGTGTACGAACCTGGATCCTTTCCTCTTTTCCAGATGTCTGTCTCTGCCCAGTCGCCCTGGGCATCTGTCTGTAGGATGCTGACTTGGGGACGCTGCTGGTGTGGCTGGGCTCACTGGCCAAACTGGTGTTGGATGTTGCCTGTTCCCTCTTCCCTCCACAGCCCCGTGTAAGGATGCAAAAAGTTCGAGCCACTGGCCAGCGCCGGCTGCTAGGGCTGTGGTGTTATGTTGCGAAGAGAGAGAAGCCAGCCTCAGGCAGGCAGGAGCAGGTGGTCTACAGCCCGTCTCCCTCGGTCCTGACAGCCCTGGATATGGGCACTCCCATCTCTGACATCTGGGCCTTAGAGAGTTGAAGGAGCGTCCTTACATCCCCGGAGCTTTACAGGATGAAGCCCTGGTTCCGAGACAGCTCATGGCACGTGCCCAGTGCTGGGTTCCCGTCCCGCCCCCTCACCAGTGCCCGTGTGACCTTGTACACGTTGCTGAGACTCTCTGCATTCCGTTCCTCACCTGTGGTTGTTGTTCAGTAAGCCCTGTCCGACTAAGCCCTGTCCAACTGGACTAAGCACTGTCCAACTCTTTGTGACCCCGTGGACTGCAGCACACCAGGCTCCCTGTCCTTCACTGTCTCCAGAGTTTGCTCGCATCATGTCTACTGAGTCGATGATGCGATCCAACCATTTCATCCTCTGTCACCCCCTCTCCTCTTGCCGTCAGTCTTTCAATCTTTCCCAGCATCAGGGTCGTTTGCAATGAATCAGCTCTTCACATTAGGTGGACAAAGTATTAGAGCTTCAGCTTCAGCATCAGTCCTTCCAGTGAATATTCAGGGTTGATTTCCTTTAGGATTGACTGTTTTGATCTCCTTGCAGTCCAAGGGACTCTCAAGAGTCTTCTCCAGCACCACAGTTCGAAAGCCAATTCTTCAGAGTTCAGCCTTCTTTATGGTCCAACTCTCAGGTCTCTACATGACTACTAGAAAGGAGCAGGTATCTTTTAATTTCCTCATCCATCAAAGAAGGGTATTTTTAGGTGGCTCGATTTTGGTTGCCAGCTGTAGAGAAACCAGCTCTAATTGGCTGAGACCATGGAGCTCGAGGGTGTCCACCTAACTGAGAAGTCTGGGTGTTGTGATTTTGGGGATCTCCTTGGCTTTGTGTTTTTCTCTAGTTCTTTTCATCTGTCGTGGAAGCGGGAAGAGCAGAAGCCTGGGCAGGCCCCCTGCCTCTGCGGACCCAGAGGAAGAAGGAAGATGCCCGAGGGACAGCCCTGGAAGTGCGCTCAGCCCTGGACCCGTCCCGTGGCCGGGAGGGGGAGCGCACCGATTGCGTCCTGTGCTCACCGCCCCGCACCTGCGTCTGTGGGTGGAGGCCCTTCCTTCCCCAGAGCCGCGGGGACTCTGCAAGGTGGGAGGATGCAGAGACATGGCCTCGGATGTTTACTGTGGACGGCTGGGCTCCTGGATGATGCAGCAGAGCGGTTTGTGGCTGGGGCAAGGAATTGGTCCTCTTCACCTTGGGCTACATAGGAGCTGGGAGAGTCCATGCCTGACCATTCATGGAGACTGATATAGGAATGAACCTCCGCAGTTCTCACCTCTGAATTGCTGAACCCGAGAGTCTATTTTTTCATGGGAGATCATCTCCATCAGGGAGCCAGGAAGTCCAGCCTCATAGTGTCCACCGCTTGTTCCTGGAACAGCAGCCCGGTGCATGGAATGGCATCTCTCCCTGAGATTTCTTCAGAGCGAAGACAAGCTCCTTTCTTAACTCTGAGCATCTCCTGAGCAGTGGTGGCAGAGCGGTCCCTTGCTTGATATGAGAAGCCCTGCAATGGGAGCTGCAGACTTCTTGCCGGGCTCTTGTGTATGGCAACTCAGGCAGGAGATGGAGCTTCCTGTTTTAACCAAATGAGGGGCTCACCCTAGGGCAGCTGCCCAAGTGAGTCAACTTAGACGGTTCCACTGTGTTTGCACATCCCTGGTCCGACTTGTATCCCAACTTCTGGGGGCTGCTTGTAAGAGACACAGCTGTGCTTTTCAGGCTGTTGGGCTCAAGGTGTGTGTGTGTGTGTGTGTGTGTGTGTGTGTGTTTGTGCCCACGTACTCAGTCATGTCTGACTCTTTGCAATCCCCTGGACTGTAACCCACCAGGCTTTTCTGTCTGTGGGATTATCCCAGGTGAGAATACTGGAGTGGACTGCCATCTCCTTCTCTGGGGATCTTGCCAACCCAAGGATCTAACCCATGTCTCTTGTGTCTCCTGCATTGGCCGGCGGATTCTTTACTGCTGAAGCACCAGGGAAGCCTGAGCTAAAGGTAGGGGACCCTGTTTTCCTTATACAGGTAGCCATTGTTTGAGGAGCTGTGACTCATGCTCACCAGTTGTAGAGCTCTTAAAGGAAATCCTCCCACCCTGACAGCTGCTCTTAGCTGTCCTCATTCACTGTCGGTAGAAAAGCTCATTGTCACGGTGATAGATGGTTTCCTCTCAGCTGGGATATGGCTGGGCCTTTTCAGGGAGCGTGGAGAAGTGCATGGCCGAGGGTGTGGGGAAGGCGATCCATGTCCCAGGAAGCTGCTAGCTATCGCATGTAGCATTGCCCCATTTAATAGATGAGGAAATGGAGGCTTCCAGGACTTAAGTTACTTGTCCGAAGTCACTTTGCTGGCCAGCGGCAGAGCCAGAAGCAATCTGCTTCCAGGCTGGCACGTGACTGTCCAGCTCGGAGTTGCAAGCTTGGCTTCCTGCTGCTTCTGGGAAATGCTTTGACATTGTCATTCAGCCACTGAGTTGTGTCTGACTCTTTGACTGCAGCACGCCAGGCTCCCCTGTCTTTCCTGTTGCCTGGAGTTTGCTCAAATTCATGTCCATTGAATCAGCGATGCCATCCAGCCATCTCATCCTCTGCCGTCCCCTTCTCCTTTTGCCCTCAGTCTTTCCCAGCATCAGGATCTTTTCCAATGAGACAGCTCTTTGCATCAGGTGGTCAGTGTTGGAGCTTCAGCTTCAGCGTCAGTCCTTCTAATGAATGTTGAGGAAACATTCTGGAAGGTGCTAGAAGTCACGAATCATAGTGTTTTGATAGCTTTTCTAGCGCTCTCATCACCCTTCATGTCTTCCTCCCCAGTAACCCACCAGTAAGTCTAAAACAGTGCTTCCTCCTCCTTCTCCTGTTGGAGGTGAGGCCAGAATCCTTTCAGGAGCAGAGGTGGAAATAGACTTTGCTGTCCTCTGCAGAGACGACAGTGAACTCCACGAAGAAGGTTAACACCAACAATTCACTGAGATGCATCTCATCTCCTGGAGTTTCCCTGATGAAGAATTCTCAGGAGCTGCTCCCCACGTTCTGGGTCGTTCCCCTAGTTCTAATTCATCTGCTTTGCCGTCCTCACGTTCCTCTCTACAGATGTAATATCAGGTTTGGAGAGCTACAAGTCACCGCACACCCCAGTGGCCAGCACGGATCAGGATTCAGATGCAGGTCCGCTTGATTTTCAGACCAGCACGTTTTCGCATCAGATGGTCCCGACTCTGTTCGCTTAGGAGGTGCGCCTGTCCGGAGCAGGCATGGGCAACATGCCCTTTGTTGCTGAAATCCCACGGAGGATGCCCAGGGCTTACCGAGTTGGGTTACCACCGTGTCTTCCATCTCCCACAATCGTAAGCACGTAGAATGGGGATTGTGGGGAGGGCCTGGCTCCTTGATGAAGAAGGCTTGGAAGGGTAGGTGCACGTGTTTGAGTGGGACTGGAGCGTCGTCAAGGCATTCGATGGAAACGTTGTGTTGAGGATGCTAGCTTTTATTTACTGGGACAGAGCTGTGTGCGCTTTACTCCGTGAGTGCAAAGCCTCGATGAGTTTTCAGAGCAGACTCACGGCCAGGCATGCCCTTCTGTTGTTATACTTGGAAATGAGGTGAGCTCCCCAGTGTGATGGAAGCCCAGGTGGCCTCAGTGGTAAAGAATCTGCCTACCAACATAGGAGAAGTAAGAGACTCAGATTCAATCCTGGGTCGGGAAGATCCCCTGGAAAAGGGCATGGCAACCCACTCCAGTATTCTTGCCCGGAGAATCCTATGGACAGAGGAGCCTGGCGGGCTACAGTCCACGGGGTCGCAGAGTTGGGCACAACTGAACGACTGAGCGTGCACGCGCGATGCTGTGCCATCGTCACCATCAAATGTGATGAGGACCAGGCGGAACACTGCCCCGTCTAAGCTGCACTCTGTCAGCCACCATGTACTCTGTCCATCGCACAAAGAACCTTTTAACCGGTGTGGTTGGGAGGGTACAGGAATCCAATATTCTTGTCCAGTAATTGCCAGATTAGACTTCACACTCCCCCAGGGGCTGCTAACTCTGCTTTCGCAGTGTGGTCTTTTTCCTCCCATCCTTCCCTTCCCTGAACTTCTGTGGCTCCGACAACCTGTAGCATCACACATTGTTGCTGTTTAGCTGCTGAGTCGTGTTCGACTCTTTCATGACCCCGTGGCCTGTAGCCCACCAGACTCCTCTGTCCATGGGATGTTCCAGATGAGAATGTTGGAGGTTGCCATTTCCTTCTCCAGGGGATCCTCCCAACCCAGGGATTGAACCTGGGTCTCCTGCATTGGCAGGCGGCTTCTTTACTGCTGAGCCACCAGGGTAGCCCCATGACACTGTATCCTGCCTGCTAGCAGTGTTTATTGTTTCGCATGCATGGATCTTTCTTCTTCAGTGACGTCAGATGTGTGTGCCGTCTGATTTCAGAGCACCTGGCCTGATGCCAACTCCGGTACAGACCACGTGTGCTCGGCAATCCAACTGGGCCGAGGCTCACACAGCTCTGTCAGCTCGCTACTCTGGGTGTGTGGGTGCTGGGTCCATGGACCCAGCCTAGGGGACCCCAACACTGTGTCTGTGGGTGCTGGGTCCTTGGACCCCATCTAGGGGACCCCATCACCGTGTGTGTGGGTGGTGGGTCCTTGGACCCCGCATAGGGGACCCCAACACTGTGTCTGTGGGTGCTGGGTCCTTGGACCCCATCTAGGGGACCCCATCACCGTGTGTGTGGGTGGTGGGTCCTTGGACCCCGCATAGGGGACCCCAACACTGTGTCTGTGGGTGCTGGGTCCTTGGACCCCATCTAGGGGACCCCAACACTGTGTCTGTGTGTGCTGGGTCCATGGACCCCATCTAGGGGACCCCAACACTGTGTCTGTGGGTGCTGGGTCCTTGGACCCCGTCTAGGGGACCCCAACACCGTGTGTGTGGGTGTTGGGTCCATGGATCCCGTCTAGGGGACCCCAACACCATGTGTGTGGGTGCTGGGTCCTTGGACCCCGTCTAGGGGACCCCAACACTGTGTGTGTGGGTGCTGAGTCCTTGGACCCCGTCTAGAGGACCCTAGCACATTCTGTTGGAGAAACAGCTGCAGGCGTCTCGCTTTCAGACGGTATGCCTGGTCTTCGCTTGGTGTGGTCCTGAGCACTTTACTCCCTCTTTGTGCCACATAACAGTTGCTCGGCCGAGAGCCTTGGGCTCTGCCCGTCTCAGTCTCTTACTTGCCTATAGTTTGGGGACAACTTGTGTCACATCTGGGTCCTCAGTTTCCTCCCTTCGGACTTTAGACGTGGACTGAGCGGCTCCTTGATTAATTTCAGCCCAGAGGATGTTTGCCCTTGTTTCCCTCACTGTTGTGGGCGGATGACCTGAGCAAGGCAGGCAAGAAGAGACCCCCGGTCCTTGCCAGCCGTCACACCACCCCAGCTCGTGTGCAGCTTCGCTTGTTGGAGAAACCCTCAGTTCAGCTTAAACGAAATCAAAACACACAACAGGCTCATGGGGCCATCTTCTGAAACATCCTCGGTGACAGTTTGGGATGTCCTTGGAAGTCTGTTAGGGTGACCTTGTACCAAAATCAACAACTCGAAGAGTAAACGGGGGCATTCCCTGACAGTGCAGTGGTTTAGGCTCTGCGCTTCCACCGCAGGGGGTGAGGGTTCAGGCCCTGGTTGGGGATTTTAGACCCTGCATGCGACGCGACCAAAAAAAAAAAAAACCAGTAAAATATTATTTTCAAAAAACAAATGGCCCTCCTTACCCTGTGGATGGAGAGATTTTTGTTTCTCTAAGGGCCTTCGGGCACCCTTGCCTCCCCCTTTCCGGAGTGAATGTTTGGACTCAGTCTGCCTTCCAAGGACTGATGATGGAACAGACGCCCTTCACGTAGGGAAAAACAAGACGCGCTTTTTTTTCTGCCGGCTGGTGGCTTCACATCCTGGGTTTGGGAGGCTCCCAGATGGGGAACCGGCAAAGCAAACAGGTTCGAGTAGAAGTCTGCTCGTGGGGCCCATGCTCTGCTGGCCTGTGCCCCGTTCTCAGGCTGAGATGTCTTCCTACAACCTGGATTGTTCTGGGGAGTGAGACGTCCACCCCACGCCCCCTCCCCTTCCCACCCTGACCTCCCTCCCTTCCTCTTAAGAAAAAAAAAATCCTTCCCTCTTACAGCATCTGTGTCTTTAAGAATTCTGTCTATTGTCGCCCGGGACAGAGACCCTTCTGTGAGAGTCTGTTGGAGGCCTGTCCTCGGTGACACCCCGCCCCCCGTATTAAAAGACCATTGGAACAAGTTCCCCATTCTCCTCTGGAGAGGGTCCCCCTGTCCCGGGCCAAGCCACTCTTAAGGGAGCGTTTATCCTGGGACACTCGGTTTACAAAGCCCGCTGGAGTGTCAGATAAGCTCACTCAGACCCGCGAGGGGAGGAAGACAAAAGTCCTTTTATTTCCAGCCCCCGGGGGAAGACTGGCAGAGACCTCGTGCTGGAGATGGGGGGTTGCTACTGAGGAGCCTGGGAGGGGGCTTGGGCAGGGCTGGTGCTGGAGGGTTAAGAATTGGCATCTTATCATTTTAATTTTGGGGGGAATCTCCACGTGGGGCTCTAACTCCGCTGAAATCACCTCGTGTCTCCTCTCTAAATTGCTGAGATGCTCTTCGGCAAGTCTGTCTTGATCTGCCAGGGAGAAATTGCTGGTTTCTTTCGCTTACCTACTTGGATTAAAAATAAAAACACCTCACCCACGCGGGGGGCCAGGCCCCATCTGCGTGTGTTTGTTTAGAAGATGTCCGATACCAGGGACTCTGGGTGGCAGACGTCTGGGGTACATTTAGCCACCTGGCTGTGTGCGTGTGCACGCTCGCCCCATCTAGGAGTGTGTTTGTGTGTGTGTGGGTGTGGGTGTTTGCACTCGGTTGGCATGAATCCCGTCTGGGGGGTGTGTCGGGGGTCGGCACCCACTGCCTCCCCAGGTGGCCATAGCTGCAACTCTCCGGTGCATAACTGCTCGGTGGCTCAGTATTGTCTGACTCTTTGCGACCCCGTGGACTGTAGCCCGCCAGGCCCCTCTGTCCTGGGGATTCTCCAGGCCAGAATCCTAGAGCGGGTTGTCATTTGCTTCTCCAGGGGATCTTCCCGATTGAACTCCGGTCTCCTGTGTTGCAGGCGGATTCTTTAGCGCGGAGCCACCAGGGAAGCCTTACTCTCTGGGGTAGCCTTTTTGCAGTACCTGGTTTCGAGCTTTGCACTCGGTCCTGTGACCGAGACGTTTCCTCGGCGGGCTGTCCACACTGGACTGGCCTTTGTGCACCCGCACGCGTGTGGATGTCTTGGTCCTCACCGTATCCTCCAGACCCGGCACGCTCAGCTCAGAGAAGGAAAGCACCTCCCCCCGCGTCGCCCAGCAGGGGCCTCCGGGCGCCTCTGGCCCCGCTGTGTCTGCTTCTGAAGTCTCTGTCTGCCCAAAGCTGGAGGCCGGGCGGAGGGTCCCGGGCGGGAGGAGGGCAGCTAGGGGAACCGAGGCCACTCCCGGCCCTTGCCTCCCTGCCCAGACTGTGCTTGTGGTCTTGTCCACTCCCTCCCCGGCGGTGCTGGGACCCGCCGCAGGTGCCGGGGAGTGAAGCCGAGTGTCACCGCCTACCCTGTGTCCCTGGCACCGTGTGCCTAGGGGGGCGGTGCTCAGCACCCATGGGCACCAGCTCCAGGGGTCAAGCGGCAGACAGGCCAGAGCTGGTGCCCTCGGTCGGAGTTGGGAGGGAGGTGCCCGGGTGCGGTGGCAAACAAGCGGACTGGGGAGCCTCGTGGGAGCTGTGGCCGAGGAAGAGCCTTGGAGAGGGGAGCCCTGACCCAGCTCTCGGCCCCGAATCTGGGACCCCCCTCCTCTCGGGGCAGAGTGGCGGGCCCTGGGGTTGGACTTGCGTGTGTGAGTCGGGAGCCCGAGGGCCTGTGTTCCACCCTGCAGTCCCCCCTTCTTCCCATCCGGGAGCGCACGGCCGGGAGGAGGTGGGCAGGGGTCTGGGGGCGGCAGGAATGCCCCCTCAGCCGAGCCTGAGGGTGCCCAGTGGCAGGAGGCACCTGGGTCCCTGTGCAGAGCCCTCTGGCTCATCCACCCTGCTGAGGGCGGACAGAGTCAGTGAAGCTCGGGAGTCAAGGTGCCCATGTCCTGGGTGGTCGATTTCTCCCGATGGGTGGTTGGTGAACCGGCTCACCGAGCATGGCGTCAGGGCTCCAGGAGGTTGGCTGCAGAGGTCTGAGGGGGGCTGTTGTCTCCTTTTTGCTTTATTTTGCCCCCAATGAAAGCTGGGGGCTTCTCATGCAGCTCAGTGGTAAAGAATCCACCTGCAACGAAGAGGATGCAGGAGGTCACTGGTTCCACCCCTGGGTTGGGAAGATGCCCTGAAGGACACGACAACCCACGCCAGGATTCTTGCCTGGAGGATCCCCAGGACAGAGGAGCCTGGTGGGCTGCAGTCCATGGGATTGCAAAGAGTCGGACACGGCTGAAGTGACTGAGCACGCATGCACAAAGGCTGGAGGCTCAGGGGACGGTTCTGTAGCCTCTGAAGCAGTCCGTGTGTAGGTCTGTGTGTGGACGGGGGACGCGCGTCTTAGCCGTGTCCTCGGGCAAACCCCGCCTTCAAACAGCCAAGTCCTCCAGGCTGATGCTCACCTGTCTTTGGACCCCAGCAGCCCCTCTGATGGCACCTGACCGACCCCATCCCCTGGACCAGCGGGGAGGAAAATCTGTACTGGTTAATCCTTCCTGCCCCGTTCATCTTCGACTCTGCCTTCCCGTGGATGAAAGGCGTGTTTTGGGGAAACCCACCGAGTAGCCTTCCGCCCCTCTGTCCGCTGCATTCCCTTCGATTCCAGGCCTGAGCGGGAGGAAGGGAGGAAGGGCCTGGTTCACGGATGCTGCTGCGTCTGTCTGGACCGAATCCTCACCTGGTACCGCGCAGAGGGGGTGGCCCCACTAGACAGGCCTGTCTCTCTCTCCGCCTGACATAAGCCTCCTGTTCCCTGGCTGGGGGAGGGCGGCCCTTAGCACAAGGGAGACTTCAGACAGCACGGGGGGAGCCGGGCAGGCGAGCAGGGTTCGTGGCGGGAGGTGGGCAGCGTTGTCATTTATTAGGTCTGCTGAGACAACGCAGGGCTTGTCTCCAGGGTACGGAGATGCCTGCAGAGGGCGGCCAGGATGGGAGCCGGCAGAAGGAAAACAAGCACAGGTCTGCTGAAAGTGTGGGGACCCCGGGGCAGGGAAGAAAGCACCTTTGTTTGGGGAGGTCAGGGCCCGCGAGGGCGGGGGCGCAGGGAGAGGGTGTGTCGGGGGGACTCGGGCACAGAGAGGAGCGAGGCTTCGTTCCCCGGAGCCTGACGGGGCTCGACGAGAAGGGGACCCTTGCTCGATTCAGGTGTCCGGGTGGCTGGTCCTGATGCCCCACCTTCGGGGGCGGATCTGGGGGGACTGCTTCCTTATCAGCCCTGCCCCCTGAGAAGAGACCTGGGCTTCGGGAGGGAGGGTAGAGAGAGGGGTCTGCCTTGATGCAGGGGTGCCCGGGACGCTGCAGTTTTACCTGCTACTCAGGCTGGCTGGAGAAGCCCCCAGGAGATGGGCGAGGCCCTGCGGGATGTGTGTGTGTGGGGTCCTCTGACCTCACGGTGCAGATGGAGACCTCGGTCTCGGGAGGCAGTGGGGAGACCCCCCCCCAAGCCCTCTGCTCTGAGCACCTCCCTGCTCCCCACGACTTCATCTCTCCACTGACACCTCTGCCGCCCCCGTGGACGTGTGTCCCCAAACCCGGTGGCTTGTCTTGGCTCCTAACCAGCGGTCATTTGGTTTTTAGCCCAACGGGCTTGCGGATCCGCGGGTGGTTTCCCACTGCCCTTTCTCTTTGGCAGAAGGGAGGTCCCTGCGGTCCGGGGAGAATTAATTTGCCCGTTTCATGTGATGAGTGCGTGGGGGGCCCCACAGGGCGTGGCTGGCCCAGGAGAAGGACAGAGGACCCTGTCCCTCTTCCCCCGGCTGCAGCCTGACCCACCGCGAGAAGTCCGTTCTCGTGAGCCTGGGCTGCCGGCCGCTGGCCTGTGGAGCTGGTGGGGACCCTGCGGCTGGTTCTGGACTCAGCTCTGGGCCTCCCAGGGGCCTGCTGCAGCCCCCGTCATGCTGCCGCTGCTGGGGGAGACGCGTGGTCAGAGATGGGAATCCTGCAGCGTCGAGTCTGACCTTGGCTGCCGCTGAGAGTTAGTGACAAGCACTCACGGTGTTAGCTAATGAGAGCTGCTATTCTGTGTTCCTCACATTCTACACACACGCCCATGCACAGACACAGACACGCAGGCATGTTTGCACACACACACACACACATGTAGGCATGTTTGACACATGCATACATGCAGGTGTATTTGGATACATACACGCAGGCATGTTTACACACGTGTAGGTGTGTTGGGACACACATGTAGCCATGTTCTCACACATGTAGATGTGTTCATGCAGACACACGCACACACATCTAGGCATGTTTGGACACATACATGTAGGCAGGTTCGGACACACATACGTGTAGACATGTTCATACATGCAGACATGTTCACACACATGTAGGCATGCCCATACATGTAGGCATGTTCGGACACACACATGTAGGCATGTTCGGACACACACACGTGTAGACGTGTTCAGACATGCAGGCTTGTTCACACATGTGTAGGCATGCTCACACATACATGTAGGCATGTTTGGACACGTGCGTATAGACATGTTCACACATGCAGGCATGTTCACACACATGTAGGCATGCCCACACACATAGGCATGTTCGGACACACACATGTAGGCATGTTCGGACACACATATGTGTAGACGTGTTCACACATGCAGGCATGTTCACACACGTGTAGGCATGCTCACACATACATGTAGGCATGTTTGGACACGTGCGTATAGACATGTTCACACATGCAGGCATGTTCACACATGTGTAGGCATGCTCACACATACGTGTAGGCATTTTGGACACACATACGTATAGACATGTTCACACATGCAGGCATGTTCACACATGTGTAGGCATGCCCGCACACATGTAGGCATGTTTGGACACACACACACAGATAACACGTACACACTCATTTCTGCAGTGGCCTCGTGAAGCAGGCATACTGTCCCTGTTTTGCAGATGAGGACCCTGAGGCACAGAGAGGACACGTGACTTATGAAACTCATGCGGCTGGGAAGGGGCGCAGCTGAGACAGGTGTCGGGAGGGACCAGTCTCTCCCCGAAGGGAACAGCTGTGAGCTGTTCAGGGTCAGGGCCTCTTTCATGGTGCGTCAGGAGCCCAGGGCCGAAGAGGTGCTGCCCAGCCTGGCTTTGCATCTGAGCTGAAGGGTCGGGGGTTTCTGGGGAGGAAGGGAGGCTCTCGGAGGCCAGGTTCTGCCAGGCGGGTCCTTCACAGCTTGTCCACGGCCCGGCTTCACTCGCTGTGACTCGAGGGTTCTCCTGATGCTCACTGAGCCCCTGCTGTGTGCCCGGCCCCACGGCCTTCTTCACACGAGCTGCCTCGTTCCCCCTGCCATGAGCCTCGGAAGGGACTGCTGATGGGCTTGAGTGTCCGCCGGGCATCGCAGCTGGGAGGAGGCACAGCTGGATTGAATGCGACCTCAGGGCAGGAGGGACAGCCCTTCCTCTGCCCTCCTGCTTCAGGGTGTTCCTGCCAGCCCCCAGCTCCTCTGAGCATCCCCCCTCCAGACCACCCACCCCTCTACCCTTGGGCTCTTCAGCACTGACTTCTAGGATCCTGGTTATGAGGTTTTGTCCTCAGCTATCTTGAGTTGCTCTGTAAATGTCTCAGAAGGCGGTAAACAGGAAAATAGCCTTTCCCATTGCTTTTGTTTCCCTGAAGCTCCTGCCTCAGCGCCAGGCATGCTGCATAGGTCTCTCTGTTGCTATTTAGTCGCTGAGTTCTGACTCTTTGGGACCGCATGGAGTGTAGCCCGCCAGGCTCCTCTGTCCATAGGTTTTCCCAGGCAAGAATTCTGGAGAGGGTTGCCATTCTTGTCTCCAGATCTGCCCAACCCAGGGATCGAACCCCTGTCTCTCCTGTCTCCTGCATTGGCTACTACCAGGGAGAACCTGTTAAATTAAAAGAAAAAAAATGCCAGAAGTGGCACTGCAGGGCCTGTGAGCTGTGCCTTCTGGTGACGTTACACATAGGAGTGAATATTATAGCATCATTTTACAAGTGAACAAACCTGGGCTTGGAGAAGTTGGGGAGCGTGCCTGGGACCAAAGAGCTGGGAATGGGCTCAGCCTTTTGGACCTCGAAGCAGGAGTCCACCCGGCTGACCATCAGCTGGGACTGTGTCCCTGAGGTTAGGGGACAAGGGCCATCCTTGGTAAGGGCCACTCAATGCCAGGTGGCAGCTTGGAGACTGATGGCCAGTTCTGTTCCCTCCAGCCTGCCTGCCTCTGTGAAGTGAAGTGTTAGTTGCTCAGTCATGCCTGACTGTTTGTGACCCAAGGACTGCAGCCCACTGGGCTCCTCTGTCCATGGGATTTTCCAGGTAAGGATACTGGAGTGGGTTGCCATTTCCTTCTCCAGGGGATCTTTCCAACCCAGGGATTGAACTGGGTTTCCTGCAGGCAAGATTCTTTACCAACTGAGCTACGAGGGAAGCCTGCCTCACCACCAGCTTTTCATTTGTAAGCTAGCTTTATCGAGATTTGCTTTACATACCTTAAAATCCATCTGTTGTAAATGTACAACGCAGTGACTTTGAGTAAACGCGCAGAGTTACGCGATCATCGCCACAATCCAGTTTAGAACACTTCCGTCAGCCTCCAGAGGTTTCCTCGATGCCTGTTTCCTGCCTTGGCAGGCGAGTTGTTTACCACTGGCGGCACCTAGGGAGCCCTGCTTCTTCTCGAACCCCCTAATCAAAGTGCTGAAGCAGAATTGTACTCCGCGGGCCCTGGATATGTGACGGAAGAGTGGACGTTAGGGCAGAAGCCAGAGAGAACGGGTGTTCGTGTGGTTTGCACGTGTCTCTGATTTTGCACATCCTGAGGCTTAGAAATGCCATTGCCCACTTCTCCTCTATGCCCCCACTTCAGGGCAAACAGATGGGGAAACAGTGGAAACAGTGACAGGCTTTATTTTCTTGGGCTCCAAAATCACTGCAGATGGTGACTGCAGCCATGAAACTGAAAGACGCTTGCTCCTTGGAAGGAAAGCTGTGACCAACCTAGACAGCATATTTAAAAGCAGAGATATTACTTTGCCAACAAAGATATGTCTAGTCAAAGCTATGGTTTTTCCAGCAGTCATGTATGGATGTGAGAGGTGGACTACATGAAAGCTGAGTGCCAAAAATTGATGCTTTTGAACTGTGGTGTTAGAGAAGGCTCTTGAGAGTCCCTTGGACTGCAAGGAGATCCAACCAGTCCATCCTAAAGGAGATCAGTCCTGAATATTCATTGGAGGAACTGATGCTGAGGCTGAAGCTCCAATATTTGGTCACCTGATGTGAAGAACTGACTCACTGGAAAAGACCCTGATGCTGGGAAAGATTGAAGGCAGGAGGAGAAGGGGATGAAGAGGATGGGATGGCTGGATGGCATCACCGACTTGATGGACATGGGGTATGAGTAAGCTCCGGGAGTTGGTGATGGACAGGGAGGCCTGGCATGCTGTAGTCCATGGTGTTGCAAAGAGCTGGACACGACTGAGCGACTCACTGAACAACAACCTCTGTTTTTAAGACCCACACCTCTTACTGAGATGCGCGCTTGTCACTGAGCTTTGATAACATCTTAGAGGTTTCTGCTTTGCCTTCTGAGTGCTCTCCTGCCTGTAAAGAGGAGGAGAAAAACGAGTTAGCATACAATGGAATGTTGTGCGGCCGTAGAAAGAATGAAGTACTTACTGGGAGAGGCTCCACCGATGGGTGGGCCCTGAAAACGTCTCAGTGAAGCCTGGAGACAGAAGGACGACACGCTGTGACCCCACTTCCGTGAAGCTGCAGGACGGGCCGGTGGACGCAGGCGGAGGGGAGATGAATGGTTGCCTGGGCTGGGGAGGCAGGCGCCAGGGCAGTGACTGCTTGGCGGGCGGGGGTTTCTTTTCGGATGGAAACGCTCTGGAAACCGAAGAGGCAAGATGTGATGCTCAGAGTGTGTCCGGCGCCTCTGAGTGGGACACTTGGAAATGCTTCACATGGTGCAGTTTTCTGTCAGATGAATATTCAAATAAAGAGGGCAGGGCAGCAAGTGGCCTGGCGTGGGGCTTGTCTCGGGGGAGGATGGCTCCGAGCTTCACCCCCTCGGCTTCCAGTGCCCGAGTCCGGCAGTGTCTCCTCGCACCTGGCATTCGTTCGTCCCCTGGCCCTGGGGTTGGATGGCGACCTTAGCCAAGTGGATCTCACTTGTGAAGAGCCTCCTGGAGACAGGCCACTGTGGGGAGCAGCATGGAGCCCGCAGTTCTGATGCGGGGGTTGCCTCCTGTCCTGCCCTCCGCCCTCAGGGCCGAGCGGGCGGCGTTCCTGGGCAGGACGGGGGCTTCCTTCCGTCCCCTTCCAAGGGGGCCGACGTTGGCCTGCTCGGGACCCCGCCCTCCCCAGGAGGCTTCACCCACCTTGCATGAGTCCCAAGCACTTTCCCTATGTGATTTTCCTCTTCTTAAAAAAAAATGAAATTTTACAACCCTGATGCTGGGAAAGATGGACAGCAAAAGGGGAAGGGGGCGGCAGAGGATGAGAGGGTTGGATGGCATCACCGACTCAATGGACATGAGTTTGAGTAAACTCCGGGAGTTGGTGATGGACAGGGAGGCCCCGTGTGCTGCAGTCCATGGGGTCGCAGAGTCAGGCATGACTGAGTGAATGAACAACAGCCATAGATGTTGGTATAAATATGAATGTATTAATATTACATATTAAAACATCTTCTCCAGCCTAAGTGTCTGTTCCTTTTTCTTCTGTGTTTAAAAGAAATGAGAGCACTTTGAGGGGCCTGCAAGAATACCGTGGACCCTGGCACTGCTTACCAGAGGTGAGCCCCTCACTCTGAGATGAAGGTCCCAGAAAGGGGCCCCAGGTCCCCCAGAAGCTCAGCACTGAGACCCCCCTCCATTCATCCTCTGTGTGGATGCCAATGTGCGTGGTAGCTGGGAAAAGGGCTCGCTCCCCTCTTCTCCCATCTCCAGCCCAGCTGAGTGTATTTCAGAAATCAGATGGGGCTTCCCTTGTGGCTCAGCTGGTAAAGAATCCTCCCGTAGTGCAGGAGACCTGGATTTGATCCCTGGGTTGGGAAGATCCCCTGGAGAAGGGAAAGGCTACCCATTCCAGTGTTCTGGCCTGGAGAATTCCACAGACTGTATAGTCCATGGGGTCGCAAAGACTCGGACACGACTGAGCGACTTGCACTCACTTACTCTCTGCCCAAAGCAACATTTATTGATAGATCCCTGGTGCCCAGCATTTTGATTCATGCATGGTGGGGACACAGGGCTGAGAGGGGCTTGCTGCTTCCTAGGAGTGACTGTCAGTGCGGACTGGCTTAGGCTGTGGACGTAGCCAAGAATTTCCAGGCAGCGTATACCCTGAGGACCACTGGTGTGGCCCAGTCAGGAATGCACAGTCACTCCCAGCTGCAATAAGGAGGCATTCACAAAGGGGAGATGCGTCGTTTGGGGCTTAAGTGGGTTTCAGCAGATCCATCTTCTTGATGGGAAGACATGTTGTCATTCTTTGCCAGTAAACCATTTTAGGAGATTTTTTTTTAATTGAAGGATAATTGCTTTACAGAATTTTGTTATTGTCTGTCAAGCCTCAGCATGAATCAGCCATAGGTATACACATATATCCCCTCCCTTTCGAATTGTTTTTGACATGAAATATTTATTGTTATTTAGTCTCCAAGTCTTGCCCGACTCTTTGCAACCCCTCAGGCTGCAGCACGCCCAGCTTCTGTGTCCTCCACTGTCTCCTGGGGTTTGCTCAAACTCACGTACATTGAGGGGTGATGCCATCTAACCGTCTCATCCTCTGCCACCCCCTTCTGCTTTTGCCTTCAATCTTCCCCAGCATCAGGGTCTTTTCTGATGAAATTTTATTAGTGGATGATAAAGGGGAACAAGTCTAGAAAAATGGAGCCAGAGTATTAAAATTTAATCCACTTTTTGGATTCCTATGTGAAATAACTACAAGAAAGTGGGTGGCTGCCCCCACAGTGCCCTTTTGCAAGGCAGTCCTGCCTGTTGGTATGGCCATCAGCGGTGTCTGGGGAGTCGGGCCGGGTGGGAGGGCGGCCATCTGAGAAGCCACCGTGATCCCCGTTGGGCTGGAGCGCTGTCGGGGTGTCTTCTGGGCTCCGTGGAGGGTCCTCGTCTCTCTCTTGTGTTTTCCGAGTCTCTCTGGGGCCGGACATTGCTGGCTGGTGAATGAGAGAGGGCTGGGGTGGGGGTGGTAACAGGCAGGTCTGCCTTGCCCCGTGTGTCTCTGGGGGCCTGCCTTACTGTTAAGAGCGATGATGTGGCGGAAGATGTAATGTAATAACAGAGCAGGAGCTACGAGGGTTGCTGAGAGCTGAGGGGAGGCACGGGGCAGATAAAGGGGCTGCAGACTCCTGAGCAGCGACTTCTCCCCCGGCGTGGGTGGCGTTGCGCGAAGCTCCTGGGGACCCACCCTGAGCTTTGTCTGCAGCCATCACCCGGGTTTACTGAGGGCAGGACTCCTGAGAACAGGCTCATGTTTGCCTTTGGGGCGGTGCTGTGGGTAAGTGCAAACCGCCCGGGCTGAGTTAGACTTCCCCGAGCTGGGCCACCAGCCAGCCCAGACACCAGGTCTCCGAAAGTCGCTTTGCACATTTGGAGCTCGCTTTGCTCATCTGCAGGGTGGGTCACCGGAGCTGCTGTGCAGGGTGTGACTTTGTGACGGGGCGGTGTGCAGGCGGGCGTCCGTGGGGAGGACGTGGTCTGTACAGCGAGTGACGTGCTGTGCGTCACATCACTCAGGGGTCGGAGGCGTCACCTTTTTTTAAATCCTCATAGCACACAGAGTAGCTTACCCCAAATGCAGACCCAGTGGCCGGGGTTTGCAGCTCTCTTTTCCCCAAGGCTTCCCTGGTGGCGCTGGTGGTAAAGAACCCGTCTGCCAAAGTAGGAGATCTAAGAGACCCAGGTTCGACTCCTGGGTCAGGAAGATTCCCTGGAGGAGGAAATGGCAATCCACTCCCGTATTCTTGCCTGGAGAATTGCATGGACAGAGGAGCCTGGTGGGCTACAGTCCGTGGGGTCGCAGGAGTCAGACATGACTGAACGACTAACATTTCACACTTTCTCATGCCCCGACACCTACTTCCTGACTGCCCCGGGGGTTTGGAGGTGCGAGGCCGAAGAGGGTTAGCATCCGGCAGCTCAGACTGTTTTGGGGTCTGAAGAGGGTCTTTCTCTTCTCTCTTTGCGCCCTTGGAGCCTGCCCCGGGCCAGTGCTGGGCCAGCCAGACTGTGGTGCCCTCTGGTGTTCAGGTAACATTATTGCAGGGGCTTCTTCAAATTCACCGATTTCCAAATGAGGCTAAACCACCCCGCCAAAAAAAATCCAGCCTACCTTTCCACCACATTTGGACAGTGCTTTAAAAAAAGTCACTCGCCTTTGCAAAACGCTAAACATATTTAAACCTGGCTTTGTCGCCAAGAGGATTTAAAGCAGCTTATTTAAAATTTTGTTTTTATAAATTAAAAAAAGATAGGTAATAAAGGTAGAAAAAAGATGAAGCCAGGATAAAAATATATTTTAAGATAAAATGTGTGGTCCCAACAGGGATATGGTCTGGAGGTTTCTAGATCGGTCTCATTAGACCCCCTTGTCTGTCTACCGTCACCAGGAGAGATTCCCGGGGGACTCTGGAACCCCCAGGGGCTTCCCTGGGTGGCTCAGACATTGAAGAGACTGCCTGTGGTGCAGGAGACATGGGTTCAATCCCTGCCTCGGGAAGATCCCCTGAAGAAGGGAATGGCAACCCACCCCAGTATTCTTGGCTGGAAAATCCCACGGACAGGGGAGACTAGCAGGCTACAGTCCAGGGGCCGTATGGAGTCAGACACGGCTAAGCATGTCTGCACGCAATCGACATACATACTGACATTGTCTTGAGGGCTGGAGGGTTGAGGGGTGGGGCAGACATACTCCCTCAAGGGGGAGAAGCGACAAGAAAAACGGCAGATGTTTATTAAGCACTGATTTCAGCGACTTTCACCTGTTAATCTGTGTCGTTGTCACAGTGAATCTCGTGGGCTTGGTCGTGAGCCCATCGCCAGGGTTAGACCCGGAAGGTGAGGCTCAGCGCTAACCCGGGTGCCTGAGGTCACACATACAGTGAGCGGTGGAGCTGGTTGGCGTGATGGTGTGATTCAAGTCCAGGCAGTTGGGTTCTGGCGCTCTCGAGGTTTCAAAGACATGGACCAGCACCTAGGTCTGTGCTCCATGGTGGTGACTGTTAGTGTGGTTGTCAAGAGTCCTGCTAACCTTGACTCTGAAGAGTGACTCTAAAAGTCCACTCTGGCTGTGTGTGTGTGTGTGTGTGTGCCACTATATAAGTAGCTCAGGGCTCCCCTGGTGGCTCAGACGGTAAAGAATCTGCCTGCAATGCAGGAGACCTGTGTTCTATCTCTGGGTCAGGAAGATACCCTGCAGAAGGGAATGGTAACCCACTCCAATATCTTTGCCTGAGAAATCCCACGGACAGAAGAGCCTGGTGGCTACAGCCCACGGGGTCACAGAGTCAGACATGATGAGCAGCTAACACGCGCACACAGCTGTCTACCAGCTTCTTCCAAGGAAGAAATAAATCAGTCTTTGGTTATTTTTGCAGCTGGACCTCCAAAATTATACCAGTGGGTGAGGGCACCACTCCTTTCTACGCTTGTGCAAATCTTGGCAAGACAAAAATCCCTGAATGGCTTTCAACAAACGCTGGTGCTGGGAATCTTAGGCAGAGAGAGGTCTGAGCCGGGGGTGGTCCTTGGCGGGCATCGCTCCTTGACATCGCTGGGGTCTGTCGCCACCTAGCGGTTCCTCTCTGTATCAGCTCTGAAAAGAGCATCTCATTCCAGCATCCCAGACTGAAAGGCATCTGATGGAGGACCCGCCTGGCGGAGACCCAGGGCTCTGATCGGATGAGGTGGTGGTCTTCCGTGGGCCCAGTCTGGGAAGGGCCAGTGGGACTCGTGGAAGAAAACCCGTGCTTTGGGTTAGAATCAGTTGCACACCTGGATGCTGTGTGACTTTGTCAGGTTGCTTAAACTTCCCCCATCGCCAGTTGCCCACGTGAAGGGAGGCTGTTGCTCCGGGTGGTTTGGGAATTAGAAGTAATCCAGCCCTGGTCCCCAGGGGCTTCCCTTGTGGCTCAGCTGGAAAAGAATCTGCCTGCAATGCAGGAGACCTGGCTTTGATCCCTGGGCTGGGAAGATCCCCTGGAGAAGGGAGAGGCTACCCACTCCAGTATTCTGGCCTGGAGAATTCCGTGGACTACACAGTCCGTGGGGTCGCAGAGAGTCGGACACGACTGAGTGACATTCACTTGACTCTCACTTTAAGCCCTGGCACACAGGGCTCCCTTCCGTGAGGGCTTGTGGACTGAAACTGCACACAGCTTTCTGACGTCATCCTGCTGTGTTGTTCCCGGGGGTGGGTGATGGTCTGGACCAGTTATCCACCTGCTATGTCAAGTACACTTTCCAAAACAAGCTCTTTATTTTGGGATCGTTCTGGATTTACCAATCAGTTTCAGAGTCAGTACAGAGGGTTCCTGCCCACCCTTGCCTGGTTTCTCCCACTGTTAACCCTCTGTAGACCTGTTGTCAAAACTCAGATGTTACCATGTTGCAATGCTGTGTATTGAACCACATGCTTTACTTGAGCATCACCAGGTTTTTCACTAATGACTGCTTCCTGTTGGGGGTCCAATTGGAAGCCCACATTCCATTTAGTCCTGTCTGGTCTTGACGATCTTGGAGAGTACTGGTTCTGTGTTTTGAAGAATGCCCTTCACTTTGGCTTTTTGTCTGATGTTTTCTCATAATAGCCTGGGGTTTGGGGAAGAACACCACAGAGGTGAAGCGGTCTCGTGGTGTCCTGTCAGGGGCCTATGATATCAGCATGACGCTGACCTCGATCGCTTGGATGATGCGGTGGCTGCCAGGTTTCTCCGCTGTAAATTTCTGCTCTTCTCGTTCCTCTGTTCCTTGGAAGAGTCACCAGGTACAGCCCGCGCTCAGCAGGAGGGGATCAGCTCATTTCCGAGTTTGTTGTTACAGTTTGGCCGATAAGTTGTGTCCGATTCTTTGCGACCCCATGGATGGCAGCACGCCAGGCTGTCTCCCAGAGTTTGCTCAAGTTCATGTCCATTGAGTTGGTGATGCCATCCCACCATCTCATCCTCTGCCGCCCCCTTCTCCGGTCCTCAATCTTTCCCAGCTTCGAGGTCTTTTCCAGTGAGTCGGCTCTTCGTATCAGGTGGCCAGTTTCCCAGGGGCGAAGTCCCTACATACAGTGTCTGGAGTTCTTCTGTAAGGAACTTTTGTTTCTTCTCTCCCATGGATTTATCTGTTCAACCCTGTATTTATATCAGCATGGGCTCACGGGTGCCTGTGAAAACCCATTTTCTTTGTCTTGATCATGGAATCGTTCCTTTCAAGTTTAGAGGGATTGTCTAGGTGTGGTTTGGGGTCTGAGTGCATAGTCCTCTATCATTTCTTTTAGCTTTAGGTTTTTTTAAATGTTTTTTTTTTTCTTTATTGTGGTGAGAGTCACACAATATAAACTTACTGTTGTAACCATATTTAACTGTACACTTCATCCAGTTCCACCAAGTACATCCCCATCGTGTGCGACGCTCACCATCACCCGTCTCCCAGATTTTTCACCTTCCTGCACTGCAGCCGAAGAATTGATGCTTTTGAACTGTGGTGTTGGAGAGGACTCTTGAGAGTCCCTTGGACTGCAAGGAGATCCAACCAGTCCATTCTAAAGGAGATCAGCCCTGGGTGTTCTTTGGAAGGAATGATGCTAAAGCTGAAACTCCACTACTTTGGCCACCTCATGAGAAGAGTTGACTCATTGGAAAAGACTCTGATGCTGGGAGGGACTGGGGGCAAGAGGAGAAGGGGACGACAGAGGATGAGATGGCTGGATGGCATCACTGACTCGATGGACGTGAGTTTGAGTGAACTCCGGGAGTTGGTGATGGACAGGGAGGCCTGGCGTGCTGCGATTCATGGGGTCGCAAAGAGTCGGACACGACTGAGCGACTGACCTGAACTGAACTGAACACTGCAGCTGGGTCCCCTTTACACACTCAGTCCCCATCGCCCTGCCCTCTCCTGCCCCTGGCAGCCACCAGTGTCCCCTCTGACTCACGAATCTGACTGTTCAGTTCTAGGTGTTTTTTTTAAGCCCACGATAACACGCAGGTCCAATTACTTGCTTGGATTAGGACTTGGGGGCTCTGTCGGTGGCAGGCCCTGGCGATGCCCCTTTGCGGTGGCTGGGGACTTCGGTGCCTCTTTGGGACAAGTAGCGGGCTCAGCGGCCTCCCCACCATCCTGCCTGGAAATCCTGGCCCTGCTCTTACTGCAATGCCTTTGGGAAGGTCAGGGCCCCCGTCCTGCCCGCATCCTGCACAAAGACAGAGGCGGGGATGGGAGAACGTGTCTGTCTCTGCGGCCACCAAAGCTCCTGCTGTTACTTAACGCTGAGGAAGACATCCATCCCAGCTTCCTATGGGACACCGATTTAACTTGTTTGACCTTCACGGGAAATCATTTTTCTTATTTGTTTCAACTTTTTGAGGAGCTGCTTCCTGGGACCCTTTATGGACCACTTGCACGGAGGTGTAACCCTCCCCTGCACACACACACACCCTTTTGTGTTTCTGTGGCTAAGATTTCACTGTGCTGTGCTCGGTCGCTGAGTCGTGTCTGACTCTTTGCTAACCCCATGGACTGTAGCCCGCCAGGCTCCTCTGTCCATGGGATTCTCCAGGCAAGAATCCTGGAAGTGGGTTGCCATGCCCTCCTCTAGGGCATCTTCCCAACACAGGGATCGAACCCACATCTCCCAAGTCTCCTGCTTTGCTGGCGGGTGGATTCCTTACCCTGAACCACATGGGGAGCCCACGCCAGTCTTGACCAACAGGGTATTCTGGGTGCCTGCGTTCACGGAATGCTGCACAGCCAGCCCGGACATTGCATGCTCACCTTCTGTTTGTTTTAAAATAAGAACAATTCTCGCCTGCCACATAATAAAATGTGTTTGGGGCAGGATGTCCTCACTGAGTGACCTTGGGCAAAATATATGAGTCGTCGGTGAAATGGAAAGAATAACACCTGTGTCTTCAGGAGGAATTAATGAAAGCTCGGGCTTATGACGCTGCAGGGCTAAAACAATTTATGGTAGCTTATCACAGCCTCACCTATAAAGGCAATTAGAATAAACAGTACATAGGGTTAACCTTCAGGAACCATTTAACTCCCCTCCAGAGTGCTGTGCTCGGCCTTGGGAGGCAGAGATGAATAAAAACGGACTCCTCTGTCTCAGGTCAGCTCAAAAAGTTCAATGGATTCTTGGGTCCGACGGGTGCGGGTTGAGATTTGGCTCTGTTAGGAAAGCAGAGGGCAGAGAGCTGGGCAGGAGGGACCGTCCAGCCTCGCAGACCAGGGTGAACGTGCTGTTCTGAGAAGTCCCCATCCAGGGAGCTCTCGGGGTTCAGGGGTTTGTGCGATCAGAGCACCCCCCTCACCCCCAGGACTCAGCGTGGGGTTAGACTCACTGATACAGGACTGATTCCAGTGGAGGGAGAAAAAGCAAAGTCAGGAAAGGGAAAAGGCAATGGGGTCTGGAGGATACTGGGCACACGCTTCCAGGAGTCCTTGTCTCTGGGGGGGGAAGGGTCACCAGAACATGCTACCCCCCCATAGCGGCCAGGAGCCGCACGTGGCCTGGGGCAGGTCCGCTGCGGCTCATGTGAACCCACTTAGAGGTGCTCCCAGTGGGGCACGTGGGGCTTCCCTGGCGGCTCAGATGGTAAAGAGTCTTCTTGCAGTGTGGGAGACCCGGGTTTGATCCCTGGGTCGGGAAGACACCCCGGAGAAGGGCATGCATGGCAACCCACTCCAGTAGTCTTGCCTGGGAAACCCCATGGACAGAGGAGCCTGGTGGGCTACAGTCAATGGGGTCGTGAAGAGTTGGACACGACTGAGCGACTGATGCTTCTTCCACTTTTCAAGCAGAGCGTGCACACTGGGTGTCAAAGGCTTAGTGTGGAGAAAGCCACGGAGAAGTTGACGAGTAATTTTCTTCTTTGTTGGCTGCCCTGGGTCTTCGTTGCCATGCAGGGCTCTGTCTGTCTGTGGGGACGGGGCTGCTCTCGTCGCGGAGGCTTCCCTTGTTGCCGAGCTCGGGCTGCAGTAGCTGGGCTGCACGGGCTTCCTTGCTGCTCAGCTTGTGGCATCTTCCCGGACCAGGGATTGAACGCCCGTCCCCTGCATTGGCAGGCAGCTTCTTAACCACTGGATGACCAGGGAAGTCCGCTCATGAATAAGATTTTAAAATATTAATTTTATGTTGAAACAATGATATTTGAGATATGTTGGATTAAATAAACATGATTAAAATGAATTTCAGCTGTTTCTTTTTAGTTTTTCAACGCGATTTGAATGTGCTCAGTCACTCAGTTGTGTCCGACTCTTTGGGACCCCATGGACTGTACCCCGCCAGGCTCCTCTGTCCATGGGATTTCTCAGGCAAGAATACTGGAGTGAGTTGCCATTTCTTTCTCCAGGGGATCTTCCCTACCCAAGGATCTTCCCTACCTGTGTCTCCTGCATCTCCTGAATTGCAGGCAGAGTCTTTACTGCTGAGCCACCGGGGAAGCCCCACCAGAATATTTAAGATTACATAGGAGCTGATGCTTTACTTCTCTTGGTCAGCATTTTCTTGTGTCGGGCACTGTTCTAAGCCTTTTCACCCCGTCCCCACCCCTCTAAGGGACATCCCATCCTTATCCCATGATCAAGACAAGAAAACGGAAGCCTGGAGAAATGATGTAAGATCACCCAGCTGTGGTGACGGGATAAAGAGAGCTAGATATGTGCCCAGGGTGTCGGTGTCCAGTTCCAAAACCCACCCTCTTGCCCAGTGCCCTCTGTTGTCTTTTAAGATGTTGGTGCTCTTAAAGAACTCACCACATAGCCTCTGAAACAGAAATAAATACTACTATTGTAGGGTTTGAATAGTGCCGTGATCCAGGTATATCCAGGAGGCACAGATAATTGGTTCTGATCTTTGAAGGAGTCCTGGCAGGCTTCTAAAAGGAGGTGACATTTGAATGGGGTCTGAAGGTGGTTGGCAGAGAAAGGGATGGGCATTTGAGTAGTGGGCTCCTGTGTGCACAAGCACAGAGGGGAAAGGAAAAGCAGATGCTTTGGGATGTCTGAGAACATCCTTTAGGGGAGAAGCCTTCAGGGAGTTCAGGGGGAGACATGCGAACACATGCCCGACAGGAGCCTGAGGATCCTGGGCTTAGTGGTTGGGTTGAACTTGATACTGATGGAAAAGGATTTTAAGTAGAGAAACAGCACCACCAGTGGGAGATGGTTTGAGGGTGCTCAGCCTTCTGGGAGGATGGCTTGCGGGCAGTGGGGAAGCCCCTCATTTAGGAGACTGGTCAGGGATCCAAGGGCGAGACCATGAGGACCTGGGCACGAGCAGGAGAGGAGGGTGTGGACTGAGCGGGTGCTGGGTGTGGATCCACGGAGATCGTTGGTGCGGCAGAGGGTGGATTCAAGACGGATCCTGGGTGTCTTATCCATGCCGAATAGTCAATGGTGCCACCCAGAAACTGGCAGGAAGAAAGGGAGGGGGCGGGCTTGTGGGTGGTGGGGCGAGCCCTTTTAAACTTTTTACTTTGTGTTGGGGTATAGCGGATGGACAACGCTGTGATCGTTTCAGGCACACGGCGAAGGGACTCAGCCGTACACACGCACGCATCCACTCTCCCCCAAACTCCCCTCCCATCCAGGCTGCCACACAACACTGAGCAGAGTTCCCTGTGCTGTACGGGAGGTCCTTGTTGGTTATCCGTTTAAAATCTGGCAGTGTGTCCATGTCGACCCCAAACTCCCTAACCATCCCTCCCCCGCCCAATCCTTTCCCTACCCTCAGTCACCATGAGCTTGCTCTAAAGTCTGGGAGTCTGTTTGCGTTTTGTAAATAAGTTCATTTGTATCATTTCTTTCTAGATTCTGCATATAAGGGATGTCAAATGCTATTTCTCCTTCTCTGTCTGACTTTCTGTCTGAGTTACTTCACTCAGCGTGACAACCTCTGGGTCCATCCCATGTTGCTGCACACGGCATTATTTTATTCTTTTTAATAGCTGAGTAATATTCCACTGCATACGTGTACCACATCTCCTTTATCCATTCCTCTTGAGAGGGTAACAGGCAGGAAGGCCAGGGGTCTCCAAATAGAGGAAATAGCCTGCAAGTGTCAGACATTTTTATCTCTCTTAAGCGGCAGGAGGAAACAAACTAGCAATATTTTTTCCTTCTTTATACAAATTTAAAGGGAGGTTTCTCTTAAAATATTGTGTTGCCATAATGACACCCGGCTTCGCCTGAAGTTAGCTATTCTCGAGTCTAGAGATAACCAATGCCTTTTTCTTATGGAAATGTTTGTCTTAAGCTATGCTAATGTACTATGCCTTTACCCCAAACTCTGTCTCCAAGTCGGTTCTGCCTCTTGGCCCAGAACCTACTTGACAAACCAGTATGGATATTGTTCCCCTAATCTATGTAAATGAAACTATTTGTATGGTGATCTGCCCTTCTTCAAGATTCAAGTTAATCATTTTATGGCCCAGGATAAACCATTTGGTGCCAAGATTATCCCAAAATGCATCTTATGGGTGAGGGGCCTGGTGCCATTCTGAATTTTAAGACATTCCTTTCTTTCATTAACAGACTGCTAGTGACTATATAACATCCAGCTAAAGACTAGCAGGGGGGTACTCTTTCTGCCCCCTTCTGATGCCTATGTCAGAAGCTTTCTCTATCTCCTTTATACTTTAATAAAACTTTATTACACAAAAGCTCTGAGCGATCAAGCCTCGTCTCTGGCTCCGGATTGAATTCTTCTCCTCCGGGGGCCAAGAATCCTGGTGTATTCGCGTGATTCAACAACAACCTTTCACTCTGTTGTTGAACATTTTCGCTAGGGAGGAGTGCTTTTAGACAAGATGAGTTTCTGGGAGGGCCCCCTGGGTGAGCTGATTCTGTTAAGTGCTGGAAATAGTCACCTAGGGCTCAGGCCACAGAGGTGGTCAGCTCAGGGCTGACCATGGCTCTCAGCGATTAGGGAGCCCAAGGATGTAGCCTCCTAGTAAGCACACTGCGTGTATTATCTCATTTAACCTTCTGAGTCACCTGTGGTGCAGAATCCTAACCATACAGAAGAGTGTGCAAGAACTGATGCTTTTGAACTGTGGTGTTGGAGAAAGCTTTTGAGACTCCCTTCGACTGCAAGGAGATCCAACCAGTCCATCCTAAAGGAAATCAACCCTGAATATTCACTGGAAGGAATGATGCCGAAGGTGAAACTCCAGTATTTTGGTCATCTGATGCGAACAGCTGACTCATTGGAAAAGTCCTGGATACTGGGAAAGATTGAAGGCAAGAGGGGAAGGGGGCAACAGAGGACGAGATGGTTGGATGGCATCAACGACTCAATGGACGTGAGTTTGAGCAAACTCCGGGAGATAGCGAAGGACAGGGGAGCCTGGTGTGCTGTGGTCCATGGAACACAAAGTGTCGGACATGACTGAGCGACTGAGCAACAACCGCGATGCAGAAGAGACTGTGAGCTCAGGGAGGGCCACCAGATGGCCGGTGCCACACAGCTCTTAACCAGGGCCAGGGCTGGAACCTCAGGTTTCCCTCGTCTCTGGGTTTACCCTCGTTCCTCTGCCCATGCTCACCAGGACGTTTTGGAAACAGGACACAGAAGTTCCAGCAACGAGGGACAGAGAGAGTGTGGCTGGATGGCAGGAGAGACGCCGGGAGGCTGTAGCGAGCTCCAGGTTCCGGGGACGAGGAACGTCAGGGCTACAGAGGACTCTTTGTACTTAGCGCTTGGAGTGTCATAGGGTGATGTTTTTACTCGCTAGGTCGTGTCTGACTCTGCGACCCCATGGACTGTAGCCCACCAGGCTCCTCTGTCCGTGGAATTTCCCAATCAAGAATACTGGAGTGGGTTGCCATTTCCTCCTCCGGGGGATCTTTCTGACCCAGGGAGTGAACCCCAGTCTCCTGCATTGGCAGGTGGTTCCCTACCACTGAGCCACCCGGGAAGCCCCCTGTCATTGGGTGACCTTGAGCCAAAGCAGTTTTGAGGATGCTGGGCATGGATGGCAGATGCAGAGGCTGGAGCAGTGGCCCGGAGGAGCGGATGCAGCGATTCAGGAAACGCAGCTGCTGGGGAGGTGGGGGAGCAGAGCTGGATCTACCCCGGAGGTAACGAAGCGCCAGCCCCTCACTTCCAGGGACCCTCCACGCCCTGCACCGGACTGTGTATTTAAACCCTCACGTGTATTTATAACCTCATTGTTTTTCTTAAAGAAGCTGTCCCTCCCTTCAGAAAAATGTCCAAGCTTCAGTTCCAGCAAAACCTGGATCCGTCCTTAGGAGGGGGAGCCGAGTTGAAAGATGGGATTGAGGAGGCAGTCAGCCCGGGAGACAGCTCCTGGCTCTGAGATCCAGGCCTGGCTTTGCCACTTGCCAGCTGCAGACCTGGGCAAGTTATTTAACCTCTGGGCACTTCCCTTTCCTTTTCTGTAAAACAGAAATCATAAAAGTGCCCATCTTCTAAGGTGGTTGAAAAGATTCAGGGGGATGATGTGTACGAAGTGATTTGCTCAGTGCCTTTGCTATGGTTTCCTGTTATATAATATTCTTATTAATATGTATATTCCTGCTGGTGTTCTAAGGATTTGTTTTGTTTTGTTTTCCTGTGGAATTCTCCAGGCAAGAATACTGGAGTGGGTAGCTATTCCCTTCTCCAGGGGGTTTTCCTGACTCAGGGATTGAACCCCCATCTCCTGCATTGGCAGGTGGATTCTTTACCCCTGAGCCACCAGGGAGGCTCATGTAATACTCTTATTAATATGTATATTCCTGCTGGTGTTCTGAGGACTTTTTTTCTCCTGTGTCAGTTTCCTTCAGTGGTCTACGATGGAGACCATGTGTTCTTCAGTTAGTGACCCCATAATCCCAACATTTGTCTCTTTTTATTATTGCCAATTCTAATTTTTATTGTGGGCAACAATAAAAAGGCAAAAGCGAAAAACCAAACCCCTAAAATCTACTGATTGGAGAGCTCAGTGATGGACTAGGAGCGAGAGGTTCATGGAAGGACCACAGGCGGGTTTAGCTCTCAGTAAGAGAGTTCTCAGCTAGATGTCTCAGTCGAGTCGTAAAAGGACCCAACAACCCCGTTACTTTGCCTTCCCTGGGGGCTCAGATGGTAAAGAATCTGCCTACAGTGTGGGAGACCCGGGTTCAATCCCTGGGTCGGGAAGATCCCCTGGCGAAGAGAATGGCTACCCACTCCAGTATTCTTGCCTGGAGAATCCCATGGACAGAGGAGCCTGGTGGGCTACAGCCCGTGGGGTCGCAAAGGGTCAGACACGACTGAGCCACGAACACATCAATCCTACTATTGGGCGTATTGTCTGAAAAAACCATAATTCAAGAAGACACACGC
Organism: Bos indicus x Bos taurus; assembly: GCF_003369695.1. NCBI lineage: Eukaryota > Metazoa > Chordata > Mammalia > Artiodactyla > Bovidae > Bos > Bos indicus x Bos taurus. The sequence goes on from NC_040094.1 coordinate 59,558,776, forward strand.
CCACCCACGGTCACTGCAGCACTGTTTACCATAGCCAGCACATGGGAACAACCTAGATGCCCATCGACAGATAAAGGGATAAAGAAGACATCCTCCCCCACCCCCCCAAGCCCCCCCACACAGTGGAACACCACCAGCACCTACAATGAAGGAAATCGGGTCATCCCACCGTTTGTTTCTGAGGATGGGATCCTGTCCCGGAAGGCGCCTGGAGTCGAGGGCTGTGTTTCAGAAGTTCTAGGTCTGTAGACCATGCAGGGCTGAGGGCCGCCCCCCAAGCCCGGGATGACACGTGCCAGAGCCCCGCTCGCAGGCCTGAGGCTGAGTTTCTGACGCAAAAACCCGGAACGGCCGGAAGTCCGTCCATCTGATGGGCAGTCTGCTGCCCATCAGACCTGCCCTTCCCTCGGGCCCCTCTCCTTTTGGAGAGCAGACCTTTCTCACGTGGAGTGAGACCCCGAAGGAGGAGAAGGTGGGTCTGGTCCCCGATCCAAGGGCAGCGCCGAGCATCCCTGGGCAGCCGGTTCCAGGCTGGACCGGGTTGTACTCGCAGGGACAGCTGGTCCGTCTGCGGGCTCCTGCCCCGGGCCCGGGAGCGACAGCTTGGCGGGCTCAGGCCAGGCTCTAGACCCTCCCGGGACCGCTGGAGGCGCGGAGCCCTGGACCGCTTCCCGGAGCGCGGCGCGGCTGTCCTCCGAGCGGCCGCGCGATGGAGCTGTGGCTCCGCCGGCGGCCGCGGCCCCCCGCCGCCCTGCCCGGGAACCGGCGCCCGGCCGGCCCGCGCGGCCTAGGGCGGGGGCGCAGCGCCGCTCCCTCCGCGGCGGCCAGCTTCCCGGGCGCACAAAGCCGCCGCTCGGGGCCCAGGGCCTCCCCACGGACAGCCCCCGGCGGAAGAGGCTTGCGTCTTGGGCTCTGTTTTCCCCTCTTTGGCCTGGCCTTACAGAGCACCCTTGCTGCTCCTGATTTGATTCTTCTTAAAACATGTCTTTTTTTCAGCTGTTTATTTGCCTGCGCCGTGTTTGTGCGGCCTCATCAATAGCTGTTTACCAGGTCGGTTACCCCCGAGCCCCGGGGGCATCCTGAAACCATGCAGTTTCATTCCATCTTTACTCTGATTTGCGTTTGGGAATTGAAGGGAGAAATGGCAGGGCTGGTCTGTTTCCTTTTTTCAAGCTTCTAACCTCTCTCCAAAAAAATCCCTCTTGGGGCTTGTGCTCCGGGAGAAAGGTGTTTGAACACCGAGTTCAAGCGAGCTGGGGGCGATGGAATGTAGGAGAAGAAAAAGAAAAAAGGAGGCTTTTCAAAGATGAACTTTTTTATCCGACTCCAAACCTGCCGCGGTGCGCTTTTATAAAATGCTGAGAAGCACAAAGAAGGAAATAAAAAGCAGTCGTGATTTTTCACTTAGAAATGACTTGTATATTTTTGATATTTGGTTTCAAGATTTACTGTTGTTCACTGCACAGGTCTGACCCCACCCCAGCCCCACTCCCCACATAGGATCTGTTTATTCACTTGAGTGGATGTAGCTGAGCTTTTTAATTTAATATGCCGTGTACGTTTTTGCTTGGCCAGCCGGCTTCTGAACCAGTCGCACTGAAGTGGGTCCACTTCTGAAGTTCTGCATGCAGACGGCTGTCAGCTAGGCTTCTGTGTGCATACTTCTTGTGGAGGCCGTGATTCAGACCTCTGGAGGAGGGTGAAGGGCTTGGAGTTTCCAGGGAGGGCAGGATTGCGCAGACGAGACTCCTTGCAAAGACCAGGGTGGCCTGGTTTCCGTTTGCAAAGGGAGCACCCCTTTTCAATCAGCGGGGGACACACAGAGTGGGGTGTCCAAGCCTCTGAGCGCTGAGCTCCCTTCTGGCGCCTCCGGGCCTCTGAACGTAGGCAGGAGGTTTCCCAGGCTGCCTGGGGGCTGGGGGCTGAGAGGCGGGGCTCAGGGGTCACGGAATCAGGCCCCTGTGCCCTTGGAGGACCCCAGGATGAATGCGGAGGGAGTGGTGGGGGTCAGGCGGCTCCTCCCAGGCCCACTCCCCTCCCCTCCGGGGCGGACACGGGGGCGCAGCCGGAGCTGAGGTCTTCTGGCAGCTCCGGGGAGGCCAGGTCTCAGCGCAGGACTCGGCAAGCATGTGCCCACCTGGAGTGGCAGGGGGCAGGGGCAGAAAGAGGAGGGGGTGCTGCCCTCCCTTCTCCTTGGGGGCAGCGGGGTACCTCCCTGAGAGAAGGCAAGCGGTCTTTTCTTTTTCTTTTCTCTTTAAAAGTTTCCCTGCGTCTGCGGTCTCCTGCCACACTCCCTGGCGGCCTCCTAGAGGCACGAGGGGTCATGTGGTTTCTCAGGACTCTGGAAAGAAGCCGCAGGGGGACAGGGACAAAGGGAACAGAGCCCTGATGGGCCAGGGAAGGTGGCCCTTGGACAGGGCGGTGGGGACGGCCCTCCACGGGCACGCTGAGCAGCCCCCAGGCCGCTCTGTGCCCCTGGGCGAATCACAGTGGCTCTCAGCTTCGGTTTGCTCAGCCCTGGATGGAGCGAACGCCCAGCCATCCATCGGAGGGTGGAGGCAAAGCAAGTTGAGAGAGCGGATGGTCATGTCTTCAAAGCTGGTGATTATTCCCTGCTCCCTGTGAGCCAGACGTGGTGCTGAGTGCTCTGTGGAGATGGAGATGGTCCCCTGTTCATTCGCTGAAGACCCCAGAGCTGGCGTTGTCGTGGTCCCCTTGGTGGGGGATGAGGCCGAGAGAGGCTGTGGTCCCTGCCCGAGGTCATCCGGATGTCAGGCACTGCAGCAGAAGCCGGGACCTGGAGCGGGCCTCTGACCTGCTTGGCTGGGTGGTCAGTGCCCGCCTGCCCCCAGAGCACCCTTTCCCCCCGGCGACCCCGCCCGTGTGCCGGTCAGACGGCAGCTCCTCCTGCTCCTGGCCTAGAGCTTTGGGGATCTCTTCCTCTGTAAGTCATGGGACCCATTCTCTGCTTTAGAGACTGCACAGTAAACAACCCTGCCGTTTGGAACAAAGGGGCAGCGTGTCTGTGATGGCCGTGCTCAGCGTGGTCATGAGACACGGTAACCGTCTTGTCGTGTCTCGTTGCCACTAACAGAGAGGCGCCTCGAAGGATGTGTGTGTCGTGTGCATGAGTGTGTCATGTACACGAACGCGTGTGTGCATCACGTACACGTGTGCATGTGCATGTCACGTGCACGGGTGTCATGTACCACCTGCATGCACGTGTCATGCAGTCTGTCACATGCATGTGTCATGTATGTGCGTGCACTGCATGTCGTGCGCTGCATGTTACATGCATGTGTGTCGTGCGCACACATGCGCCACGTCCATGTGTGTGTCGTGTCCACACATGTGTGCACTTGCATGTGTGTGGAGAATCTCACCCCTGGAGGTGGAAGGCACACTGGTGTTAGAAGCTGTGGCACAGGCAGAGTGAAAGGTCCGCGTGACTTCCGGGACTCCCCAGGCCAGGGAACTCCTGCCCATCTCCTTGCTCCGCGCCTCCGAAGATTCCTTTAAAGAAGATCAAGTCCTTTCATCGGACACTCGGGGCAAGGCCGACAAGGCCATGCAAGGGGTGGCCCTTGGGTGTGGACGAGCTTCGGTTAGAGCAGGACCAGTCAGCAAGGGCTCAGCCATCCTCTTCAGACCATTTCGCCTGTGAGGCTGAGGGTGCCGTCTGATGGGTGACGAGGAGAAGGTGGACTCAGTGAACGAGGGGACCAGGCTCTGCCTTTTGTCTGCAGGTCCCAGAGGCCTTGCGCATCACTGGGGTGTGTTGTCAAGGGGTCATCCTGCTGACAGGCAGGGCATCGTATTCCAAACAGCCCTATTTGCATCAGGCCTGTGCTGAGAACGCAGCTTCTTAGGAAACAGAGAAAGACTGCCCTCGGGGAGCTTGTAGTCAAACACTCAAGGGCATGACTATAATGTAAATAGTAGAAAGCTCCTGTTTGTTGACCACATTCTATGCCCAGATGGAGGCGTTCTGCAGAGGTTGTGTTGATACCTTCCACAGTTCCGGAAGGTAGGTATTACATGTTTTATGAGCGAAGAAGCATATTTAGAGAAAGGAAGCAACTTGCCTTAGGTCACACAGCTCACTGGGGGCAGAGTGGAGAATCTGACCCTCGCTGTCTCCCTAGCTACCTGCCGAGTGAGGTTGGCTGGGGCCCTGGGGTGTCCCGCACACACATAGGGCTCAGAGGAGCCGGATTACTGCCTTGCTCTGTCCTCTGGAGGTCCTGCTCCAGGTCAGGCTCCCCAGTGGTTGACCCAGCTGGCTGTGGCCGCCTGAGTGGATGGGCCGGGGGCGGGGGTGGTGGATCGCCCTCGGGGCAGAGAGGACAGAGGTGCCTGTGCTCGGTTTCCGAGATTCAGTCTCCTGTCTGGCGGTTGTCCAAGAACCAGCTGGACCGTTGCGTGCTGTGGTTGGACCCCTCTGGGGTCCCCGCCTCCCCAGGAGGGTCTCCAGGAAACGTCTCCAACAAAGACCTCGCAGACACAAGCTGCTAACTGCATGGGGACAGCTGTGGCACACACCCGAAGGCCTCCGTCTCTGGACACAGCGGGCGCGGAGCACTCGCTGTCCTGGCTTTGAACGTCCGCTGCGCTCCTACCAGCCCCGTGACTCGGTTCCAAGGGTGGTTTCCTGCGGGCAGTAGGTGGTTCTCCCACTTGAGATGCAGTTGAAGAAGTTCTTCTCCTTGGATTGATGGCGGAGAAGCAGGCTGACCTGCTGGGCTTACAACCTAAACCTTAGATGAAAAAAAGTGAGGCCAGACCCTCCCACTGCTTCCTGAAATCCTTCAAGACACGTTCTGGGACTTCCCTGATGGTCCTGTGGTTAAGACGCTGAGCTCCCAATGCAGGGGGGGCCTGGGTTCAATCCGTGGTCAGGGAACTAAACCCCGCATGCCGCAGCTGATACCAGGTGCAGCCAAGAAAACGTATAAGAAAATACTTGCTGAAAATTCTTAGTGAGAGAGAGCAGAAAGCAAAGTAGTTGTTTGCTTGGACCAAATGGACGGTGGAGACATTTGCTTAAGTCAACTGCAGGCTGGACACCCTCTGCACAGACTGTCCTAGGGTGGAGGTGTGTCTTCCACTGGTAACCTGTACCTGGAAGGAGTCTTGATACATGCTTTTTTTTTTTTTTTTAATGAAATCGTCTTATCGGTCGATCTTCATGGGAGAAATGTATTCATGTGTTGCTCTATTCTACAAATATTTGTTAAGCTTGTACTGTTGGCCTGGCTCTGTGTGACCTACTGAGGAGACAAAGGTCCATTTAGATCAGTGCCCTTGAGGATGGTGCTCAGGTAATGAATAGACAAGGCTTGGGGACAAGTGATTACAGTGACCATGTGGTCAGTGGCTGGACAGGAGTCTGGACTTCTAGGAAAACGATGCTCGGGATAGAGGGAAGACTTCCCCAGGGACAGTCAGTGTCTCGTGACGGTTAAGAGGTGTTCACAGGATGTCTCAGGGAGGAGATGAGACTGGAAGGGCTTCTCAGGCAGAGGGAACAGCGTGTATGGATGCACAGAGCTTGATGGAGTTTCTCTAAGGAATGGTAATGTTGTTTAGTCGCTAACTCGTGTCCGACTGTTTGTGACCCCATAGACTGTAGCCCGCCAGGCTCCTCCATCCATGAAATTCTCCAGGCAAGAATACTGGAGTGAGTTGCTGTTGCCTTCTCCAAGGAAGGAATGATAATACTGGGAGGCAAAGGTTTTGAGAAAGAGAATGTGAGACAGTGCATGTAAAATGCACAGCTCTAGGGCCTTCTCTGAGCTTCCCTGGTGGCTCAGATGGTAAAGCATCTGTCTACAATGCGGAGACCCGGGTTCAATCCCTGGGTCCGGAAGATCTCCTGGAGAAGGAAATGGCAACCCACTCCAGTATTCTTGCCTGGAAAATCCCATGGACGGAGGAGCCTGGCGGGCTACAGTCCATGGGGTCGCAAAGAGTCAGACATGACTGAGCGACTTCACACACACAGAGGCTTCCCTGGTGGTCCAGTGGTTAAGACTCTAGTCTTCCAATGCAGGGGACACAGGTTCAATCCCTGGTCAGGGAACTAAGATCCCACATGCCGCCTGGTGTGGCCAAAACACACAAAATGTTTTTAAAATTATTAATAAAGTATACATAGCTCCATGCCAGGAAATAGCCCTCGAAAAAACATTAGCTCTTATTATCTTTCTAATAAGTTAACTAAGGTCATTCCCCTTCCCCTCTTTGTCAGCGTTTTCTCTACTTCTCTTGCATCCTTAGTGTATTTCTTGATAATGGGATGAGAAACTTTGGGATGGATAAGTTGCCAAAGGAAAATTTGACATAACTATTTCTCTTTGTGGAACTTTGGGTATTATTTTCAATGTATCCTTATCATATGTTGCTTTGAACTGGGCTGATATGTTTCCTTTCTAGAGTGATTAGAATTTAGCACAGATTGAATCGATGGCTGGAATTTGAGTTTTGGAGATGTGGAATTATGATGAAAAACCAATGTGACTGATGGTAGAAGTGAGTGTGTTTTTCAAATTGCTTTTTCACACCTCTGTTTTTATGTACTCTGTGTGTGTGTGTGCGCGTGCGAACACGTGTGCGTGCTCAGTTGCTCAGTTATGTCCAACTCTTTGAACCTAACTATAGTAACCCATGGATTATAGCCCAGCAGGCTCCTCTGTCCATGGAATTTTCCATGCAAGAATACTGGAGTGTGCCATTTCCTACTCCAGGGGATATACCTGACCCAGGGATCGAACCCGCACCTCTTGTGTCTCCTGCATTGGTGGATTCTTTAGCACTTTGCCACCTGGGAAGCCCTATGTACTTCTGAGTTTAGGCTGAAAACCCCTCGGAGGGTATTCAGCCATGTATCTTGGCGTTGTGGGGGGGCTTTATTGGGAGGGTGCTGAGGGTTGGGGGAAGCCCAGAGTGGCAGATACAAGGAAGAGACTGAGGAGAGGGTATACAGCCAAGACGCAGAAGACATCCTCTTCCGTGAAATGCTTTTCAAGCTTTCATGTCCAAGCTCTTCTGGGAGATTATAGACACAGGCATGAACTGATACTTGTAGGAGGTCTAGGGGTTTGGTCTTGGCAGCCCAGAATCTCTTAGAAGTCACCTTCATTGACCCCGTCCCACCATGAGATGACACATTGCAGACGATAGTCAGTTTGGGTTTCCCACCGACTCTCATCCCAAACTCAGGCACAAGCTACTAAAGATGTTTGTCTCTGGCTTCTCCTCCCTGTTAAACTGTGGGTCCAGCACAAGTCATTCCAGCCAGAGGATATTATCCATTTCTTCCAGTTGGCTTCTGTGTGCTCAGCACAAATTTTCTCCCCATTTGGGGTAACCCGTGGGCTGCAACCTGCAACATTATTGCAGGCTGTGTTCCTGTATCGTGGGCTCACAGATAGCTCCAGCGGGAAGCTTTTTCATCAAGTGCCTTTACAAGTAGATAGGAGAGGACTTCTGATTCTTTTGTCAGATATGCATGGGAGTGGGCGCGAAGGGACAGCCCAGGGAGCTGACGCGCTGGATGAGCATCAAAATGAAGAAAGAAACAAATGTGCAGAGAGAGAGAGAGTTACAGAAAGCCTCACGTCAGCGGCTGGATTCTTTCCTTTTTTCTGTAAAGTTTCACCGATTGGGGTGCTTATATTTTAAAGTTACAAGAAATAGGGACTTCCCTGGGGGTCCGGTGCTTAGGACGCCACGCTTCCAACGCAGGGGGCGTGGATTCGATCCCTGGTTGGGGAACTAAGATTCCCACGTGGCATTTGGCACGGCCAAAGGATAAAAAAATAACTAATTAAAAAAACTAAGTGCCTTCTTTAAAAAAAATAAATAAATAAAGTGCAAGGAATAATCTAGCCTGGGTCCTCTCCTGGCCCGTCCGTCCAGCTATCTGCTGGTTCACCGCAGTTGATGGGTCGCGTCGTTAGGACTATCTCCTCTGTCCTTAATGCCCACCCCAGTGAGATTATCTGAACGCGTTTCAGGACCTCTAAGTGGGTAAAGGGTCTCGAGTGGATTGCTGCACTCTGTGGATTGCAGCAAAACTGCAAGCAGCCGGTTCCCGAGTCGCAGATGGAGGAGAGACGAAGGGAGATGGTTTCATGCTGTCTGAGACAGACCGCACTGGGGACCAGTTTTGGAGACCAGACAGTGTCCCTCCATTTTCCAAATTCTTAAATTAATGAAGAGCAACGGGACTTCCCTGGCGGTCCAGGGGTTAAGACTCTGCCTCCCAAGGCACAGGGTACAGGTTCCATCCCCAGTCGGGGAGCTAGGATCCCACGTACCCATGGCTAAAAACCCACAGCATGAAGCAGAAGCAACATTGTGACAAATTCAATAGACTTTAAAAAATGGTCCACATCCCAAAAAGAAAAAAAAAAAAAGAACAAAGGGAGAGAACTTGCTGAAATTCCTACTCTGCTCTCTTCCGGGTGGTTGCGAGAGTTGATTAAAATGACAATGTTTATTTTTGCGGTTGTTTCTGGCATCTAAAGTGTGACGATTAATAGGTTCTCGGCTTCTAGAAGCAGCGAGCAGACTTATCTTTAACTGCGCTGTGCATATGTACAAATAAGTGTTGCTTTTTCTGGTATGCGTGTGTGTGTGTGTACCTGGGCCCATGCTTCCTGGCTGGCATATGTATTTATGCACAAATATGTGCAGGACTATAAATAAAAACCACAAATGAATGCCTTAGAGGGAAGCATGAGGGCTGCCCTTTCTGCTTGCTGCCGTCAGCGAGGCAGGCGCCTCTGCTTAGGCAGTGGAGTCAGGAAGAGCAGATGCGGGAGGGGCTGGTGGAGGCTGCTGGGGCTCTGGGGGCTTCTGTTGGCCCAGTGGGTGAGTCTTCCTGGTGCTGACTTTAAAGATGAACCCTGGTTTTGAGGCTCCAAAGTCATACAGTATGGCCTCAAAGACAGACTCTGGTAATCCTCCACAGGTCTTCCTACGGACAGCGTATGTCTGGGTCTAAGACCATGTGAAGACTTCCGGGAAGGTAGACTGGGAGGGACCCCTTGTGAGCAGAAACAGTAAGGAATGGAGGGGTCTAGGCCTTCGTGGTCCAGTGGTTACGACTCTGTGCTTCCAACGCAGGGGGCACGGGTTCGACCCCTGATCTGGGAACTCACATCACACATGCTGTGGGGTGCCGCTTGGAGAATTCCATGGACAGAGGAGCCCGGCGGGCTGCAGTCCACTGGGTTGGCAAAAAGTCAGACACGACTGATCGACTAACTAACACTTTCACTTTTCCTTTTGTGTGTGTGTGTGTGTGTGTATAACTGACTCGCTTTGCTGTACACCTGAAATTAACACAACATTGTAAATCAGCTATACTACAATAAAAGTTAATTAAAAACAAAAATAGTAAATCAACTCTACTCCAATAAATTTTTTTTAATTTAGCATAGAAAAAATAAAATAAGCAAATCTTAAATGTACAGCTCAGTGAATTTTTCTGTACACCTCCATGGAACCACCATTCGAGTCAAGAAATGGAATATTTCCAGCCTTCTGGAAGGTACCGCCTTGTCACCTCTCAGTCAGTAATGCTCCCTCCCTCCTTCTCTTAGCCATTCTATGGTTAATCGTACTGTTAAGGTGGCAAAAGACAAGGCTTACAGTCTCCCAGCTGAACGGCCCGCAGACAAACCAATCCAACAAAGAAAGAAAGGAATATTTTCTTGTGGAGATGTGGCTAGATTTGGTTGGAGTTAAAAATGAAGCTCGGTGGATCCTAAAACCTTTTTGTGGCTGAAATATTTAGACACTGTATTTTAAGAAAACTTTTTACTCATTTGTAGACTTTTATCTGGCCAGGTTTCCATCCTGAGGGTTTTCCTTTCTACTTATCTGACAAACCATAAATTTTCTTTCCTTTAAGGGCAAAACCAACCCTCGAGCACATTTATGGCCCAAGTTTTAAGAGCCGGCGGCCCTTTCTAGCTTGTATCTCTGGTTAAACATGTCTTCTTTTTCTTGGAGCGGTTTTTGCAGAAAGGAGGTGAAGATAATGAATTCCTCTAGGGAGAGCTCCTGCCCGCCCAGCGCGAGAGAGGATGGGGGGAAAGCCCCCTTCGTCAGCTGTGGCCGGCTAGTCACGCTCTGGAAGTCTTCCTCCTGGTTCCACAGAGGTCTTTCTTTATCTACCCTCAGTTGCTTTTTCCTTCTTGGCTTTTGATTCATTCTCCTCTGCATCCTTGAAGGAGTGTCAGATTTTTGGACTTTGAACAATTCGTGTGTAGCAATCCACGTTGATTTTTGTGAGTCTGTTTGTTTCCAGAACTGAAACCTGCTTTCTGATGAGCTGCCCAGCGATTGGTTAATTAGTTGACTTTAGCTTTCCCCTGAGACAAGGTCACAGAGTGTCGGGGGTTGGGGGAGACTTTATGCCCTTCGTGTTGCCTCATGTCTTGTGTTGGGGGTGTTAGCGGTGGGGGATTGGGCTCTGTGACTTGGAAAAGAAATCTACTGAAGTGATCTCCTTCCTGCTTCTTGTCCTGGTGGGGAGAAGATGGGTGAAAACTGTGGTTACCCCTGGAACACAGAGCTGTTTTTCCCATTATGAAGAGCTGACTTGTCGGAAAAGACCCTGATGCTGGGAAAGATTGACGGCAAGAGGAGAAGGGAATGACTGAGGATGAGATGGTTGGATGGCATCATCAATTCAATGGACATGAGTGAACAAACTCTGGGAGACAGTGAAGGACAGGGAAGCCTGGCGTGCTGTGGTCCATGAGGTCGCAAAGAGTCAGACACGACTGAGCAACTGAACAACAATAGAATGATCTCATTTGGAGCGTAGAATTTTTTTTTTTTTAATTGAAGTATAGTTGATTTACAACAGTATGGGTTTCAGGTACATAGTAAAATGATTCAGTCACATACACACACATGCACACACACATATTCTTTGTTTTCAGTTCTTTTCCATTATAGTTTATTACAAAATATTGCATATAGTTTCATGTGCTGTACAGTAAACCTTTTTGTTTACCTATTTGATATGTGTGGTTTTGTGCATCGGTTAATCCCATAATCCCAGTTTAATTCTTTCCCAACCCCTGAGCATAGAGCTTTAAATGCAGGTGATTGTGGACCCAGAGTCCTCCTAATTTCACATATATTGCACACCTACTGTGTTCCGGGTCAGACAGCGGGTGTACTGCCAGGGCATTTCTCGGTGTGGTTTTGGTGTTTTCTGGTTTCCAGCACTGCCTGCACAGGGAGCTTTGAGGTGTGGTCTGGTCCTTCCCTCTTTTGGCAAGCCACTTCTCGTTGATTTCCAGAAATGTGATTACAAGTGTTTTCCTGGGTGTAAAGGCCACACACGGTGATGTGGTTTAGGGACCAGCTGCTGGCAAGGCTGATGGGACGTGGGATCACTTCCCGGTCCCTTCGGTTAGGATCGTCTGCAGGCTTTGGATGGGACATGGGAGATGTATTTTTGGAGAGATATAAAGCTCTAAGTCACTTTGCTGACAAAATCTAGTCAAAGCTATGGTTTTTCCAATAGTCATGTACAGATGTGAGAGTTGGACCATAAAGAAAACTGAGTGCTGAAGAATTGGTGCTTTCGAACTGTGGTGCTGGAGAAGACTCTTGAGAGTCCCTTGGACTACAAGGAGAGCAAACCAGTCAATCCTAAAGGAAATCAACCCTGAATGTTCATTGGAAGGACTGCTGCTGAAGCTCTAATACCTTGGCCACCTGATGCGAAGAGCCAACTCGTTGGAAAAGACTCTCATGCTGGGAAGGATTGAAGGCAGGAGGAGAAGGGGACGGCAGAGAATAAGATGGTTGGATAGCATTATGGATTCTCAGGGGACATGAATTTGAGGATCTCCAGGAGATGGTGAAGGACAGAGGAGCCTGCCTATGGGGTCACAAAGAGTCAGACACGACTGAGTGACTGAACAACAGTCATGTCCGACTCTCTGGCTCCAAAACACTGTTTCAAGAAATCGAGTATACCAGGGCGGGTGGGTGAGCTGGGTGCTGGCCCCAGCTTTTCTGTTACTCGTGTTGAGACTCCGGTCAGGGGCGGGGGCGGGTCTTCATCATCTCTTTGCTTAGTTTTCTTTTCGGTCACATATGGAGAATAATCCTACCCTTCTTATATCACAGAGGTCTTTAGGAAAAAAGATGGTTCAAAGCCCAGAAACGTGTAAAACGTATTTCCCAGTGGTTTGAATGAAACTCCTGACCCCTCCCGAGTCCCGTGATCTTTGTAACAGAGTGTGTGCTCCTCTCTGTACACCCATTTATCCGTCTCATCGTCCTTGTTGTTCAGTCGCTAAGTCATGTCCGACTCTTCGCAACCCCATGGACTGCAGCTCACCAGGCTCCCCTCTACTCCACTATCTCCCTCGCGCCTGTTCCTAGGTCTCCAGGACACGCCTTGGGACCTGTTTCAAGAGAGTGTTTAATACACAACCCTGAAGCCTCTTACAAGCCTCTCTGGGTAACACTTACCTCATTGCACTTTTCAGAAATGAAAAAAAAAAGAGAAGAAAATGCCGTTTAGCAGACTCATGGTCACCGGGGCTGACAGATGTCACTCAGAATTTTATTATTTAAAGCCACAATGATTTTCCAAATAACCTAAAAATATATAATCCAACCTCTAAATAGTGTCCTGTAACAGAGGCCAGGGAGCCCTGAAGGAAATGAAGTCAGCATCTTGGCACCCCTTATGTGCTGGTTCAGTGACTTGGAGAACTTGTACTTTCTCTGAGGAACTCGGGCACATGGAACTGTATCAGCTTGCTGAGTGTGTCTGCCAAGGTCTCAGAGAGCGGGGCTGGCTTGGGTGTCTTCCTCTAGTACCTAAGCCAGGGTGACACCTCTTTTATTCACCATAAGGAACTTTGTCCCCATTCTTTTTAAAATTTTGTTGTTCAGTCGCTCCGTCATGTCTGACTCTGCGACCCCATGGACTGCAAGGGGCTTTCCTTCCTTCACTATCTCCCGGAGTTTGCTGAAACTCATGTCCATTGAGATGTCATCTGACCGTCTCATCCTCTGTTGCCCCCTTCTCCGTTTGCCCTCGATCTTTCCCAGCATCAGAGTCTTTCCCCATAACTTTATATATTTTTGACCGTGCTGGGTCTTCATTGCTGAAGGGCTCTTCTCTGGCTGCAGTGAACAGGCTCTTCTCCAGCTGTGGTGCACGGGCGTCTCGTCATGGTGGGGTCTCTTGTTGCAGAGTCCGGGCTGTAGGGCCCATGGGCTTCAGTAGCTGCAGCTCCCTGGCTCTGGAGCGCAGGCTCAGGGGTTGTGGGGCACACGGGCTTAGCTGCTTCGAGGTGTGAGGGATCTTCTTGGACCAGTGTCTCCTGCGGCAGCAGGCAGACTCTTCACCACTAAGCCACCGGGGACGCCTGTCTTCTCCCCGTTCTTTGGGAGCGTGGGTGGGGATAGAACGGCCTTCGTACCTTTTGAAAAATCAAGCACCTTCCAGTCTGTCACTTGTTCGGCTGTATTCAGAAGATCCCATCCCGAATCTGGGCAGGTGGGTGGGAGAGACAGTTGTCAAAGGAAAATGAAATGTCTTGAGCACCTACCATCACCCCGGCAGTGTGCTCCCCTCAACCCTCGTGTTATTTATTTATTCCCACTCATTATTTAAGTAGATATTCAACAGTATTGATTTAAACGTTTTAAAAAACATTTATTGATGTGCAGTTGATTTACAATTTTTTTTTTCCCCTCACTGCACCACACAGCTTGTGGGATCTTAGTTCCTCAACCAGGGATCGAATCTGCACCCCCTTGGAAGCATAGAATGAATCTTAACCACAGGACTGCTGCGGAAATCTCAATAGCGTTGATATTTATACCAATTACATGAACGCATAATTAATCATAAGTAATCCATTTGTTGGGCTTCCCTGGGGACTTAGACAGTAAAGAATCTGCCTGCGAAGGCAGGAGACATGGGTTCAATCCCCTAGTGGGGAAGATCCCGTGGAAAAGAAAATAACTACCCACTCCAGTATTCTTGCCTGGGAAATCCCATGGGCAGAGGAGCCTGGGGTCTACAGTCCACAGAGTCGCAAAGAGCTAGACATGACTTATAGACTAAAACCACCACCACCACCACCCATGGGTTAAACCACCTTGTGAGGATTATGGTCCCATTTTACAGATGAGGAAGTGGAGGCCTGGACATGTTCAGGAACCCACCCTGAGTGTTACAGAGATGGCAGAACCTGTGTTTGAGTCTAGGTGGATCGATTCAGATTTTGGCAATGGCACGAATCTCTTTGCTGTCTCTATATCCTGAACCAGGAGCCCTGGGGCCGCGGGTGGAACCGACAAGGCCGTCTTTCTAGGACTAGGATTCGCAGAACTGGCGTGCCTTGACATGGGGCGGGGGGGGGGGGGGCGGGGGCGGGGTGGTATGTGTGGCATTTTCCCCTCGTCCGTGCCCCAGCCTTTCCAAGAAGCCGTCCCCAGGTGTCAGCTCCCGCACCACGTCCGTCCTGCTGGAGGCTCTCTCTCCGGGTCAGTCTCCAGGAAGCATCTCGGGGCGGCTTCCGAGCTGGGGGAGAGGCTGGCCCGGCGGCCAGCCTCTGACTGGCTGTTGTTTGGTTTTCTCTGACTGGATCTTTGTTTCCGTGAAGCCCTCAGCTGCCCAGGCTCTTGCGCCCGGCTTGATCGGGGCCACATGCAGCGCTAGCCTGGTTAAGTCAACACCGTTGGAATATTACCTGTCTGTTAACCTGTCAAGATTGCTTTACGGTCCCCTTTTATCTGCCCCCCCACGGAATTTCCCCTGGAGTTTTCTGCCTGCCTTCCTGCATCCTGCAAAGCCACCCCTACCCCCGAGTCATTAAATATTGTCAGAGTTCCGCCGCTTGCTGCCGCCCTGTTTGCCCACTGCAGATAAACTGGTGTTGGGTCTGTGATCTGGACCAAGGACACTGGGCTCCCGGCCCCAAGAAAGTCGTGGCGACGCCTGCCAGGTGGAGGCGGTGGGGGGCGGGCTGCGGGGTCTTGGGGCTGCCTGAGCCTGCAGTGGGCTGGGGAGGGGCTCCCCGGGCTGCAGCTCAGCCGGTCAGCTCTCTGGCTCTGGGGCCTGGCTGCCTTCCCTGCCTCTTCCTTCCCTCCCTGCCCACTCCACCCTCTCTCTAAACAGCAACTTCATAAACTGGAGGGTCTTAGGGGAACGTCCAGTTCTAAACCTCGGAGAGCCTCAGACCTGGCTCTGTGCTTTTGGCCTCACACTTGATTGAGTTCAGCGGTTCTTTAGGGATTCACCCCTTTTCCCCCATAACGATGACAGAAGGCTTATAACATCAGATGCACCCTTGTGATCATTTTAAAGTGTACGGGTCAGTGGCCTTAAGGACGTTCACGATGTCGTGCGGCCTTCACCACCGTCTGTTCCAGAAGCTTCCGGAAGGACCGTGGAAGGAAGCCCCGCACCCGTTAGCAGTCACGACCCTCCCTCCCTGCCTCCTTCCTCGTGGACCCTGGCAACCTTGAATCTACTTTCCATCTCTCTGGATTCGCCAGGTCTGGATATTGTGTGCCAACGGTCGCGTGCTCCGTGGCCTTTTGCGTCCGGCTTCTTGTACTTAGCATGATGGACGTGAGATTCCAGAATTCACTCTTGTTCTCTGCTCAGGGTGAGGACTCCTGCAAAGGACAATGGGGCAGCTGCTGGGGACATCTGGGCTAGGCTTAACCTGGTCCTCAAGTCTTGACCTGAGCTTCTGATCTCCCCGTCACTGGCCTGCTGCTACGGAGACTTCCCGCTGCCTCCTAGGGGAGCTCGTTTGGATGTTCATGGACACCATCGGGCCTCCCTCCCTGCTGGGCTGGGTAGGAGCCACGGGAGCTTCAGGGTCTGGAGCTGCTGGGGTCTGGGGTGGCTGTGTGGGGAAGGGGCCCTCCTGGGCAGCCCTCCACCCCTCCGTGATCCTGCCAAGTGCTGTGGCCCTTCCATCCTTTGGGTCAGAAATGGAACAAGTCCTGGAGCCGATTCCTCGTCGGCCACCCGGGCTCCGCACACCGTGCAGCAGAGCCTCTCTGGATCAGAGAGTCCGTGTAATGTTAGGGCTGTGCGCTTCGAGTCAGCTGGCCCTCTAAATCTTCTCTCTGCCCTCACCTCGCTGCAAGCTCTCGGTTTTTCCTCCTGCAGAACAGGGATGACAGGGGTCCTTAGGTGAGGACTGTAAGAGCATTGGGTGTGCTGGTAACTGTAAAGCACCGTGTTGGGTCTGGCATTTAGCATGTGGACAGTAATGGGTCATTGTTAATAAGATCTGGGATTAAAAAAAATCAGTGCATTCTCCCTTCCACATCAACTTGGGCACCCTTCTAGAATTCTGGCAACTTCTAGAAAGTGCACAGGGCTTTACTGTATCATTTAATTAGATGCGTTTGCTGGCTTTCAGTTTGAAAAGCTCCGAACTCAGATCACGGTTTGTTCTGCGACAAGGAGAAAACCTCGCTCCTCTCCGAGTCAGCTACCAGACAGAATGACTCCCGTTTCTGCTTTTTGTTTGTGTGTTTCGCCGTCATTTTGGGGATTTCTGACCTTCTGAGGCTGTTCCTCGCTCATTCCTGTTTCCATTCCAGTAGGCTGACCCTGGGGACGTGGGGGACACGGTGCTCATTAATCTCGAGTGACACGTGTGGGGTCTGGAGAGCATGAAAGAGTTAACATGCATCCTGAGGGCCCAGGCCTTTCGGCTTAGGGCGGACGTGGCTTTGTTTTATTTGCAGCAGGTTTAGTGAAATTCGGTGAAGTTTCCCGAATACCTACTATGTGAGTGTGTGAAGTAGGCTGTGAGAGGCTGGTGGGCCTCTGATGTTGGGTTCTGTTTAGGGCTGGTTTGGGTGGTGCGTGAGGTGTGAGAGACCGTTGCAGAGGACAACAAGAAGGTCCTGCTATGTAGCGGAGGGGATGACATTCAGTATTCTGGGATAAAAGGGAATGGAAAAGAGTACGGCGAAAAGAACGTCTCTGTGCATACCTGAGCCCCTTGGCTGTGCGGCAGGGGTTGGTGGCGGTGGTGTGTGCTGTATTTGTCACTCAGTCATGTCCATCTCTTTGTGACCCCAAGGACTGTAGCCCACCAGGCTCCTCTGTCCATGGACTACTCCAGGCAAGAATATTGGAGTGGATATCCATTCCCTTCTCCAGGGGATCTTCCCAACCCAGGGACTGAACCCAGGTCTCTCACATTGCAGGTGGATTCTTTACTCTCTGAGCCACCAGAATTGGTACCACGTTGTCAGTCAACTATACTTCAATATAAAAATAAATGGAAAGAGAAAGAGAATGTGTATAGATAGGTACAACTGAGTCATTTTGCTGTAGAGCAGAGATTAACACAACACTGTAAATCAACTAGCCCTGAGTGAAATGTGCTTTTTAACAAGGGGGGTGTGGGCGGCTCCCCACGCAGAGCCGGGTTCCCCACCTTGGCCAGTGTTCCATAAGCCTCTCAGGGCAGCTGGGCAGACCCAGGTCACATCTTCCACATACAGGCTCCTTGGACGGTTGCGTCCATTGCTTTGCTTGGCCCTTGGAACTCAACTCACTTTTGTTTCTTGCATGATGGAGCTTTTACTTTGAAGTAAAAAAAAAGACCCCACTTCAGTGGAGCAAAAGAGATGCTAGTTTCCTTCTGTTTCTCCCCTCTAACAGTGTGTGTGTGTTCTTTCTTTAGGGAGGATGAACCTGTAGATATTTTTCTAAAGTCAGGTTTGAAAATGAAAGTGGGCTTCCCTGGTGGCTCAGACGGTAGAAAATCCACCCGCTGATGCAGGAGACCCAGCTTTGGTCACCGGGTTGGGAAGATCACGGAAACAGCAACCCGTGGTAGTATTCTTACTAAGTCCTGGTTGACATACAGGAAAACCCACCCTTTTCTTGTGTTGAGTGGATCTTCATCTTCAGTGCAAGGCCCCCTTCCTGAACTCGCCCCGAGATTTCAGACTCTATCTGCCTGCAGACTTGAGCGCCCGGGGAGGTACATCTCATGGACTTAGCCCTTGAGGTGCCGTCATTTCAAACATGGTCCTGGAGGGGATGGATAAAACAAGGGAAGGAATTTTTTTTTCTTTTTTTCTTTCACGGGAATCGAGTAACAGTTGCTAAGTCTTTGCCCAAATCTCTTAAGGAGGATGCTAAGGAGAGGAGTTCTGAACTGGAGGAGGCGGGTTGTCTGTTGGCAGGAAGGGCTCAGGCAGCCTTGTCCTGGCTCTCTGAGGCTGGCCAGGCTGGAAGTGGGTGCGCGGAAGACCCCAAGCGACGTGCAGTCAGGATCCAGACGGGGAGGGCGGGCCTGTGGAGCATCGCAGCGAGCTGGGTGACCTTGTCTTTCGCCTGCAAGAGACTGAACCTCCTTTCCTTCTCCAGCCCTGAAAGGAGTTCCCAGGGCCCTGGGCTCTGAGCAGAACTCCGCATCTGCTCGCCACTTATGCCCGAGCCCCCACTCGCTGTGATGCGGAGGGTGTGAGCGAGAGTGGTCCCGGCGCCTCCCAGTTTGCTGGCTCGGGGATCCCGTTCCAGGGGATTTTGTGTCATGTTGCTTGGAAACGAGTGGAAATAGGCCAGTTGCGAACCACGCGGGGCTCCCGGGGCTTCCTGGTTCCCTGGCTGTGCCCATGTTCCCATCAAGGAGGGACAGAGCAGAGTTCTCTACACTCAGATAAGCTGCCTTCAAGGAAGGAGAGGAGAGAGGAGGAGGCAGGAAGCCCCTCTGTCTTCTCCACCCCGGGGCTTGATTCCCCCTGGGGGGCAGGCAGGCGATGCTCTTGCTCTTCATGCCCTTGGGGGGATGCAGCCTCATTTCTGCGTGCACCTTGGTGAGGATGGTGGTATAGCTGGGCCGACACGCACCTCGGTGGCGGCTGCTGGTGGGGGAACCAACAGGCTGGTCAGACAAAAGGGAGGGAGCTTCAGGAGGCCCCAGGGAACAGCTTTCTCTCCTCCCAGCAGCTCACAGGCTCAGAGCCACATCCTGGCTGAGCCATAGAGCCTCCAGCTTCTCTGGGGCCAAGGCTGAGTCACCACGAATCCCCCACAGTGCTGGCAGCGGCTGCTTAAAGAGACCCCGGACTGAAATCAAAGGCGGGGTTCTCCCCCTTCATGGATCACAGCCTTGTCGTGAAGCCAGAGGAGTCGACCCACTCCGATGGAGGAGGACAGAGGAGCCTGTTGGGCTGCAGTTCGTGGGGTCGCAGAGAGTCGGATACGACTGGGCCACCAGAGGAGGCTTTCCCTGGAACCGAGCTAGATCAGGGTGTGCGAAGGGTCAGAGTCTATGGGAAGAGCCCAGGCCTGTCTGCCGGGGAAGAGAGGAGGCTGGCCTCTGCCTGTGGCTTTGCTATGGGAGGGAGTGCTCAGAGAGAACTCTGTGGACTTAAGCCCTATCCCTTTATTTTAAGCAGTCCTCCTGATGAAACAGGTTATCACTTAGAGCTGTCATTCAATGAAGTCCCTAAAAATGCAGTTTCATACTTAAGCGTCCGAGGAGTCACAGGGAAATGGACCCATTATACAGATGAGGAAGGGACGCGTTGGGTGGGGCTTCCCAGGTGGCTCAGTGGTAAAGTATCCGCCTGCCAATGCAGGAGACACAGGCAATGTGGGTTCCATCCCTGGGTTGGGCCGATCCTCTGGAGGAGAGCATGACAACCCACTCCAGTATCTTGCCTGGAGAATCCCATGGACAGAGGAGCCTGGCAGGCTGCAGTCCATGGGGTCACAAAGAGTCGGACACGACTGAGGGACTGAGCACAGCACATGAGCTTAGAAGGATGAACTCAACGCAAGTCAAGAGCCGATCAACAGTTGCGTCTTCGGGTTTCATCTCTACCCTTGCAGGACAAGTTCGTGTGTTAGCGAGGCTGGTCCACCTGGGTTCTCAACCCTCCCAGGGGCTCTTTTCAATTTGTAGCAGCAGATTCATTCCTCTGTCTGTCAGGTGAATGCTGGTCTCATCCACTGGCCTGGGGAGGTGGGTGGTTTCTGACCACATTCTGTCTCCAAAACCTGGCACAGAACAGGCTCTTTAATTGTTAAATGTGTGAATGGACAGATGATCCCAGGACTCCTGTGTCCACCTTTCAGCCATCTGGTAGACCCCAGCCTCCTGCTCCGGTTGGGTGCATGTGGAATAAGGCCCTCTGAACATGGGTGGCTGAGTCCAGCTCCATCCTGGAGATTGGCAGAGAGCTCAGCCGTGCCCTGCACAGCCCCCAGCCAGCCTACGCCATCTGTTTGCTGCAGCCTGAAGCCTTGGGTGGCGTCCAGTGATATTGTGGTTTCCCTTCCCCTTCCCTACCTCTTGCTGCCCATCTCTAGGTGGGCACAGTAAGGAGCACTGGTAAGAGGAACCCAGGGGTTAAACCGTCCTATTCTGGGAGCCTGGAGTGGGTAGGGACAAACTAGTCCCAAACCAAAGGGACTGAAGCGCTCTCGAGTCCTTACCGGTGTTTGCTTACAGTACACGTAACGATGCTGCAGCATCCGCCCTGCGTCTCTGTTGCCGTTCAGTCGCTAGGTCCTGTCCGACTCTTTTCGACCCCATGGACTGCAGCACACCACGCTTCTCTGTCCTTCACTGTCTCCCGGAGTTTGCCCAAACTCATGTCCACTGAGTCAGTGATGCTCTCCAACCATCTCATCCTCTGCTGCCCCCTTCTCCTCCTGCCTTCAATCTTTTCCAGCATCAGGGTCTTTTCCAATAAATCATCTCTTCACCTCGGGTGGCCAAAGTATTAGAGCTTCAGCATCAGTCCTTCCAATGAATATTCAGGGTTGATTTCCTTTAGGACGGACTGGTTTGAAGTCCACCTGGCCTTGGCTGGAATCAGAACCCCTGAGAAAAGAGTCACATGGTTTGTTTATCCTGTGACACGGCCCGGGGTGGTGTCTGGATCCAGGCTCCCCGAGTTTGCGCCCTGGCTAAGGCGTGGGTGACCCAGCCTCTAGAGGGTCTTAAAGGACGCTCTCTGCTTTCCTGGTCCCCTTCTCCCTCAGAGGTGGAGTCTGGGTTCCCCCTGTAAGAGCGTGCCTTTTGCGTATGCTGGAACACCGTGGTTATTCCTACATGTCAGGCTTCATTTGCTGCAAGTTTTATTTGAGCCCAGCAGCCTGTTTTATTTGGGCTTCCCTGGTGGCTCAGATGTTAAAGAACCCGACTGCCAATGCAGGAAGACCTGGGTTCAATTCCTGAGTCGGGAATATCCCCTGGAGAAGAGAATGGCAACTCACTCCAGTATTCTTGCCTGGGAAATCCATGGGGTCGCAAAGAATCAGATACAGCTGAGCGACTTACACACGCACACACACAGCCTGTTTTGCTTACAGGATGAAGGTCTGTCCGTAGTTCTTCTCTCTGTTGAAGTGTGTGCTGCCCGAATACACATAAGTGTTCATGATGGAAACAGACGCGACACTGAGGGAATACGGCTGAAAGCTCAGGGCTTTGGTCGAGCTTCATGGAAGTGTGGTCACTTTTACAGATTCCACGTCACAATCTAACACACGCTGACACCCTCACAAGATTCAAATCCTAAGGTCTGCTCTTATAATGGCTCAAGTTGTAATTTAAGCTTGATAGGTCGAATTGGCTACATGTCAGAGATCTCTCGGGTTTCCCTGCTGGCTCAGAAGATAAAGAATCTGCTTGCAACGCAGGAGACCTGGGTTCGATTCCTGGGGCAGGAAGATTCCATGGAGAAGGAAATGGCAACCCATTCCAGTATTCTTGCCCGGAAAATTGCATGGACAGAGGAGCCTGGCAAGCTACAGGGGATCGCAAAGAGTTGGATACAACTGAGCGGCTAATACTTTGACTTTCAGAGATCTCTGATTTGGTTTACAAAGACTCTATTAGCAGAAATGGGCTGCTTCACCCTGGAAGATGCAGGCTGGAACAATGGTGCTTTGCATTTTAAAATTTCCTTAATTAAAAAAAAAATTTTGGCGGCACCTTGCAGCATGTGAGATCTAAGTTCCTTGACCGGGGACTGAACTTGCGCCCGCTGAATTTGAAGGCAGTGTCTTAACCACTGGACCACCAGGGAAGTCCCAGTGCTTTGCTTTCTAAGGCTTTGTTCTCTGTGCAGTAACTCCTTCTTGAGTGACTACAGTACTTCATCAATAAACAGGAGAAAGTGTCTCCTTTGTTTTAAAGTCTGTTTTTTTTTGTTTGTTTTCCTTCCTTGGACTCATATTCTCTATGCTGTCCCCTGGCTGAAGTCTTCTCCTCCATAACGGCCAGGGGACCACCTGGCAGGAGGGGGACGGGAATGTCCTCTGGGCAGACCTAGTATCCTGTAACCAGTTAGACTTTTCTCTTCCCTGAGCAGAACCTCCTGAGGTTTCTGGGTGGAATTCAGAAGTGAAGTAGGTTCTCCCAGCCACTGGAGCAAACCACAGAGTCCCCAGGGAGATAAAAAAAGTCCAAGTTCCTGGGCATTGTCCTCCTGGGAATGGACCTGGCACCCGTGGCCTCAGAGACTTGATCACTCCTGACCTGAAGCCGTGGCCTTCACCAGAATGACAATATCGAAAATATCAGGGCAAAGGAAACTTCTCACGGGGCAGCCCTTTCTCCTCCTCTTCTCAACTTCCTGTTGTTTTTTAATCAGCTGCCTTTAGAGAAGAGACTCTTACTTTAAAGCCGCGTTTCCCCCTCTAAGAGGTGGTGGTGTGTATTAATTCAAGCTGAGTTTGGCATGGAAGAGTGTTCCCTCTGACCAGTAGCTTGTTTTTTCTTTTGCTTTGCTTTTCTCTTTGCAACCCAGGATGGCACTTAAGAATTCCCCAGCATGGGGTAGGTCTCATTTTTCTAAATCTACCCTGCCTCCCTTTTTTTTCCCTCCAGTCATCTCAAATATAGAGCATTTTCCTGCACACAGGAACAGAGTATTTTGCACTGAAGAACGGCGTCTCCAAATAAAATACAGGCGTCTTTTGGAAGAGTGACCATGCCGTGGTTGTCATGCTGGGCAGGTTCCTGGTTCAAGCTCACTCTGAACCATTTCTAGACAGGCAAGCAGTTTTGTAGTCTCTCCCCCTCCCCCCGTTCCTTTCAGCAGCAGAATTGAAAAAAAAAAAGAGGCATATAACTTTGCTGACTATTAAATCCTTTTGTCCTGCCTGGTACACGCGTTACTGCACAAGCCTGCTTGGAGCTTGCCCTTCCGGGAGTCTCAGGAGAGACTACAGAGAGACGAGAAGGAAACTGAACTCGGTGGGAGGAGTTGCCCCTGAACCCTGAAAGTCGTTCCTGAAACGCTGAAGCCTGAAGCTCTCACTGTGTGTCAGACCCAAAGAGTAGGGCCAGCGGGAATGGGAGAGAATGAAGGTCTGATCTGGGGGTGCCTCTTGAAGAGGATCAGTCTGGTTTTGAGATTGGGGGTGATTGTCTTGGAAGTCCAGTGACTCTTTCCCGCTGTCTCTCTAGAGTAGCAGTCCCCCAGTTTTTGGCACAGGGACCACTTTCGTGGAAGACAGTTTTTCCACGGACTGTGTGGGGGATGGTTTGAGGATTCAAGTGCATTGCATTTGTTGGGCACTTTATGTCTTATCAGGTTATTATTACATCATAATACATTATATTTGTTATTATTACATCAGCTCCACCTCAGATCATCAGGCATTAGATCCCAGAGGTTGAGGACCCCTGCTCTAGAGTATGAAAGAGTTGGTTTACTGAGTCAGTCTTTTCTGGTCCCAAGTGAATCTAAGGTAAAATTATTCATCTGTTGGGAGGAGGCTGGTGGGCTCAGGCTTTCAGGAGAGTATGGCCCAATGAATGGAGACTCTTAACCTGCTCGTGGTGCACTTCCAGAATTTATCCTGATGCTGTCTCAGACAGGTGCACACAGCAATGACGTTTGTCCATCTGACACTTATGGAAATGCCCTTTGAATGGAGGGTCTCACTCACTGATCCCACCCAGCGCTAGGGAGCTGTTGAAAATGCTGTCGGAGACTTCTGTTGATAAAGAAATATTGTATGTTCATGATGTAGGGTTGAGTAAAAAGGATCTGTTTAAAAATTATACCGGTGTGCTACACGGTGGTACCCCAGACTGGGTCCTGGAACCGAAACAAAGACGTGGGCCAAAAAGCTAGGGTGATCCAGATAAAATCTGTGTTTAACAGAAAGGTACTGATGTTAATTTCTTAATTTTGACAAATAGCCATGGTTATGTAAAATGTTCATACCATTTTATCCTTCATGGGTCAAGGATAGACAGGAACTCTGTATGACCTTGGCAACTTTTCTGTTTATCTAAAAATATTCCAAAATAAAAAAGTTTTTTTTTTTTTAAAGCATATGAAAACACTTAAAATTTTTGGAAGGATTTTTAGCGAAAGATTAACAGATTACCTCTGAGTGCTGTGATTATAAGTGATCTTAGTTTTCCAGTTTACAATGAGAGTTATTTTGGGTTAAAAAAAAAAAATCGATAAAGTTCATTCCCTCTGGTGAAGGAGATTAGCATACAAATATAATTTGTTGTTATCATTGTTCTTATCCCACGGCCTATCTCCCTCGCCATTATATTTCTTTTTTATTTGATTGAGTTTTATTTTTGGCTGTGCTGTCTTTGTTGCCATTCTGGCTTTTCTCTAGTTGCAGCGAGCAGGGGCTTCAGTGGCCTGGCGCCCGGGTATAGTTGCTCTGTGCAAGTGGGATCTTCCTGGACTAGGGATCGAACCCGTGTCTCCTGCATTGGCAGGCGGATCCTTTATCCCTGAGCCACTGGGGAAGCCCTCTCCTTTAGATTTCCTGTAGATCCTTTAGGGTTTAAGTTCTCCCTTCTGGGCGCAGCCAGACAGGGAAGATCACCTATGATGACAAAGCATAGGATGAAGTCCCTCTGGAATCAGAGAGGCCTGTGTTTGAATTCATCTCTTACCAGCTGTGTGGTCTTGCTGAATTACTTGCTTTGTCTGTGGATCATTTTTTAAAACACCTGTACAATGGGTTTAATGACCCAGGTCTCACCAGTCCACTTTTAAGAGCTAATTGAAATGATACTGCGTGGCTCACAGTGGGTGCCTTGGTGGTCTCGGTCCCTAAGAGAATCTTCTGTTTGATGTTTCTTACCCCGAACGCACCTTTTCTGAAAACTTGCACACTAAGCATTACTACTTCTGTGATAGAGGAGAGGGTGAATTATATTTATTTGTTAGTTCACTTAATAAGAATTTATGGGCTGTTACTCAAACATCGGGTGTTTGAGAATCATGATTTTGCTGTTCCCGTCTCATTCCCACTGTCCCGTGTTCCGTGCCTGGATAATCTTTGCGGGTTGCGTTTGTATATGTTGTGTCTAAATTAGGCTGGTTGGAAAAAATCCTTCGTAGGTGTGATTTTTTTTTTTCCCCTCTCCCTCTCAGCCCAGATTCCCTCATAAAGGTGCATTGACTTCCAATGTCCTTGTCCCACCTTATTTCAGTGCTAATCTCTGCGGCTCCCTGGGGAGGGAGGCGTGGCCATTGTCCCTGTGGTGACTGATTAAAGGTACTTCTGTAAACTTGCCTGTCCAGGCAGAGTGACCCCAGGATTCTCTACTTAAGAGTTGGAGCCTGTGGCTCTCCTGCAAAGAATCGAATGGTCTGCCCTTCTGGAAACCAGACCACTTACAGTCTGAGCCCAGCTGGGCCACCACTGCCCTCTCTGGAAAGGTCACTAGAGCCTGTCCGAACTCCCCCTCCTTCGTAATAGCATAGGGGCTGCTGAATTTCCTGGGTCTGATGTTCTCTGATTCTGGAACATTTGGCAAGAAAAGATACCATCCTCGCTCACCTTCCAGAACACAAAACAAAAAATGCCAACATAAGAGGCTCAGAGGCTTTGAACATCCATTCAAGAAGATGTTTATTTAACATTGGCTAAAAATGTACTACTTTACCTTTGAAAAAAAAAATTAAATGACTTGGAGAACTTCAAAGCCTTTCCTCTCCCCTCTGCTTTCCAGGAGGAGAAATATTTTTCAAAGTCATTTGAATTTTAAAGAGGAGGGCCCCAGAAGCCCTTGGGATGGAGATCTGTGAGTCAGTCAATTATTTTTCAGAAAGTGGTTTTATGCACAGCTTGAAACGGAGACCCTTCCCCTGTCCCGTGTCGTTCCCCACTTCCTTTCCTATTTTTAATTTCTCACTTCAACCCTGTACATGTGCTGAGAAACTTAATCCATTTGTTTCTGATTCATTTACACTTAACTCATCAAAATGCTATTTAGGGAGAGTATTTCGAGTCCGGGAGGTGCCAAATCCTAGGAGCAGGAAATTGTGTCTTGTGCAGAGGAACTGACTGCAGACCCAGGCTGCTCTGACTCTGCTCCTGAGCCAGACCCCAGAGCGAATCTCTGTGTCCGGTGCCTCTGAACGCAGCCCAAG
The DNA here is from genome assembly GCF_003369695.1 of Bos indicus x Bos taurus. Taxonomy (NCBI): domain Eukaryota; kingdom Metazoa; phylum Chordata; class Mammalia; order Artiodactyla; family Bovidae; genus Bos; species Bos indicus x Bos taurus. Next base: position 59,585,206 of record NC_040094.1, read on the forward strand.
GGCCTCTCGTGCTTTGCCTTCTTCTTGGCTCTCTCCAGCCTCCTAACTCTGCACACCGTGGGTGTGTGTGAATAGCTCTGAAAACTCACCACATCAATGTTCTTTTCATATGAAGCTGTTTGAGATGCACTTCATCCCCCTCCCAAATTTTATTATGGAACATTACAAATATGTGTAAAAATTGAAAGAATTATGCACCGAGCACCCACAGATACCCACTGCATCGATTTCATTACTGACTTGCTGGACTTGCGTTATTATATATCCGGCTTAATTTCCAGGCGTCTCTCTGTCTCATTTTGTTGGTGCTTTCAAAGTAAGTGACATGCATGGGTACACTTTCCTCCAAATACTACAGCATTCATCATTATTACTGTTCAGTTGCTAGGTTGTGTCTGACTCCCACTGTCTGCAGCACACCAGGCTTCCCTGTCCTTCACTGTCTCCCAGAATTTGCTCAAACTCATGTCCATTGAGTCAATGATGCCATCCAACCATCTCACCCTCTGTCACCCCCTTCTCCTTTTGCCCTCAATCTTTCCCAGCATCAGGGTCTTTTCCAGTGATTTGGCTCTTCACATCAGGTGGCCAAATTATTGGAGTTTCAGCTTCAGCATCAGTCCATCCAATGAATATTTAGGACTAACTTCCTTTAGGATGGACTGGTTGAATCTCCTTGCAGTCCAAGGGACTCTCAAGAATCTTCTCCAGCACCACGGTTCAAAAGCATCAGTTCTTTGGCTCTCAGCCTTCTTTATGGTCCAACTCTCACAGAGTTGCCTTTTCCCTCTTGGAAGTTTTTTAATCCATTTATTCAGAAACAGTGTCTTAAGGATCTGCTTTTCCTACAGTGCTAAGTGGGAGGCTGTGGGCAGTTTGGAAGTAGAAAAGACGTGGTTCCTGCCTTGGGGTACTCTGTCTGTTCGCGAAAGATGAATGAAAGCAGCTAAACTTGCAGGCAGGAGGTCAGGCTGGGAGAGATTTGAGGGAAGGAGTGCACACTGTCGCTTGTCACCTGCGTGACCCGGCCTTGACCCAGAGCCTCCACGTGTTCATCTGTGCAATGGGGTTGTGATGGGTCCACCTCACAAGGTGGTCGGTTGTGGGGATTCGAAAGCCTGCCCAGAAGGTCCTGAGCCTCATGCCTGTGCAGAGCGCTCACTCAAGAAGGGAGAGCCTGCAGAATCATTGCGTTTGCAGGTCTGTTCAGTCTGGGACTCCAAAGCCATTAAACTCCATTGGGTAAGTTGGGTCTCTCCCAGAAAGGTATACATTCCTTAAAAGCTGGGATCATCTCGTCTGATTTTTCTGGGCCCCACCCTGAGGGTACTGCAGACCCAATGGACGCTCCTTAATTGTGGAATTCAGGTGTAAGGGCTTAAAAAAAAAAACTGAAAAGGAAACATAAACCCCACCATGGGTGTGGCATTGGCCCTGCCTGCAGACCGGGATAATCTCAGACAGGCTCTTCAGACCAGCGTTTTAAAATCTCAGTGGATGCTTGGTAAGGATTTGATGATCCTCTTGGACTGTGCTTCCTGCCCAGCCCCAGGCGGCTGGGGCTCCCGCTCTGAGTCTGGCCTCTTCTTGGTAACGGCGACTGTAAATAATCAGCGCGAGATGCCTACAGGCAAGGAGCCTTGGTGAAGGATGGAGTCCCTGACCCCTTCTAAGAATGTGCGGAGGGAGATGGTGCGTGGGCGCAGTCGTCTTCGGCGCTCAGTTCACCACGGCGCAGCCTCGCAGGGCTCCGGACCTCAGGCCTCTGCTGCTGCTTCACCGCCTCCACGCCTGTCCCGCTGCCTCCTGTCTCCACCGCGCCTAAATTCTAACAGCTGGGCCGGGTGTCAGAGGCAGAGAACCGTCTGGACTCCCCTCCCGGCCTCCCGCTCCATCACTCCCTTTTGCTCCAAGATTGAGTAAGAGACCTTGGCGCGGAGCTGGGCAAGACAACTCAATTGTTTGAACTTGCAGAGAGGGGGTGGGGGGGGAGGTGGGTTCTCGTCTGCCAGTGACTCACGGACCCAGTCCCCTTCCCGCCCACCCCCCCGCCCCACCCTGCCCTCCGAAAGTTCAAAAACCCCAATACACAACCAGCAACAAAACCACAAGAAAGCGGCCCCCTCGTCTGCTCACACGTGTGCCTGGAGTTCAGAAACCCCTGGAGAGAGCTTGCTTGGAGCGAGTCCCTCCTGCTCACTGTTGGGCCCTGTTCTGTGGCCCCCGCACCCCGCCTTAGGGGCTTGCTGCTTGGAGGCAGGGCGTGACTCTGCGGGCCAGGGGACCGGGTCCCCGCCCACCGGCCGTGCCCCCTGCCCACCCGGCCCCCCCCCACCCCCCCACCGCGTCCGTCCTCTGGGGGTCCCTTCTCGACGGAGCTTTGAGAACAGCTTCTCCTCTGTTTCCTGGCCTCCGCGGGCGGGAGCTGGAGCTGGGGCAGATCGTGTAACCCGTCCAGGCTTCATTCCTATGCAAGACAGGTAGGCTGCAGGCTCTAACAGGCCGCCAGCCAGGCTCCACCGGGCCTCGGCACCAGTGGAAATTTAAAAAAAAAAGAGTGAGCAGGAGGAGTGAGCAAGAGAGAGGGATTATTTTGTTTCAACGTGTTTGAAAGCGGGATCTGTGGCCAGTTGGTTTTTTTTTTTCTCCCCCCTCCTCCTTATTTACACAGTCTGTTCAGAGACACACCAAGGCGTGTTCGCATTGGGTGTTTGTTTCGGAGGCCAGCCAAGGATTCCAGCTCTGCGTGTTGGCACTGCCACCTCGGCGGCACCAGGAGGCCCGGCCGGTCACAAGACCTCACGGGGCCTCCTTGCTCTAGGCTTATCCTCTGTTCACCTCCCCTGCCCCCACTTCGTGGGTGCCCGGCAACCTCGGGGCCACAGAAAGCGGGGGTGCCCCTTGGGGGGACTTCATCTTCACAACGAGGGCTTTCGGAGGAGGCCTGGGCAGGGGTGCGGTGGGCGGGAGAGATGGAGAGAAAGACCGGGGGTACAGACACGGGGGTCAGTGCTTTTCTAGAAGGGTCTGGATTCCCCGAGGGCCTCTGATGAAACTTGTAAGGGGTGGACTAGCTCCAGGTCTGGGGAGGTAAGCGGTGGCCCAAGCCCCCTGGAAATCTGTGTAAGGGATGTTCTCCTGGGGACGATGAGCTGGAATCAGACTTGTCTGGGGAGGTAGGAGCGAGCACAGAGCCTGCCAGCGCTGCAGTCCAGGCCCTGGCCAAGCCAAGTGGGATGCCGCGTCAGCACCCTCTGGGAGCTGGAAGTGCAGACTCGTGCCCCACCCAGACCTGCTGGATGGGAACCTGCATTTGAACCAGATGCCCAGGGTGTTCAGGGGTACCCAAAAGCAGAGCTCTGGGCCCACAGTTCCCCAGGGGAGTTCCCTGGCAGCTTCTTCATGTCTCAGGATGCCCGTCTCTCTGTCTTTCCTGGACACAGGGGTCCTTTGGAGAATGTCACAGAATGTACATTCTGCTCTCACGGTCCCCTAGCTTTGGAGATGCATAGATTTGCTGGGGGAAGTCTCAGAAGTTTTGGAGGAAATGAAAGTGTTGGTCGCTCAGTCGTGTCTGACTTGTTGCGGCCCCATGGACTGTAGCCCGTCAGGCGCCTCTGTCTGTGGAACTCTCTAGGCCAGAATACTGGAGTGGGTAGCCATTCCTTTCTCCAGGGGATCTTCCCGACTGAGAGATCAAAGCCGCATCTCCTGCATTGCAGGCAGATCCTTTACCGTTTGAGCCACCAGGGAAGCCTTACCTTTCTTGTAGGTAAGAGGAGAAACAGTTGTTACAACGTGAACTCAGGCTAAACATCTGGGTTTTGCTTGGGGCTCAGCGGCTTACTAGGGGTGTGACCTTTGCTGCTCTACAGCTGCTCTGTGCCTTGGTTTTGCTTTCTTTAAAATGGGAAGAGTGATAATCATTGCCAGATAGATTCGGGGTGAAGTTTGTATCATTTAATACTGACTTATGTGAGAACAGTGCCTGGAATGCAGAAACCCCTTATGAAATATTGGCCAGCTAATAATTTTGAGTCTTATTTCCTTGGGGTCACTGTTTCCCCAGTCTTCTAGATGAATAATCCCAAACCCAGAGGTGCATCAAAATCACCCAAGTAGCCCTTTTAAAAACACAGTTTCCAGAGCCCCACACTGGACCTACTCAGTCAGTCTGTAGCAGAAAAGCCCGGTAATTTGCATTTTGTAAGTTCTTGGGGTTGATTCCAAGGCAGCAAGCCTTTTCTTAAGTGGCCAGGGAGCAGCCACTCTAGAGCTGGTTTTCTGTAGCCGAGTAAGGCCACCCCCAGGGGCCCACACTGGTGTAAGCCTACCACTTCTGTAGGGTGCGTGCAGTCCGCTCCAGGGCCTGCAGTTAGTGGAAGGACCTTTCCTCTGCCCCTCAGCTTCCTCACCTATCAAATGAGGGAACCAGGCTGTGTGGTCCTTGGATCAGCCACGTCAGCATCACTTGGGACTTGCTGGAAATGCAGACTCTCAGGCCCCACTCCAGACCTGCTGAATCAGAATCTGCATGTTAACAAGATCCCTGGGAGATTCTTGTTAAAACAACAAAAGCAGCACCTCTCCAGAAAAAGTTGAAAAAAAATCAAATTTGCTGGAGTCAAATGCCTTCTTTCTTTCAGTCTTTCTTTTTTTTTTTGCAAATTGAAATCTTTTTATTTTTGCTATTAAATCTAATGGCAATTCATAATTTAAAAGATTTCTGTTTCTATTTGTTTTAATGAATTAGCAGTAAATGAGCTTTTAATAACTAGCATGAACCACTCATATTTTTTTTTAATTAACGAGAATATAATAAAAATGGTAGAAGAAAATAATTGGGGGAACTTACTATTTTCAAATGAATACATTCTACACCGTTTTGTAGTCACATGGGATTCAAAAGCAATCTTTGAACCATCTCCCTCTCCTACCAAAATGGAACCTGTGCTCTAAATAAATGTCCCTCTTGTTGAAAGGAGAGCTGAGTGAAGCTGAGGAAGGTGGTATGTTGGTGAACACTGACTGAGTGACCGTCTGTTATCCATCCATCCTGGAAAGAAGAAATGGGCTTCAGGAGCCTTGGGAATTATGGTCGGATTCATGGGACCGTTGCCTGATGTTGAAGCTTGTGAGTTCCTGGGAAGGTTTGCAGGGATAAGTACCCTTTGGACAGGCTTTTCTGGAGTCTGTTAAGATCAGACTGATTGCTCTGCATTCATTTTGTAAATGCATATCTAGGTGCCAACTCTGTGCTAAGTTCGGGTACCAGTAAGCTGAGCATCACTTGAAGGAGGCAGTGGTTCGGTACTGCTGCGGTGTGTGTCCAGGTTTCTCATCACTAAGGAGAGGCATCCGTGCCTGCCTGCACACAGAGCTTTGCATGGACAGGAGGGGCACTCGGGCAAGCTGATGGCCTTGCAAAGGTGAATCAGTTACCAACAGCTACATAACAAACCACCTTTAAACGTAGTGGCTTAAAACAGCCACTGTTTTATTGTTTGTGTTTCTGGAATCTGGGCTGGGCTTGGCTGGGTGGTTCATCTGTTGGTCTGGATGGTAATTGCTTGGGGAGTTTCATTCAGCTGGAAGCTGGCCTCAGCGGGGTCCCAGGACACTGGGTCTCTCGCTTTTTTTTTTTTTTCCTGATCATTTCAAGGCTTCTTTTTCTCCACATGGTCTCTCTACATCATCCCTCTGATAGGGTAGTTCAGTTCAGGTGCTCAGCTGTGTCCGAAGCTTTGAGACTCCATGGACTGCAGAATGCCAGGCCTCCCTGTTCTTCACTATCCCCCAGAATTTGCTCAAATCCATGTCCATTGGGTCGGTGATGGCATCCAGCCATCTCGTCCCCTGTCACCCCCTTCTCCTCCTGCCCTCAATCTTTCCCAGCATCAGAGTCTTTTCCAATGAGTCAGCTCTTCGCATCAGGTGGCCAAAGTATTGGAGCCTCAGCTTCAGCATCAGTCCTTCCAGTGGATATTCTGAGAGGTTAGCATGACTGCGTACACAGCTGCCCAATCTTCAGACTGAAGCCTGGAACTAGCACAGCATTGCTTCTGCTCCATTCTGTTGGCTAAAGCAAGTCCCTGGGCCGGCCTACATTCGCAGGCGGACTAAACAAGGGTGTGGGATCAGAAGCTGCGTTCTGTCAGGGGGTCACTGACCTGACATTAGCACAAGAGGCTGGGGCTGCTGGCCCTAGTGCTAGCCGATGGGAGAGTCTCGTCCAGTATGTGGGAAAGACCAGATTGTCTCTGAATGACACCCCTGACTCCCCCTTAGCTTTTCCCGTCTCTTCTGTATTTCTAGCTTTGTGACTGAACTCCTCTTCCTCAGTATTTTTAGAAGCAGTTCTGCCATCATTTTTCTGGTCATCAGACTCTAAAAGATGAAGTGAAGTTCAACCCATCCCCTTCTTTCATGTCCTTGCCATGGTTTCCTATCCAGTTGAACACTAAAAAGTGTACTTAGGAAGAATTGACAGGGTTCGATAGCTATTTCTGTTTCTACTACCTCCTAGAGTAGGTTCCTGGAGGCACTTAGCCGTGCCAGATTTATTGAGAGGACTTCTAACTGACCCCTGACCCCCTCCCATGCCTGTCCAGTCATTGCTTCTGAAATGACCAATTTAATCATTCCTTCAGACAACGTGTGGTGGACTCCCACGTCCTATAAGATAGGTCAGAATCCCTTGGATATCGGTGGAGTCCATCCTCAATCCTGTGTAGGGTGACCCCTTTCTGCTCTGAAATAGAGTCTGTGATTCATCTGGTATGGTCTTCCCGCTGACCCTCAGCCCCAAAGCTGGTTCTCACGTCTGCTCACTGAATTGGCCTTCTTTCCTCCTCTCTCCTGGCTGGAATCAGTCCCATCTACTGAAGCCCCACTGAAGTCCTGCTTTCTTCATGAAGGCTTGTCTGAATGCCTCAGTCACAAAGAGTCCCCCATAGCATGCGAATCTTGTAGCATGTATCATCTTTGAGGGAGAAGGTGGGATGATTTGGGAGAATGGCATTGAAACATGTATAATATCATATATGAAATGAGTCGCCAGTCCAGGTTCGATGCACGATACTGGATGCTTGGGGCTGGTGCACTGGGACGACCCAGAGGGATGGTATGGGGAGGGAGGAGGGAGGAGGGTTCAGGATGGGGAACACGTGTATACCTGTGGCGGATTCATGTTGATATATGGCAAAACCAATACAATATTGTAAATTTAAAAAATAAAATAAAAACCCCCAAAACTTTTTGGCTGCATCACCTGGCATGTGGGATCTTAGTTCCCTGACCAGGGGTCAAAGCTGCACTCCCTGCGTTGGAAGTGCAGAGTCTCAGCCACTGGAAAACCGGGAAGTTCATTTATCATCTTACTAGTCACTGGGGGGCTACTCATGGCCTGCTTTATTCTATTAATTCTCTCTCTTTTGTGACATCGCGGCTGTTGAAGCAATGCATCTATCATTTAGTTCAGTCACTCAGTTGTGTTCGACTCTTTGTGACCCCAGGGACTGCAGCAGGCCAGGCCTCCCAGTCCATCACCAACTCCTGAAGCTTGCTCAGACTCTTCATGTCCATCCAGTCGGTGATGCCATCCACCCATCTCATCTTCTGTTGTCCCCTGCTCCTCCTGCCTTCCATCTGTCTTTACCAAGATAATAATAATAGTAATAATAAAGCATGTCCCCTGTTCTCTCCATGCTGAAGTTACTCTAAGATGTTGCCCAAAGGGTGCTCAGGAGTTCCACAAGGAAGCTGTCCACATGGCATTTAGAACATCTCTGAAATTGCAGGATGGGGAGTTAGGAAGAGAAAGTCTGGAGGCAACGTTGACTCAGTCCAGCTCCTGGCTCTACCACTGCTAAAAATAAGTAAATAAGTAAATTGTATCTCAGCTGAGATTCTGCCGGTGTTTAAGCAGGGGAATTCCTACACGATGCAGATATTCAGCAGGGATGACGTCTGCCTCCCCATGCACTGACAAACCCGACGTCCTCACATCATGATTTCGCAAACCCCGACCTGAGAACCTCTGAGACTGGATGATGTCCTTGGGCAGTCTATTTATCCTCCAAAGACTCTCCAGTCAAACCTTGGAGGGTTGTTGCGAGGGTTGCATTAGTTCATGACGTGTAGCATCCGGTACGGAGCTAATATTCATTGAGCACTCAGGTTGTTAATTTATTGACTGACCGTCATGGTTGCTGGATGACACATGGCCACTCTGGGACAGGCATTTCCTCTCGCCTCTCTGGTTGCTCTTTGCCCAGGAGGCTGCAGCAGCCCCTCTGCCCTTCTCTTTTCTTGTCTGGGGGTCACACCTGCCCTCACCTGCCCACGGGGTGTAGCAGGATTACATATCCTTGGTAAGCCCGCCTGTCCGTCTGGAGCAGCCGTTGGCTTCTTTGCTCACTGCTCATATGAGACTTTGCAAATTTGCTTTGGGAGCTAAAGGACATTGGACAGGTGTTTATTGAGTGTCCACTAGGTGCCTGGCTTAACGAGGGACTAGAAGGTGGGTGGTGAAGCCAGGAAAAAGCAAGTGCCGATTTATTTCTATCCATGTCTGTTGCTAGGTTGTTCCCACCTGTTCACTCTTAGAATTGCTGAATGCGTGTGTGTGTGTGTGTGTGTGTGTGTGTGTGTGTGTGTGTGCAAGCTGTGTTTTCTGAGGGCAGAGACAGGGAGATGGTTGTTGTTTAGTCACCAAGTCGTGTCTGACTCTTTGCGACCCCATAGACTGTAGCCCCAGAGAAGGCAATGGCACCCCACTCCAGTACTCTTGCTTGGATAATCCCATGGATGGAGGAGCCTGGTGGGCTGCAGTCCACGGGGTCGCTAAGAGTCGGACACGACTGAGCGACTTCACTTTCACTTTTCACTTTCATGCATTGGAGAAGGAAATGGCAACCCACTCCAGTGTTCTTGCCTGGAGAATCCCAGGGATGGCGGAGCCTGGCGGGCTGCCGTCTATGGGGTCGCACAGAGTCGGACACGACTGAAGCGACTTAGCAGCAGCAGCAGCAGCAGACTGTAGCCCACCAGGCTACATGGGACTCTCCGTCCATGGGATTCTTCAGGCAAGAGTACTGGAGTGGGTTGCCATTTCCTTCTCCAGGGGAATCTTCCTGACCCAGGGATAGAACCTGGGTCTTCTGCATCGGCAGGTGGATTCTTTACCACTGACCCAGGGGAGGTGGTAGTTGTGCTTAATAGTTGGAGAACCAGCAGAGCAAGAATGGTCACATGGCCCACTTGCTTCGTTGCAGTGGCAGCCAGCCTGGCTGGGCCAGGCCACGAAAGCACCTGGAAGGGGCTGAGTGGGAACTGGGCCTGGTTTTCTGAGGGGGGGCTGTCCTCTCCTTCGTGCGCTCATTCGTGGATGCCTTACTTTTCGAGCTGTGCTTCATCTTATCCAGTGTGGTTGATGCGAAAGAATTCTTGCATGTGAAACGAGGGCTGGGGGTGGAGGTAGCAACCCCCAATAATTACACGACACGTCGTCGCCAGATGTCGAGGAAAGAGCAGGAAGCACTGTTCGCCTTCAGCTGTGAGGCACCTTGTCCGCGCTGTTCACGATGTTTAGGGCTTTAAGTGTAACACAGACTCGATCAGGGTGACGGCGAGGGTCACGTGTAAGGAGGGAGTCCGTCCATGTGATGGGAAGGAATTTACTTTCGTCTCTGCTCCCCTGACCTCACGGTCGGTCCGTTCTTTTCATTCAGGTCAGAGAAGGTCTCTTCTTGGGAGTGTACAGTCCTGAGTCCATCTGAATTGGAGATGGTCCACCCATGGGCCTTGGGCCCGGTCTGACATGTAGGTGTGTTTTGTTGGCGGACAGTGTTCATGTCTTTTTGCTTAATTTACTTTTATTGAAGTGTGGTTGATTTACAGTGTTTCCTGTGTACAGAAATGTGGTGCAGTTATACCTAGGTGTTTGTATATCTGTTCTGTCTTATTTTCTTTTCCGTGATAGGCTATTACACGTTATTGAATATAGTTCCCTGTGCTATACAGTAGGTCCTTGTGGTTTATCTATTTTATATATAGTGATGTGCATCTGTTAATTCCAAACTCTTTTATTTATCCCTCCATCTAACTTTCCCAGGTGGTACTGGTGGTAAAGAATCCACCTGCCATTGCAGGAGACGCAAGAGATGGTGGTTCTCTCCCTGGGCCGGGAAGATCCCCTGGAGTAGGAAGTGGCAACCCACTCCAGTATTCTCGCCTGGAAAATCCAATGGACAGAAGATCCTGGTGGGCTACAGTCCATGGGGTCGCCAAGAGTTGGACAGGACTGAGCACAGGCCTGAGCCAAGCTGCCTTTCCCCTCTGGCAACCCTAGGCTTGTCTTCTACATCTGTGAGTCTTCTGCTTTACAGATTTATATCGGATTTTAGATTCCACCTATAAGTGATATCCTACAGTACTTGTCTTTCTCTGTCTGACTTCCTGTACTTTTGTGACCACCTCTAGGTCCCTCCGAGTTGCTGCGAGTAGCATTATTTCATTTTTTATGGGTTTCTTAAAGTTAGTTGCCGGTATTATCAGTTGCAATATCTCATTTAGAAATCCAGTTTTCCAGCTTCGCTGGATAAGTCAGGAAGTCTGCCAGCAGTGGCGTTTCTTCCTAGATGGCAAAGATCAATGAGCCAAGTAATCAGGTTCCCTTAAGACTGGATAGTGGCTCTCAGTGTATTCAACCCTCCACACATCCTGACCTGGTCCCTGTCACGCCTGGCCCTCCTGGCCTGCTTTAAATACCGCTGGCCCCATAAACTCTCATGCCCAGGATCCCAGTCCACACCCAAACCTTCTCTCAGATGCTGGCGGAGTGGTGACACCATGAAGGCATGGGGGCTGGGCTGCCAGTGTCCTGGGACCCGTGGTGAGAGGAGGAATGTGTGATTCTCTGCTTCTGGGTCAAAAGGCTGCGCGTTCGTCGTCTTTATCCGTTCATCGATGGACATTTAGGTTACGTCCGTGTCTTGGCTGTCGTAAGTAGTGCATAGCAGCCCTTTTGGAAATAGCCCCAGATTAGAAAGCACCCAGATGCCTGTCCACAGTAGGATGAGTAAATAGCCTGTGGTCGATTCATGCGCTGGAGTACTATACAGCACTCAAGATGAGCGAGCTGCCGTCACACACTGCAACGTGGATGCATCTCCCCAGCATGGTGTTTGGTGAAAGATAAGTGGGAGCGATGCATCGGCCAGAGAAAGACCCTTCACTGTGTACTGTAGCTACACAAAGTTCAAAAGCGGGCAGAGCTAGTCTGTGCTCTTAGAAGTCAGGACAGCGGTTGCCCTCCATTGGTGGTGATGCCCAGAAAGGCTCTGGGAGAAGTAATGATCTGTGTCCTGGGGTGAAGTACTGGTTACACAGATGTGTTTACTTCGTGAAAATTCAGTGAGCTGTGTGCTCTCATGACGTGTGTTTTTCAGTTGTATATTTTATCACCATACAAAGTTAAAATTCATAAAGGCAAAAAACACAGTACCTCAGACTAAGAGATACAGTGTTATAACTCCCCAGTGCCCATGCCAGGATTTTTGCGCAGAATCCTGTATCTCTCAGAGTTCTTGTTTGCAAGTGACAGAAGTCTCCCCTGGCTAATTTAAGCTGAGAAGAGATTTATTAAAAAGCAGATTGCATTAGCTCAGCATCTCCATGAGGGTGTGGGAGCCAGATTTGGAGGCTCTGCAACCAGGAATGTGTTCCATTTGCTGCCAGATTGGTCCATTCTAACCACTGAGCACATCCGTCATAGCCGACACCCCTGATGCTGGATGCAGGAGGCTGCCCAGAGCCGCTGACCATCCTTCTTGCCACTGCTGCTACCCCACCTCTCCGGAGTGGGTTTCTCAGGACATAGGCTGTTTTGTATTACTGCTTCAGGCTCAAAGTCAGGCATGGGTGGAACTGATTAGGGGTGCTTGTGCGCTCAGTCGTGTAACCCCATGGACTGGAGCCCACCAGACTCCTCTGTCCATGGGATTTCCCAGGCAAGAGTACTGGAGTGGATTGCCATTTCCTTCCCCAGGGGACCTTCCTGACGGAGGGATCGAACCCGCATCTCCTGTGCCTCCAGCACTGCAGGCAGATTCTTTACCGTCTGAGCCACCTGGGAAGCACAGATGACTGTTACATGAGTGGAATGAGAAATGGGTTAATGAGCCATACCCTGGAGAGTCTGGAGATAGTAAAGCACAGGGCACTGCAGACAGTCAATAAATTGTAATAACAATAGCTGTTGCTGTTTACAGACGAAGAAGACACGCTCTGATCTCGGCCACAGGGTGGGAGTGAAAATCGCTCAGTCGTGTCCGACACTGTGTGACCCCATGGACTATACAGTCCATGGAATTCTCCAGGCCAGAACACTGGAGTGGGTAGCCTATCCCTTCTCCAGAGGATCTTCCTGACTCAGGAATTGAACCAGGGTCTCCTGCATCGCAGGCGGATTCTTTACCAACTGAGCTCTCAGGGAAGCCACAGGGTAGTTGGGTACTAGATGGGAAAGGCAGTCTTGATAGACTCAGGCCTCCCCGACTCTGAGGGCCTCCCTCTCCTGCCTTGATTCTCCTCTGAAGATTCATTAGACCAGTGAGGAAGCCCAGGTCTTAAACTCTATGGTCCTAGCACAGCAGCTCAAACACGCGTTGCAGGATCAATGCATCCGCTGAGCCACGCTGGATGGGCCAGACAAGTGCCACCCACACCTCTGATCCCTGCAGAGCACGCCTTTGCAGGAGCGGCCTCTGCAAGCCTCACTGACCAGGGGAGCAGGAGACGGCCACTTCTGCCATTCAGTCTCAGTACACGCCTTTGCTTGAAGCTGATTTGAACCTCCATCATTTACGGTCCCACAGATGGCAACTTCCCGATACCCCTTTGGCTCTCTAGTAACTGTCCTGATGCTCACGCTTTGGGCAGAGTTGGGAACGACGTCTGGCCGGGTCCGCCATCTGCAGAACCAGCTCTGCCGGCTGGAAGGGTTATCCTGGCAGCTCGCTGATGGGCCCGCGGAGCTCAGGGCCGCAGCATAAACAGGATGGAAGGAAGGCAGGGTGCTCGGGGAAGTACCGCGTGTGGCCATTCTTCCTCTCTTGGTGCCCTCCCTCGGTCGTCTCCTGTCCCCTGCCTCACGCCACACCCTGGGCAGCCCGGTGGGAGAGGAGCCCCCCTGTTTGCAGGGAGAAAACAAATTCCAGGACAGGAAGACGCACCCTGGAAGACAAGGCTTTCCCAGCAGTCATGTCCACCTGAGCCCAGTGGGGAAAGCGCTGGGACTGCAAGAGGTTAAAACTTGCCCCTGTGTTTACTTTTGTTGGCTGCCACGCTGCATAATAACCTGTCAGCACGTCAGGTGCGGATTTATTTGTGTATTAAAAATTGCCTCGGGCGGACGGGTGCAGACGCTCTACAGCACGCTGGAAAATATGCCTCCAGCGCAAAAACAGCCTCTCCAAATATTTCACTCTTTTAATAAGTGCATTTAATTAAAGTCATATAACTTTTTTTATTATATTAAAAAAAAAAAAAAAGCTCCCTTCACTCGCTGAAGCTGAACATAAACTCCAGGGCACAAAGAGAAGGTGTGCTCCCCGGTCCCAGTGGTGGAAAACGGAAGACTCAGCAAGTGGTGCGTTCTCGTGCGCCTTTTCCAGGCTGCTTGGAGGAGGGCGTGGCGATGACTTGGGTGCGGAGTTGGGTGACCGTGTGTCCCCTGGGGAGGGAACCGGTTGGCCCCAGGGCAGTTTCCAATCATGTTCTGATGTGTGTTTAATGTTACCGGTTAAATGTGTGACCATGGCCCTGCACTCGCAGCCCCTGTACATCTGGAAAGAGGGTGGCCGTGGAATTGCCCTTTAGAGAGAGACGTTTCCCATTTATTTTGACAGTAGGACTCAGTGACCTCTTAAGACCTTACCTTCCGACAGTGGAAGCTGGGGTGCTGCGGGGGAAGAGGATGGGGTGGGGTGGGGAGCACCGGATCTCGGGCAGACACTCGTGTCCTTTCTGTTCTCTGTACTTTTCCCACGCCCATCAGAGCTTCGTCGCCAAATGGATTGAGACGGAGCTTGGCTCCCAGGTGGGGACCATGGTATGATGTCAAGCAGCTTTGCGTGTGCTCCCAGATGGGGGAGTGTTCTGGAGGGTGGCAGCCCTGGAGCTGCCCTGTGGGGACCCACCAAGGGCGAAGGGGAGGAAGGGCAGGGTTGTGTTGGGGGCGGCAGCAGGGAGGGGCTGGGGGCTGATCTTGGGCTGGGAACCACAGTATCCTGGCTTGGCGGCCTGAAGCCCGTGAGTTATGTGGCTCAAGGGAGCGGTGTGGGCCTGCCGGGGCCGCTGGAGAGGGGGCATGGGAAGCCCCAAAAGGGGTCTGTGCGCCTTGGGACAGATCGGGAAGTGGCCCCAGGGCCCGTGATGCTGGTGCTGCAGGAAGCAGCTCTGGATGCCCCGGCTGCTTACATGTCAACAGGGGTGGGTTTATACCTAGTCCCTGGTGGGTCTCTGAGCAGGAGAGAAGGAGTCTGGGAGGACCTCCTTCTCTGAGCCAGGCCCAGACTCTGGAGCTCCTGAAATCCAGGGTGCCCATTTCAGTCTGCGAAACCAACCACCTTGGTCTTGTGAGCTCTGGTTCTCCTTGCTCCGTAGATGCCCATGGCCTTCTTTTCATGGCTGCAGAATCAAAAATCTCAGAGTTGGTTGCTCAGGGCCACTTAGGAAGAGCCAAGTGACCGATGACCAGGCAAGTTTGGTTTTTTTTTTTTCCCCAGTGATTCTTTTCTTAGCATCTTCCAGTGATATGCGAGCATCGCTATTTATGCTTATTTTCTCTGTTCGTGGAAGAAAACAAATCTGAGCTTCAATTCTCAACCTTCTTTTTGAAGTTGAAACTAAACCACACCTGGGTTTACTTTTATGACATTCCCACACACTCATAACTTTTTGCTTTCTTTCTTTCTTTTTTTTATCCACGCCATGCGGCCTATGGGATCTTAATTCCCTCACCAGGGATCGAACCCATGCCCCCTGCATTGGGCGTGTAGAGTCTTAACCACTGGACCGCCAAGGAAGTCCCTCTCCCTTGGCATTTTTTTATAAAGTTTTAATTGAAAGGATCAACAACCACTGTTGTTTTGAGAATTTGATCATTCTGCAGTTTCCCAGAAGAAAATACATTTTGTTTTAGGAATTGTTGCTGCTGCTAAGTCACTTCAGTCATGTCCGACTCTGTGCGACCCCATAGACGGCAGCCCACGAGGCTCCCCCGTACTTGGGATCTCCAGGCAAGAACGCTGGAGTGGGTTGCCATTTCCTTCTCCAATGCATGAAAGTGAAAGTGAAGTCGATCAGTCGGGTCTGACTCTTAGCAACCCCATGGACTGCAGCCTACCAGGCTCCTCCGATCCATGGGATTTACCTAAACCAGAGAGACTCTAACTAAGTATTGTTCTTTGCCTTGAAGAAAATAGTGTTAAATAGAGGAGTCAGTTAAATGCTACACTGGTGTATGAGGTATGCATGTATGTATTTTTTATTTGTTTTTATTCAAAGTAAACAAACCTCCCTAAGACATGATAATTCTAAGCCAACTAATCATTGGCCTTGTGTGAAAAGCTCTTCCAGACCATTTGGAAGAACTACTAAGTGCCTACTGTGTACTAGACGCTGTCTAGAGCTTTACTAGTGAAAGCCAGAAGGGAAAAGACCTGAAATAATTTTTAAAACATTTGTCTACCGATTTACCTGTTGCTGAATCTGTAAGAATGTTAAATACAATATGCCCTGTGTATTCATAGAAAATTGGAAATAGGGAAAAACCCAAAGAAGAAAATAAAATCATGGATATTTACCACAATCTTTTACAACCTATTTTTCTTCTATTTAGCAAAATTGTCAAGTGTTCTTATGTAGCGGTGTTTCTTAGTCGCAAGACTCTTTCACAGTCTTGGATTGTTCAGCAGTTTTTCACTTTGGTCTTGATTATGGTATTGACTGCGATAGCAATGGAAACTGAGAAATTCTTAGAAGTTATTTATTCAGAAATAATAATAAACCCACTGCATTTTAACCTTTAGTATATTTTATGAAATACAGTTGTGTTTTCCAAAACAAAAGGAATTGAGAAGAGTGGTGTTTTCCCCATTTTTGCTAAGCTCTACTTTGTCTGGCTTCATTGCAAGTGGCTGGATTCTCAGATCTGCTTCTGCATTCAGTCTATAGAGGAATGTATGTTTCTGTAAAGGTATGAAGAAGATCCAGCTTCATCTGAATAGTCTTCTTTCGTATTTTACCAAAACTTGACACGCAGTAGTTTTTAAAAGTTGTTGATAAGTGTCCATCAGCGGAGGAATGGATGAAGAAGACGTGGTCTATACATCACGTGCTTGCTCAGTCACTAAGTCAGGTTCGACTCTTTGTGACCCCACAGACTGTAGCCCGCCTCTGTCCATGGGATTCTCCAGGCAAGAATACCGGAGTGGGTTGCCATTTCCTTCTCCAGGGGATCTTCCCAACCCAGGGATTGAGTCCGAGTCTTCCGCTTGGCAGACAGATTATCACTGAGTCACCCCGGAAGCCCACAGTGGATATTACTCAGCCATAAAGAAGCATGAAGTAGTGGCATTTGCAGCAACATGGATGGATCTAGAGATGATCACACCAAGTGAAGTAAGTCACATAAAGACAAATATCATATGATATCATTTATATGTGCAATCTAAAAGAAAGTGGTACAAGTGAAGTGACTTAACAGAAACAGACTCATAGACTCAGAAATAACATGTATGGTAACCAAAAGGGAAAGGTGGGGTAGGGTTAAATTAGGGGGTGGAGGGAACATATACACACGGCTATATATAAAACAGATGATCAACAAGGACCTACTGCATAGCCTGGGGAACTCTACTCAGGATTCTGTAGTAACCCACATGGGAGAAGAATCTGAAAAAGAATGGGTGCATGTGTCTGTATAACTGAATCACTTTGCTATCCACCTGAAACTTAACACAGTACTGTCAATCGACTATACTCCAGCATAAAATAAAAAAGAGAAACTGAAGAAGAAGTTGGTTGTGGTATAAATTTGAAGCCGTGTTCGTGAACTTTCAAATTCTGTTACGTTAGGATCGTTCTGTTCTTTTCTCTGCCTCTTGAGGTAGAGCTCCTTTCCCAACATGGTCCTTGGGTCAGGGACGCAATACGGTGAAGGACTGCTCTCAGTGGAGACTTATTAGGAGAAAGAGCCTCCGTCCTGACTAGTTTTGTAAGCATTCCAACTGAATGCAGACGAAGTGCAAATAATATTTTTGGCTTTCTCTGGAAGGTCAAAGGTTTTTAAAGCTTTAAAATTCTCCTTTACTCCAAGTTTTACTCGTATTAATGCCACCACCCCCCCAACACGCATCAAAACTCTGAAGACTTCTATTTACTTATTATCCTGCCTTTAAAAAAAGCTCTGTGATGTTAGTAGCAGATCTAAAGCCTAGAAAGAGTGAATTTATGCCTTCCAGAGAGACTGGAGCTTTCTGCCTGCCGGGTACCTGGGTCTTGTTGCTCTCATCTGAGCTGAGCTCGAAATGCAGCTACCTACTGACCACAGGGGCTTCTCTGCTGGCTCAGATGGTAAAGAATCCGCCTGCAGTGCAGGAGATGTGGGTTTGATCTCTGGGTGGAGAAGATCCCCTAGAGAAGGAAATGGCAACCCACTCCAGTATTCTTGCCTGGAAAATCCCATGGACGGAGGAGCCTGCGGGCTACAGTCCACGGGGTTGCAGAGTCAGACATGACTTAGTGACTAAACTGCAACAAATTGACCGAAGAGTTTAATTCTTTACGTGGAGGGTTCTTGGGTTCAGAGTTCCTAAAGAGCAGGTCCAGGCGGATCTTCACTTTGTAACAACAGCATCGTGATGTCCTCAGATGTACGGGAACATTACAAGCAACCATCCACTCTGAGCCCCTGGCTGCCTAGGGGAGCTTCAGTCTGCTGATTGGAGTGACCTCCGTGTTTTGAGTCACCATCTCTTCCTTAATCATCACTCACTGTGCATCCCAACGCCTGTTTCTTAAAAGAAGTGTAGAAATGGGAGATGCAAAAAGCCGGTCATTTGCTAAAAATTTAGGGGCATTTTAGGCAATGTACTTCAGCCATCAGGAGCCCAGGAATTTCCCTTCAGAGAAAATTCCCATTTTTTCCAAAGACAAATCTTGATGTACTTGAAGCTACTGTTATATGTGCAAAAGACCTTGGGAACCCAAAGGGAGAGTGTAGGAATACATTTTTATTTGTAAAAATGCTCTATTAGAATTAGAAGATAGAATGTTCTGGACTCTCTACTTTTGAAGATAAGGATTATGACTCTATACATCCAGCCAAATATTTCTGAGAATGTCCTATGTGCTAAATATTCTCTTAATTGGACATTTAGCAGTAAATAAGCAGAACCTGCCCCTGCCCTTAAGGAGCATATATTCAAATGGTAGAGCCAGATGATATTCAAGCACACAAATAACTGTATAATGTTGAGAAGCAAAAAGGGGTAGGAAAAAAATGGAAGCAGATCTAGAGGCTACAGAGGTATTTGTGAAGCTGGAGTAAGGACTGTTTTTGATGGAGTTGTTATGGAAACACTCTAGGAGGTGACATTTGGGCAGAGTAGATGTCTAACAAAGGTGAATTAGGGAATTCCCTGGTGGTCCAGTTGTTAGGACACTGGGCTTTCACTGTAGGGGCACGGGTTTGATCCCTGGTTGGGGAACTAAGATCCTACAAACCAGATGACATGGCCAAAAAAAAAAAAAAAAAAAAAGTGACTTAATGAGTCTACAACTCAAGTCCGGAGTTCTGTAGTTTATGCTCATGCTAGTTGCTCAGTCGTGCCTGATTATTTGCAACCCCGTGGACTGTAGCCCACCAGGATGCTGTGTGCATGGAATTCTCCAGGCAGGAATACTGGAATGGGTTGTCATTTCCTTCTCCAGGGGGTCTTCCTGACCTAGGGATTGAACCTGCATCTCCTGCATTGGCAGGTGGATTCTTTACCATCTGAGCCACCAGGGAAGCCCGGTTTGTACTAAAGGAGCTGTATACACGGGCAGTGTTGTTGCTGAGAGTGGGATTGAATGTGTGCGTATTAGTTTCCCTAGGGCTTCTGGAACTGGCCAAGTTGCCACCAAGTGGCCAAAAAAAGCAGGAGTTTATTCTCCCCCAGCTCTGGAGACCAGACGTCCAAAATCAAGGTGTCAGCAGGCTCTGGAGGCTCTGGAGAAGTGTCCTCCTTTGCCGCTTCCAGCCTCTGGTGGCTGTGAGCTGTCCTTGGCTTGGACAGAGCTGTCCCAGCCTCTGTCTCCATCTTCGTGTGGCCAGTTCCTCTGTGTGTTTCTCTTCTCTTCTGTCTCTTGTAAGGAAACCTGTGATTGGATTTGGTACCTTCCAGGGTAATCAGGAGGATGTCATCTTGAGATTCTTAATTTTATTGGCAGAGACCCTTTTGCCAAATAAGGACATATTCAAAGATTCTGAGGGTTAGGTTGTGGACGTATCTTTGGGGGGCCACCATTCAACCCAGTGGGTTCCCAGGTGGTGCTGTGAGATGCGGGTTTGATCCCTGGGTCGGGAAGATCCCCTGGAGGAGGGCACGGCAACCCACTCCAGTATTCTTGCCTGGAGAGTCCCATGGACAGAGGAGCCTGGCGGGCTACAGTCCATGGGGTCGCAAAGAGTCGGACACAACTGAATCGACTTAGTACGCTGGCATTCAACCCAGTAAAGTGCGATCTGGGAGAATCACTTCGACAGCAGGTTTTATTTTTATTTATTTATTATGTATTTTATCTTATCTCAGTTTTTGGTTGTGCCACACTGTGTGTGGGATCTTAGTTCCTCTACCAGGGATTGAGCCCACACCTCCCTGAATTGGAAGAGCGGCATCTTAACCACTGGACCACCAGGGAAGCCCCTGACAGCAGGTTTTCAATCAAAATGGAATGTGGGCCCTGAGCGGAGTCCAGGGGCTCTTTGCCTGCATCCCCATGGTTATGACGCAGCTGCATTTCAATGGAGACAGGGGAGCAGCTGTGGGCATCGTGCCAATGCGTGATGCAGGAGTGGCAGGGGCGTCTGGTGCTGAGTTGCTATACATCAGAGCCGCTGTGTGCCCTGAAGTTGTGTACTCAGCTCACCAATTTCTAGTTAGACCACGTTCCCCGGGCGGGACATCACAGCTGTAAGGCTGCCGGTCTTTGTGGGGGCGCCTCATAGAATATATAGCAGGTCTTCCAGATTGAGAAATTGAGAATACACAATTTGGCCCAGAGGAGCAGAGTCGGGAAGAGGTTCATCAGGCCAAGAGGTGGGCAGTCATATTCTATTTGGACGCTTCCCAGGCAAGAGCCCAGCAGGAGTCATGGTGGCAGACTGGGTAAGTTGCAAAAGTCAGCAGCTTGGGAAGCTGGGACCTCAGCCCGTGAGGCGCGTTGACTGCGTTGAGCAATCTTCTGGGAACATCTTTGGTGGGGCTGCAGGTGCGTCTGGGGTGGCGTGGCATGAAACCCTCCTCCAGAGGGTGGGCACTCTGCTGCTAAGACTTTACTGCCTAGTCTTTTCTCAGTCGGATCTTTTGCCAGAGGGAGGCAGGGAGGAGCAAGTCCATGTGCCCGGAGCCTGCCCAAGTTGGGGATGGTGTTTGCTCAACTCAGTGCAACACCAGCTGTTGCTCCAGGTGCTAAGTTAGACACTCGGTAATTAGCGGGGCTAATTTATTTAATCGTGTTTGTACTGTTTCTCTTCTCCCAGTTGTTCTTCTTGCCCTGATCCTTCAGGTTTTCCTGGACCCACGCCCAGGAGTGTTTGTTGGAAGGTGGTGTTGGGGGAAGATGGATGTTCGTTGATGCCAGAGATTAGAGCAAGCTGTGGCTTGGTGGCGGTGGTGCGGGAGGCTGGTCTTGTCCATATTCCAGGTCAGAGTTCCTCAGCCTCAGTGCTTTGACTTTGGGGGGCCTTTTTTGTGGGGCACCGACCTATGCGTTGTAAGATGTTTAGCGGTGTCTGTTGACCTCTACCCACTAGGTCCCAGTAATGTTCTCCAACCCCAGTTCTGAAAACCAAAAATGTCTTCAAATGTTACCGACTGCCACCTGGTAGAGTCAGTGGCTCAGTGGCAAAGAATCCGCCTGCCAAGCAGGAGACAGTAAAATCCCTGAGTCGGGGAGAGCTCTTGGAAAAGGAAATGGCAACCCACTCCAGTATTTGTGGCTGAGAAATCCCATGACAGCTGAGCCTGGTGGACTCCAGTCCATGGGGTTGCAAGGAGTCAGGCATGACTTAGCAGCTGAACACAAGCAGGGTCAAAGTTGCTTCCTCTTGAGAACTCCCGGTCTGGTGCTCTGATCACTGCTGCTCTTAGACCTTCTGGAGGAAAATGATCCTTCCAAGGCCATGCCGTCTGTTGGGATGATGAATGGCCTGTCTTAACTGTGTCCCTTTGCTCTCTTTTTGAACGTGCCCTGACAGGGAGGCCTGGCGTGCTGCGGTTCATGGGGTCGCAAAGAGTCGGACACGACTGAGCGACTGAACTGAACTGACCTGACCAACTGATGCCCTCGACAGGAGGATGGGAGAAGGGGCTGCCTTGGAGGACCAAACCTATCTCCCCAAACACAGGTTCCTCTATGGAAAGATGTACAACCCTTGTGTTATCCAGGGCAGGGGAAAAAGCAAGCTGTGATGTAAAGAGTGACAACAGGTGGCAGGATGAGTGTCACCAGGAAGCTAAGCAGAACCAGAAAAGCCACTTCTGTGTTGGAGGGGAAAGGCGAGCCTCACCAGCTGCTTGCATGGAATTGATCCAGCATGGCGACTGGGCCGGGGAGGGGCACGCGTTCCTCGTCTCTGGGTTGGCAGAGCCCCTGGGGCCAGCTCACGCCACCTCTAAAGCAAGGGCTGCGGGCTATGTCAGACTATCTCTGAATCATGCTGGGGTCCCCTTACATATGCGAACTTTGTTCTTTTAGGTGCAGAAGACCCCCTGACTGCTTTTGGCAAGTGAATGGAGATGGATACACTGTTTATTTTTTAAGGCCATTTATTTATGGCTGCACTGGGTCTTCTTTGCTGTGCATGGGCTTTCTTAAGTTGCGGCGAGCGGGGGCTACTCTGCAGTTGCCGTGTGAGGGCTGCTCGGTGCAGTGGTGTCTCTTGTTGCGGTTCCTGGGCTGTAAAGCCTGGGCTTAATATCTGTGGCAGACAGACCTAGTTGCTCCACAGCATGTGGAATCTTCCCAGACCAGAGACTGAACCTGTGTCCTCTGCATTGGCAGGTGGACTCTTAACCACTAGACCACCAGGGAAGTCCTGATACACTCTTTAAGAGGATCCAGATAATCTGAGATAGATCTGCAAAGAAGAGCAGAGGGTAGGAGCGGAAGAAGAGACCAGCAACCCAGAATCATTAACCTGGAGCAGCACTATCCCATAGAAATAAAATCCAAGCTGCAGATGCCATTTTTTTGGAGTGTGTTCCAATAAAACTTTATTTATAAAAACAGGCAGCAGACTCGCTGGTCGGCAGAAGACTCTGGGCAGTGATTCAGATCCCCTGACTTCCAGACTAATGACCTTTCCCCTTTGCCATGCTGAGTTTATTTCCTAGGCACTGGCAAGTTTCTAAGTACATAGTAGAAGGGGTTTTTATTATTATTATTATTTTAAGTCCATTTAGGAAAATAAAAAACTTTAAAAACTGCTCCACAGCCCACATGTAATTTTATTTTATTTTTTAATTTACATGTATTTATTTTAATTGGAGGTTAATTACTTTACAATATTGTACTGGTTTTGCCATACATCAGCATAAATCCACCACAGGTATACACGTACTCCCCATCCTGAACCCCCCTCCCACCTCACTCCCTGCACCATCCCTCTGGGTCACCCCAGTGCACCAGCCCCAAGCATCCTGTATCCTGCATCGAACCTGGACTGGCGATTCGTTTCATATATGATAGTATACTTGTTTCAATGCCATTCTCCCAAATCATCTCCCCCTCTCCCTCTCTCATAGAGTCCAAAAGACTGTTCTATACATCTGTGTCTCTTTTGCTGTCTTGCATACAGGATTGTCATTACCATCTTTCTAAATTCCATATATATGTGTTAGTATACTGTATTGGTGTTTTTCTTTCTGGTTTACTTCACTCTGTATAATAGGCTCCAGTTTCATCCACCTCATTAGAACTGATTCAAATGTATTCTTTTTAATGGCTGAGTAACACTCCATTGTGTATATGTACCACAGCTTTCTTATCCATTCATCTGCTGATGGACATCTAGGTGTCCACATGTAATTTTAAACTTTCTAGTAATTACATTAAAAAAAAAAGACTGAGGAAGCAGATACAATTGGTTTTTACAATATATTTTATATAACTCAGTGTATCCCCAATCTTATTTCAACATGCAATTGATATAAGAAAATCTATTAGTGAGATAGTGAAAAGTGAAAGCATTACTTGCTCAGTTATGTCCGACTCTTTGTGACCCCATGGACTGTAGCCCGCCAGGCTCCTCTCTCTGCCCATGGGATTCTCCAGGCAAGAGTACTGGAATGGGTAGGCATTCCCTTCTCCAGGAGATCTTCCTGACCCAGGGATTGAACTTGGATGTCCCTGCATTGCAGGCGGATTCTTTACCATCTGAGCCACCAGGGAAGCCTCATTAGTGAGACTGCCTACTCTTTTTTTTATGTGAAATCTAGGAAACCCAGCGTTTATTTTCCTCTTGCAGCACACTTCAATTCGCTTGTCACATTTCCAGTGCTTCTGTGCTGGACAGTGTTGCCCTAGAGAGGAAGTTTAAGTGATTAAATTTGGGGGGAGGGAACTATTCATCGTAGACAGAAATAAAAAAAATGAGCTTAAGGACTTAGGTGGACAGATTTCATCAGCAAATGCCCTTGACTGGCTGTCAGCGCAGTGCTTCCATCTCCCCAGACAGGGCCTGTTCGCAGGAATCCATTGGCTGCTGGGCTCCCCTCCCCTGACCCCTTTGTCGTCCACTCTATTCGCTTTTGTTTCAACCGAATGAGCACACAAAAAAGCCTGCATTCCGCCGGGCAGTCTTATTCAAACGTGGCATGGCTGCGTTTTCTCAATTAATCAGGAGCCTGCCCCCCCACCCCCCTGCCCCTTTCTCCTCCACGTTTTTCTCTTCTCGGCATCTTAATCAGGGTCCAGCTGGACTCCAGCTTCCAGGAGAATTTCGAGGGCCCGACAGACACTTGCCCAGGTAAATAAAAACCAGCTTGGGTCCCTCTTTCCTCCTGCATGAATAAGATGTATCAGAAGACTTTTCCTTAGAAGAGACGAAGGGAGAGAGAAGCAGTCATGCTGGTGAACGACGTAGGGCTGAAAGCAGAACTTTGGAGAGACAGGCTGTGTCCTTTGGGTGAGACGGGGCAGGGAGAGGGAGTCCAGGAGGGAGGGGATATGTGCGTACACCTGGCTGATCCACTTGGTGATACAGTGGAAACAACGCAGCGTTGTAAAGCAGCTGTACTCCAGAAAACAAACCCAAAAGAGCAAAGCAAAATTTTAAACACGGTAAGGGCTTCCCAGGTGGTGCTGGTGGTAGAGAACCCGCCTGCCAGCGCAGGAGACATAAGAGACGCAGGTTCGATCCCTGGGTCTGGAAGATCCCCTGGAGGAGGGCATGGCAAGCCACTCCCAATATTCTTGCCTGGAGAAGTCCATAGACAGAGACCTGAACAGCTACAGACCATGGGTCACGAAGAGTCAGACAGGACGTAGCCACCAAGCATGCTCGCGCGCGCACCCAACATCCTACAAGGCACAGGGCAGCGTCCTTCCGTAAAGAGTTATCCAGCCTAACAGGTCAGGAGCACCAAGGTTGAGAAACCCTGTGTTGGAGCATCTTTCCTTTGAATTTTAGAGACTTTTCACCTAAAAAGAACCTTCTTTTGACTTACAGAAGGCACTGGGAGGGGTTGGCTACACCTGTGCATATATATGACTGAATTACTACCGTGTTGATCCGTTCACACCTGCTGGGGCTTTGTGGGCAGCTAGTTGAGAATAAGACCTGGATCCAGGAGGTGTCTGGGCCGGGGACAAGCCAGGTGGGGATGAGAGCTGAGCGGCCACACAAACTAAATGTCACAACTTTTCTAGTTTTCTAAGAGAGTGGGTGCTTCCCTGGGCAAGGTCCCAGTTCTTTCTCACCAAAGCCTTCTGCTCTATGAGCAAAACCCCAGTCAAGTCCAGCTGGGGATCCATTAGCTGCATCTCTGAAGGTAGAATAATGGATCGGCTTTTCCTGACACTGTAAGTAGGATGCTTTGCATAGATTAGGCAAAGGTGAGCCCTCCACCTTCCCATTGCTCTTAGAAGGGCCAGAGGCAGCCAGAAACATTTGCATGGCAGTCCCTGTAGGGAAAGAGAACAAGGGAAAAAAGAGAAGAATGATCAACCTACTGGTCTGTCAAACCCGTGGTATGACTTGACCTTCAGGTCTACTCATGTTGGCTGGACTCTTTTTGCCTGACCACCTGGTCTCAATTCTACCTTCCCGTCCACCATCAGTGGAACTGTGAGAGTCTCACAGCTCACGTGGGGCTAGAGTCTTCAAAAATATGCATTTCGCTTCCAGCCAACTCTGTCAAGTGGCTCCAGGTGTCCGTCTGTCTACCAGGGTGGATATATCCTAAGTCCAGGTGTGGAAACACAAGGACTCTGTCCCCAGGGACCCTTCTTTCTGAGCATCTGGGGGAGTCTGGGGCCTAAAGACCACAGCCTAACCTTGACTTTGCTCCGGCCCCACCCAGAGAAAGCCCCTCGCAGAGGAGCCATCTGGGTTCCTGGGCCTCTCGGGAGCTTGCGCAGGTTTCCGACGGAGTTATGGGTGATCTGGAGTCCGTCAGGCCTGACAGTTCCTGCCCCGTGTTTCTCCTTGCAGAGCTGTGGTGAAGATTAAAAGGCGTTTGGGGCCTGAAGGGAAGAGAGAACACAGAATTCTGGGATGCCGAGGGGAGCAAAATCCTCTCCTGTTGTTGGAAAGAAAAAGGTGACTTTGCAGGAGACGTGCTTGGCTGTTCCTATCCCGGGGTCATCTGAGATGGCCCTCAGAGATCTGTTATTTCAGCTGTTGATATTTGCACTGTTATATATGCATGTGTTGCTGTTGCTCAGCCGCTCAGTAATGTCCGATGCTTCGCGACCCCAGGACGGCAGCACGCTGGGTTTCCCTCACCATCTCCCAGAGTTTTCTCAGATTCATGTCCGTTGAGTCAGTAGTGCTATCGAATCATCTCATCCTCTGCCGCTCCCTTCTCCTTTTTTTGCCCTCAGTTTTTCCCAGCATCAGAGTCTTTTCCAACGAGTCCGCTCTTTGCATCAGGTGGCCAAAGTATTGGAGCTTCAGCATCAGTCCTTCCCATGAGTATTCGGGTTAATTTCCTTTAGGATTGACTGGTGTGTGCATGTGTGTGTGTGTGTGTCTATATATACATATATGTTATATTGTCATTATATATATGGTATATTACAATATATAATATGTATTGTATGTATGTCTGCTCATTCACATCAGTCGTTTCTGACTCTGCGACCCCATAGACCATAGCCTGCCAGGCTTCTCTGTCCATGGGATTCTCCAGGCAAGAATACTGGAGTGGGTTGCCATTTCCTCCAGGGGATCTTCCTGACCCAGGATGTGAACCTGTGTCTTCACAAATGGTTTCTTTATTACTAAGCCATTGGGGAAGCCCCGTAATATGTATCATATTATGTATGTTTTTTGTGTACTTCCAAACAACTTTGGTCGGTGTATTTAAGTAGAAATAATTCTCAACCTGGACTAAGAAGGTCTGTCACCAGCCGGCTGTGTGACCTGGACAAGTCACCTAACCTCCCTGAGCCTCGGTTCCTCATTCACTGACCAAGGAGAGCAGCAGGAATCTAAGGAGCTAATGTCAAAGAAGGAACTTTGTGAAGTATGACAGTCAGGAGTCTCATTACTTGCACCAAGGGATTTTCTTCAGCTCTCCCCCAGAGCACATCTTCTCATAGCTCAAGGTAGGAATCTTCAGCAGGTATGTAATTTCTAAGACCTTCCTTCACTTCTTAACCTCTGGTCTCCAGGGTTCAGAGCCGCCGCTTCTTGGAAAAGACCAATGGGTGGGAGCATGAGAGGGTAGGGATTTGGAGTAATTGTAGGGCTTGTATAATTACCGATTCTGGTCCCCATTAGTCCTGGAGCCGTGTTCAGGGACCGTAAATCATTCCTGTGCCGCTTCGGGGATTGACTCCCATCCCCTGCACCAAGGCCAGCTCTGCTACATTCCGATTTTCCACCTAAGGCTGGATTATTCACTTTAATAAGCTTCTTTCCCCAATAAAAGCCAGGTGGAGCCTCGGGGAGCCCACGTCTGCCAGGCCAGCGCCTGGAGCCTGAGGCCACTTTGTCTGCTTCTGCTGGTTCCTCGAGCCATTGTGTTTGGCCAGTGGCATGTTGCCACCTTGACCTTGACTGTCCCTTGGAAGAGGAGAGGGTGCGAAGGCAGGCCGGAGAGACAGCCGACCAGGAGAGGAAGAGACTAGAGGGAGCGGGGAGCCTGGCAGCCCATTAAAGGGAAATAAATTCTGCAGAGGGGAAGTGAGCGATCCCTCCCCGAGCCCCTGTAAATCATCGTGTTTTATGGGCGGGATGCGGAGGGAAGTGGGAGATGGGCTGGCCCTGATAACTGGGGTCGTTTCTCCTACTTAGGTCTGTCTGAATCTTCGGATCTTCCGTCAGGGAGCAGCCTCCAGCTGGAAACCGCCGGGGCTCCTTGCTTTAATTTATTGGCGTCGTTATTACTCTCAAATCAGAACCGCGGTTACTTAAGGAGAGCGTTTTCAGAGTTTTATTAGAAAGGGATGGCTGGTTTGTTTCTGCTGTCTGTTCTCCCCAGAACGCCTGAGCTGCCGTGCGGGCATGGCGGATACAAGGGTGGGATATTTGCTGCTGTTGTTCAGTTGCCGAGTTGCGTCGGACTCTTTGTGATCCCACGGACTGTAGCGCGCCAGGCTTCCTTGTCCTTCACTGTCTCTTGGGGTTTGCCCAAGTTCATGTTCACTAAATCAGTGATGCCATCCAACCATCTCATCCTCTGTCGTCCCCTTCTCCTCCCACCCTCAATCTTTCCCAGCATCAGGGTCTTTTCTGATGAGTCGGCTCCTCGCATCAGGTTGCCCAAGTATGGGATAGTTGTAGGTGGTTTGAAATGCCTCACTTTTAGAAGTTATATTTTATACCAGAAGGCTTCTTTCAGACCCAAACGTTCATTATAAACTCTGGATCCCAGACCTTGCTTCTCTTTGCCTTGTTAACTGATCTTTCAACCAGAAAGGCATTTTTCAGTGGTGGAGTTCACTAACGAAGGGCCCCAGAGACCTGCATATGGGTGTTTATTTTGTGGATAGACCTTTCGCGACAATGGTTTAATTGCCAGTATTTAAATTGTGGGTCTTTCATATGATTCTGGGCTTCCCAATGGTTCAAGTGGCAAAGAATCCTCCTGCAATACAGGAGACCCGAGTTTGATTCCTCCTTTGGGAAGATCCCCTGGAGAAGGGAATGGCAACCCACTCCAGTATTCTTGCCTAGAGAATCCCATGGACAGAGGAGCCTGGAGGGCTTACAGTCCATGGAGTCTCAAAGAGTCGGACATGACTGAGCGACTAACACTTTCGCTGTTCACGTCACTGCCTCCTGATAGCTGTGTGATTCTGAGTAAGTGACCTCCCCTCTCTGGGCCTTACTCTACGATTGTTTAAGGTGAACTGGTTGGAGTACATTCCGTTCAGTTCATTTCAGTCGCTCAGTTGTGTCTGACTATTAGTGACCCCATGGACTGCAGTGCGCCAGGCCTCCCTGTCCGTCACCAACTCCCAGAGTTTACTCAAACTCATGGAGTACATTAGTAGTTTAAAAAGTTGTAGTCACTTATCCCTTGGTGTAAATAAAATCTTACATGAAGATCAAATGCATGGAATGGGGGAATGCAGCAGCTGAAGGGGGTTGGAAAGCCTGGAAGGTGCGCCTCGGTTTCCCACTGTTTCAAAAGGCCTCCACAGGCAGCCCTCTGGAAATTGAGTCTTCCCTGGTGGGAGCAGATGCGAACCTTGATGCCCCCTGGGTGTTCAGTCATCTAGGGCTCATCCCAGCCATCACTGCCTAAAAGAAGGAAAAGGACGTCTATACATCCTCAAATGGCCTACGCTCTCCTAATGTATAAGCAGCTGCCTCGTGGGAAGTGTTTCTTCTGGGCCCAGAAGTGTACGACCCCGTGTCTGTCTTCGAGGGGAGGGAGATGGCGAAACACAAGGCAGAGTGTGCGAGTGCAGGCCCAGCACCCGGGCACTTTGGTGGAAGAATGTGCCAGGCAGCATGTCTGAGGAAGCTGGAGAAAGTTGTCGCTCAGGAGGCCTCGAAGGTCTTTCTTGGCAGAGCTGGGGTGAGGGAGGGAAGGTGGTCCTTTCCGGTGGAAGCATGCAGCGAGCCCTGGGGGGCCAGAGGCAGACCTGGGCAGGACCTCCCAGGATGGGGTGGGGCTGGAGGACTAGCGGAATGGATGGTGGTGGTGGTTTAGTCGCTAAGTTGTGTCCAACTCTTGCAACCCCATGGACTGTAGCCCGCCAGGCTCCTCTGTCCATGGAATTCTCCAGGCAAGAATACTGGAGTGGGTTGCCATTCCCTTCTCCAGGGGATCTTCCCTATCCAGGAATCAAACCCAGATCTCCTGCATTGCAGGCAGGTTCTTTACTAACTGAGCTATAAGGGGAAGTCCAAGGGATGATGGGTGGGGTCAAAACGAGGGCAGACCTGGGGGTCTGCAGAACTAGGACGGCTTTTGAGCTAGGGCTTGACTTGACCTTACTCCCCTGCCCCCTGGCAGCAGCAGGTCAGGGAGGGAGAGATGGCAGGTGAGCAAGGAGTGGAAAGTGCGTGGGAGGTTCACCAGCAAGGACGGCACAGGGCCTCGGCGGTGGCGGAGGGGAGGGGGCGATGAAGCAGGCTACATTGGTGGGGTGGTGGGGGCGGGCGAAGTTGACAATGTGAGTACCCACAGTGCTTGTGGGATTAAGAGTGGGATGCAGCCAAGCTGATGTTACAAATATAAGCCCAAGCCTGAGCTAATAGGTGAGTCCCTACTTCCCTAATCATTTAATTTGCATCTCTTGGGAGTCTCCCTCATCCTAAGACCTGGGCGTATGTATAAGCCAAGATGGATAACAACAGGAGGAGTTACCTGAGTTTCTGGAATTGCTTGGGTGTTGTTCCTGGGAA
This sequence comes from Bos indicus x Bos taurus, assembly GCF_003369695.1. Classification (NCBI taxonomy): domain Eukaryota; kingdom Metazoa; phylum Chordata; class Mammalia; order Artiodactyla; family Bovidae; genus Bos; species Bos indicus x Bos taurus. Next base: position 59,615,567 of record NC_040094.1, read on the forward strand.
GATGTCTACTTGACTCCTGGAGAGGGGAATCTGAAATTAGGAAGAGAGGCCAGAGGCTTTATTTACTTAAACGTTGATTGGCTTCCTTCTCTGCATCGGATATCAGATCCTAGGGATAAATGTACGCATGGCCTCTAGTTTCCTTTGGAGTTGAGTGGATGCCTGATGGTGGGAAATAAGCACGTGAACCCAGAAAGCAGAGGGGTGGAGCAGAGCGTAGAGCGGGGCCTGGGGACCGTCAACTTCCCTGTGCTGGGGGGAGACTGGGGAATGTGCACCCACACCCAGGAAAGGTGTAGCCCTGGGAGATGCAAAGGAGAGGGGATGAGGTGGGGACCCTGCAAACTATGCTGAGTAGAGGCAGATGAGTTGGGCCATAAAGGAGGCTGAGCACTGAAGATTGATACTTTTGAGTGTGGTGTTGGAGAAGGCTCTTGAGAGTCCCTTGGACTGCAAGGAGATCCAGTCAGTCAATCCTAAAGGAAATCAGTCCTGAATATTCATTGGAAGGACTGATGCTGATGCTGAAGCTCCAATACTTTGGCTACCTGATGCAAAGAGCTGACTCATTAGAAAAGACCCTGATGCGGGGAAAGATTGAAGGCGGGAGGAGAAGGGGATGACAGAGGATGAGATGGCTGGATGGCATCAATGACTCACTGGACATGAGTTTGAGCAAGCTCTGAGAAATAGTGGAGGACAGAAGAGCCCTATAGTTCATGAGGTCACAGAGAGTTGAACATGACTTAGTGACTGAACAACAGCAACAGAAAGGCAGGTGAGCTGGGGGACAAAGAGGAAGCCGAGAGCGTGCGGGTGGGAAGTGAAGGACTGGGTTTAGAATGGGGATGTTGTTATTTAGTCAAGAAGTCATGTCTAACTCTTTTGCGACCCCATGGACTGTAGCCCGCCAGATTCCTCTGTCCATGGGATTCTCCAGGCAAGAATACTGGGTGGGTTGCCGTGCCCTCCTCCAGGGGATCTTCCCGACCCAGGAAGTGAACCCACATCTCTTTACGTCTCCTGCATAAAGAGACATATGGTTGGTGGGTTCTTTACCAGCTGACTCCAGGGACGACTGTTTCTTGCATTTTGGGCGCTCCAGTCTAAAACATCCCAGCCTGATCTGATCAGAGGCCATCAGCAGTGCTTCATATAGAATCAACACAAGCCACTGGTGCTTCTGGGGTTCTTGAACTCAGCTGCACCTCGCCTGCTCCCACCCGGCCTCCCCTGACCTGGCCACTCAAACGCTAATACAGCAAAGGAGACGCCGGGCGAGCGCAGTCCTGACGAGGTGCCGTCTGTTTGGTTAGAGGACCTCGGCCGCTGAGACAGGCCCCCTGTGATCCTGATCCTCCCTGCTGGAAAGCGCCTTGGTCTCCATGCCTTCGCTGGGAGCGGGATGAGGCAGAGAGGTGGAATTCTGCAGGTGTGGCCACCGGCCGGGGGTTTTGTGTGTTTCGCCGCTGGTTCACTGCTAAAGACAGGACAGCGGCAGGTATGAACACGATCCTGCCCTGGGGCTCACACATGTGTGGTTGGGCAAGAGACAATGGCAGATGTTCCTGGAATTCCCAAACCGGATGCAGAATTGCTAGCAGGATGCAGAGAAAGAGGAGGGAGCCAAGTGCTTTACATAACGAGACGCGCGCCTCCTGCCTGCTTGGCCTCTTGGAGCTCCAGGGCGGGTGGCTCTGGGCCTCCTTCTCCAGAAGCCCCAAAGAGATCAGGGAACCTGTGTGCATGTCTGCTGGGCAGAGCGCAGCTCCAGCAGAGGCTTTCTCTCGCCCTGGTCGGTTTGACATTCGGGATCCTTGGCTTTCCACCGGGTGTGGCGGGACCAGAGGCAGCCAAGGGATGTTCTTCTACCCAGCTGTGTCTTGGTGCCCGGAATGGAAAAGAAATCGGGCAGTGAGCCTAGAAGGAATGGAGAGCAGCCACCCCGCTCTCTTCCCTGCCCCTCTTCCGTCTGGGGGGCGGGTGGCAGAAACACCAGGGCCGTTTTTGCATCCAGTCTGGAAGGAGGAGGCCGGCCATGGGAAGGGCTGGGGCTGGGAGAAACGTAGAAATGGGAGATTTGGGAGACCCGAGTGGCTGGAGGTAGAGGCTTCTCATGGGGAGAAGAGATTGTGAGTGGGCGGAACTCTGCTTCTTGGGAGCCCAGGGTGGAACCTCAGGGACCAGTGACTGGTTCACCCAGCAGAGCTGAAACTAAGGAGCTGAAGTTCAGTCTCTGCAAATTGCCCATCCATGTCCACGCCTCTTCTTTCTGTGACCCACAGTAGGAGGTGACACTTAACAGGCTATAAAACGTACATCCTCCCGCCTCCGAGCTGGGCTCTTCTTGGAGTCCCTTCACGCTCTGTTTGACTTGAGAGAATGCTTGAGAAGGAGAGTGCAGGAAGGAGATGGTGGCCCCTCCTCAGTGGGGGCTGGGATGCATGGTTTTCCTGAACTGGTCACATGAAGCTGGATCAGGATGGTGACTGCTTTGCATCACCTCCTTCTCAATACACAGTGTGGTCCGAGGATGCTGAGCATGTGTGTCCTCTGTCTGTGTCTGCAGTCCCAGCTCTTGGGTTCGGATCCTTGCTGGGTGAATTTGATGTCTCTGGTTTCCTCATAACCTGCAGTCTCCCCATCTATAAAAACAGGGATATCAGGGCTTCCCTGGTGGCTCAGTCAGTAAAGAATCCGCCTGCAATGCAGGAGACCCCGGTTCAATTCCTGGGTCAGGAAGATCTGCTGAAGAAAGGATAGGCTACCCACTCCAATATTCTTGGGCTTCCCTTGTGGCTCAGCTGGTAAAGAATCCACCTGCAATGTGGGAAACCTGGGCGCGATCCCTGGGTTGGGATGATCCCCTGGAGAAGGGAAAGGCTACCCACTCCAGTATTCTGGCCTGGAGAATTCCAGACTATATAGGCCATGGGGTCTCAAAGAGTCGGACACGACTGAGCGACTTTCACTTTGACTTTGACTGACCTCATGTGTTATGATGAGAAGAAGAAGTTTTCCATGTTCAGTTCGTCCGTTTAGTAAGTGCTCCATAAATGTTGGCCTTCAGTTCAGTTCAGTTCAGTCGCTCAGTTGTGTCCGACTCTTTGTGACCCCATGAATCGCAGCACGCCAGGCCTCCCTGTCCATCGCCAACTCCCGGAGTTTACCCAAACTCGTGTGCATCGAGTCGGTGATGCCATCCAGCCATCTCATCCTCTGTCGTCCCCTTCTCCTCCTGCCTGCAATCCCTCCCAGCATCAGTCTTTTCCAATGAGTCAACTCTTTGCATGAGGTGGCCAAAGTATTGGAGTTTCAGCCTCAACATCAGTCCTTCCAATGAACACCCAGGACTGATCTCCTTTAGGATGGATTGGTTGGATCTCCTTCAGTCCAAGGGACTCTCAAGAGTCTTCTCCAACACCACAGTTCAAAAGCATCCGTTCCTCGGCGCTCAGCTTTCTTCACAGTCCAACTCTCACATCCATACATGACTACTGGAAAAACCATAACCTTGACTAGACGGACCTTTGTTGGCAAAGTAATGTCTCTGCTTTTGAATATGCTGTCTAGGGTGGTCATAACTTCCCTTCCAAGGAATAAGCGTCTTTTAATTTCATGGCTGCAGTCACCATCTGCAGTGATTTTGGGGCACGACTGAGAGACTTCACTTTCACTTTTCACTTTCATGCATTGGAGAAGGAAATGGCAACCCACTCCAATATTCTTACCTAGAGAATCCCAGGGACAGAGGAGCCTAGTGGGCTGCCGTCTATGGGGTCACACAGAGTCAGACACGACTGAAGCGACTTAGCAGCAGTAGCAGCAGCAGCAGTGATTTTGGAGCCCCAAAAATAAAGTCTGACACTGTTTCCACTGTTTCCCCATCTATTTGCCATGAAGTGATGGGACCAGATGCCATGATCTTAGTTTTCTGAATGTTGAGCTTGAAGCCAACTTTTTCACTCTCCTCTTTCACTTTCATCAAGAGGCTTCTTAGTTCCTCTTCACTTTCTGCCATAAGGGTGGTGTCATCTGCATATCTGAGGTTATTGATATTTCTCCCAGCAATCTTGATTCCAGCTTGTGCTTCTTCCAGCCCAGCGTCTCTCATGATGTACTCTGCATATAATGTTATATATATGTTACTCTGCATATAATGTTAGCCTTACTGTTCTTCTATTTCTTTTCAAAAGAAATAACTCACAGAGGGTTTCCCTTTAAATATTTGATTTTAGACCAGGGGTTAGCAAACTGCAGCCTTGGCCAAGACCAACCTGCCACCTGTTCTGGTATAGCTCATGAGCTAAGAATCATTTTCACACTAAAAGTTGTTTGTTGTTTGTTTTTTGTTTTTATCTTTTAAGTAACATTTTCTGACATGTGAAAACAACATGAATTTAAATTTCAGTGTTCATAAATAAAATTCTATTGCAACTTAGCCATGCCCGTTTGTCTGCAAATCACCGAAGGCTGACTTCACGCTGCCAAGAGACACTTAAGTCCTTGAGACAAAAACCATACGGCCCACAGAGCTGAACATATTTACTATCTGGCCCTTTACGGACAATCTGCCAGTCCCTGCTCTAGATGACTAATTCTGAAGCAGGGAGGGCGAGTGTAGGCACCCAGAACCAAAATTATAGGCTTAAATGCTGATTGGAATAAAGCCCGCTCACAGTCAGAAAAGGCGATAGAGCAGTGATATTCTAAAATAAGAGAACAGGAAACAGGGTCTGAGTTTTGGAAATCCTCCACGTGATGTCCATGCCATTTTTTTCAGAAACAAATGCCGAGTTTCAAGACCCCAGGCTCCAAGTGTTTGCAGAGATGGTGTGCGCTGAAATCCCTTCAGGAGAGAACCCCCTGGGTTGGTGAATGGGTCGGTACCAGCTGGGGTGGGGTGGGGCACGGGAGGCCCAGCAGAGCTGTCTGGAGGCCCAGCACCCCTCCGTCCCCTGTCCCTCCCCCTTTCTCCAAGTGGACCCCACTTGTGAAAACAGAGCCTTGCTTGGGGAGCTCATTTCATTTCACCTGTCACGTGTATTTGCTTGTTTATATTCTGCCTGGTTCCACCTTGTTATAGAAAGGATTTACGGTGGCCAGGACCCTTGAATGTGCAGAATCACAAACCCTAGAAAAAGCAAAACTTAGAGGCTGTGGTGAGCAGAGTAAGCTGAGTGAAGTGTCGTTGGTGATTTAAACGGCAACAGAGCAGACGTAGAAACACACTTAGGTTTACCAGAGATGAAATGGGAGGGAGGGATAAATTAGGGATATAGGATTAAGAAATGCACACCGGTGGTGCTAGTGGTAAAGAACCCGCCTGCCGATGCAGGAGACACAAGAGACTTGGGTTTGATCCCTGGGTGGGGAAAATCCCCTGGAGCAGGGTATGGCAACCCACTCCAGTATTCTTGCCTGGAGAATCCCATGGACAGAGGAATCTGGTGGGCTACAGTCCATGGGGGTTGCAAAGAGTCAGACAGGACTGAAGTGACTTTGAACGCGTGTACCACTATGTATAAAATAAACAGCAAGGATTTACTGTATAGCACAGGACAACTATATTCAGTATCTTTTAGGAAGAGAAGTGGAAAATATATTTGTATAACTGAATCAGTTTGCTATATACCTGAAACTAACACCATATTGTGAATCAACTATACTTAAGTAACACAAACGCCCAGTGAAGTAAATCTTTATGTGCTGACCTGGAAGCTTCTTCAAGACATTCTGTTAAGTAACGAGGTCCAAAGCAGTATGATAACTTCAGTAATGATCATAACGATCAGACTGGGTATTAGGAATAAACGTGGGGGAAACTCGTAAAAATTTAAGAAATAAAAGAGGTGATGGTGGAACTGAGCTTCGAATTTTTCAACTAAGGGAGCTTTTTCCCTCGCCTCGTTTGCTCTGCCTGCTGGGCCCTCCACCCCAGCTCCCAGCCCCTGCTGGTCACAGGCTGTGCTGTGCGGTTTGAGGATCCCGGGGGTTGGGGGCGGTGGGGGCTGGGAGTGAAGGCAGCCTGGGAGCAGCAGCCTCGGCTCCAGAGTCAGCCCCCCGGGATGGGCTCGGAGGTGAGCCTGAGGAATGGACGGAAGCCGCGGGCCCACGGGTGACCTGGCTGGGAGCACGGGTTATGAATCACCTCAGCCTTTGCTCCTGGCTCTGGAGGAGTGGCTCACACATTCCCAAGGGAGCCAGTGTCTGGGAGACGTGACGTCGTCCCTGGGAGAGGAGTTTCAACCACATTGGCCTCACAGGGACTGGTTCCCATGGGTAACACCCAGCTCCTCAGCCTGAAAAATCCCAGGCTAAGGAGATGGGGCTCTGACTTTCTTGTGTGTGCGTATGTGTGGTGTGTGCGTGCATGTGTGTGTTTGCATTTTAAAATACCTGTCTCACCTATTATGGGACCTCATCATTAGCTACTGACGACCCGAGTTCAATCCCTGGCTTGGGAAGATCCCCTGAAGGAGAGCATGACAGCCCGCTCCAGTGTTCTTGCCTGGAGAACCCCATGGACTGCAGCCCACCAGGCTCCTCTGTCCACGGGGTTGCAAAGAGTCAGACACGACTGAGTGAACAGCCGCTGTGTCTGTGGAGGCTGGTGAGGACCCCCATCTTCAGGATCACAAGGAGGACTCGGCTCTGACAGAGAGCCCGCCTGTCTGTAGCCGTCCCAACATTTTTCTCAAAGACTCTCCCTCCGCAAAATCCTGCTCCAAACCCATGATTTGCAAGAAACATTCCCGATTTGACCATGGTGTCTCCTCATTGGCCCACATGCTCGAATCGTGTGGTTAGAGGGAGCTGGCAAACTTTAATTGATTTCAGAAAGGACCAACCAGCCCTAGACAGCTGCTTATTTCTCCCAGCAACAGCCTTAGAGCCCTGGCACCTTCTAGATAAGTCAGTCCCTCAGGCCTTCTTCTGCATGGATGCTTCGTAAGAGAAGAAGCAGACATCACAGCAGCTTCTCTTTCCACCACCTTCTGTCTCTCTCTTCTGAAAAAACATTTATTTGGCTGAGCCAGGTCTTAGTTGCAGCATGTGGGATCTAGTTCCCTGACCAGGAACCGAACCCTGGTCCTCAGCATTAGGAGCACGGACCACCAGGGAAGTCCCATCCACTGCCTTTTCTCTTACAAACCTGACTCCCAAACAATCAGATAGGAGATAGCCCTTCTCTTCACACTGGTACCGGTCATTGCTGAATTAACACTGTTTTATACTTTCATAAAATCTTTATTTCTGCTCACCTGTGATACCTTCCTGTTGAAAAGCCTGTAGCTTTCCCCAACCTTCCAGGGTAACAAGAACTGGAAACCTTTAAGGTAGAGCATCTCTTGAGGATATGTACATACTAAGTTGCTCTAGTCGTGTCCAACTCTGCGACGCCATGGACTGTAGCCCACCAGGCTCCTCTGTCCATGGGACTTTCTAGGCAAGAATACTGGAATGGGTGACCATGCCCTTCTCCAGGGGATCTTCCTGACCCAGGGATTAAATCCACATCTCTTATATCCCCTGCTTGACAAGCTGGTTCTTTACCGCTAGTGCCACCTGGAAAGGGAACCAAGAAGAGGGGGAATTCAGTGCATGCCTCCTTACGAATCCAGTGAAGACACAGCGCACAGTGCTGGGGTTTGCGTGGGGGTCAACCACGTGGCGTGTGAACTGGGGGCAAGACTTGGCTGGGGAAGCCAACTCATCCATGATGCTTGCGGGCTCACTGGTTTGCAGGCCTCACTAGTACACACTACGTATTTAAAGCAAAGCAAAGCTTCCAGAAAGCAATAACTTGAGCTTACAACTTCATATTTAGAAACTCCTTGAGTCCAGCCGTTTCCTGTGTCATGTGCTGGTAGCCCACATGGGCGCCTATGGTGGTGCACCCCCAGCCTGTGCGCATGTGTGTGTGTGTGTCTCTCAGTCGTGTCTGACTCTTTGCTATCTTGTGGACTGTAGCCCACCAGACTCCTCTGTCCATGGAATTCTCTAGTAAGAATACTGAAGTGGGGAACCATTCCCTTCTCCTGGGGATCTTCCTCACCCAGGGATTGAACCTGGGTCTCCTGCACTGCAGGCAGATTCTTTACTGTCTGAGCCACCAGGGAAGCCCCCATCCCAGCCGAGTTGGTAGGAATTTCCAGGCAACACCCCTAACCCCCCACCATCTCCTCTTGTTCTCGATGAGCAGGTGTGCCTTGGGGGCCTGCAGTTCCTCAGAAGCAGCGAGAGGGTGTTTGTCCCTGGGATGCTGAGCTCACACCTAGGGGCAGGGATGTGAGTTGTTTGTCTCGCCCCCTGGAGGGCAGAGGGGCAGAGAAGGGGGCCCCCGGTGGGCACAGCCATCACGGAAACGACCAGCGCCCACACGCCGTGGCTGTCCTTGGCTCGTGGAACATTCCCTGAAGCACTGGATTTCTTCCCCCTCGTCTCAGACTTTGTTTTCTGTTTCCTTTCTGCCACGCTCCTTCTGAAAACGAGAGCGTCGTGGAGCCAGGCTCCCCGTGGGGGGCAGTTTGCAGAGCGTCTGGAGTGTGGGAAGCAGAGGGCCGGGTTTCCTTTCAGGCCGTGGCTCAGCTGTTTTCTAGTTTATCCTGTCTTGGGTACCAAACCCTGGCCAAGTCTCTCATTTTCCAAGCTTGCTGCTTTCTGAACTGCTGTCAGGGATTAAGGCTTGAATACAGGTGGGTTTCTTCCCCCTCCGGTCCCTGTCACCTGGACATTACCATGGCGATAATCCTCCCCTGAAACAAAAATAAAAGGCAGAACCGGTTGGACAGAAAGTGCGGCCACAAACCTCCATTGAGACTGAGCCATCCGGAGCCTGGGGGCTGCCAGGAGCTCCTTCAGGACGGGTCCTGAGGAGCAGGAGGCAGAGGCTGGCTGGCACAGGGGAAGGGTCAGCCGGCCATCAGACTGCCCTGGAGGGAAGAGCTTCAGCTCGGTTCCTTCGTGGGTTTGGTGGGGTTACGTTGCTCTGCAGCCGGCAGTCCTGTCTGGCCTCCCCACCGCCCCAGGGAGAAGCAGAGCCTCCCATCCTCAATGTGTCAGTGGAGATTAGCTGGGGTTTGAATCACGAGGGCTGGGGGAGGGCTGGGATTGTGATCCACTCTGCAGAGCCTTGTGGGCTTTGCCACGGTGGAGGTGTGGGGCTTCTTGAGAACCCCGGGGGTTTAGGAAGGCAGGTTTCACTATGTCAGCACTGAGAAACCGGTTTGGAGTCAGGAAGCAAGGACCCACAATAACTAGATGGGTCGAGGCTGATTTAATTTTCTACAGAAAAAAGTGTATTTGCTCAGCCTCCCAAAGAGGACTTGGGGTTAGGGTTAGGCTTGGGGGCTGTAGGGTGGGCTCTGGGAGTTGCTTTTCCCCTTTTCTCGCTCTTAACATCCTCTGTGGAATGCTCTGAAGGTTTGGCAGATTCTAACAGAACATGCTGTAGGCTCTTGGGGCCTTCTCTGCAGTGGTTCAAAGCAGTGACCTGGGATTGGTACCAAGAAGCTTTTCGCTATCTGGTTTCTCTGGAGATTCTGGAAGAAGGAGGAGGGGTGGAAGAGATCTGGGTAGGGTGGTTTTGCACGCAGCCTCCCTGGGGTGCGGAGGTTGTCTGATAACCTGGCTGACCTTTTAGTCTTCTTCTGCCCTGAAGTATGAGCCACATGCATTGTTGGGTGACATGCAGAGATGGATGAGCCAGCGGCCAGTCATTCACCCCACAGATATTCAGTGGGCGCCTACTAAATGCCACGGGCTAGTTGTGAACACAGTGGAAAAGAATCTTTGCTCTCCGTCACTGGAGGGAAAGCAGATTATACGCAGAGATACAAATAGACCCAGGAGTGATAAATTCGAGGAGAAAAAAGAGAGAGAGAGCAAGGGATGGAGTGATTGGGTGGCCAGGAGAGGTTTTCTTTGGAAGAATGTTTGAATAGAAACCAGGCAGGTAGCACTAGCGGTAAAGAATCCACCTCTCAACGCAGGAGACAGGGAGACGCGGGTTCCATCCCCAGGTCAGGAAGATCCCCTGGAGGAGGAAATGGCAACCCACTCCAGTATTCTTGCCTGGAGAATCCCATGGACAGAGGAGCCTGGCAGGCTACAGTCCATGGGTCACAGAGTCAGATAGGACTGAAGCGACTTAGCAGCAGCAGCAGCAGGAGGTATCTGGGGGAAGAGTGTTCTAGGCTAGTGGTCAGCAGACAGTGGCTCTTGGGCCAAAGCTGGCTGCGTCTTGTTTTGTGAATAGAGTTTTATTGGGACTCAGCCCCGCCCATTCATTGTGTGGTCTATGGCTGCTTCCAACTTCGTTGAGTGCTTGTGACCGAGACCCCCTGGCCCTCTGAGACTGCACACTGTCTGGTCTTCAACAGAAAAAGTTTGGGAGCTCCTGGTCTAGGCAGGAGCAGAGGACCCGTGCTACTCTTTTTATTATTATTAATTTGTATTGGAGTATGGTTGCTTTCGGAGAAGGCAATGGCACCACACTCCAGTACTCTTGCCTGGAAAATCTCATGGACAGAGGAGCCTGGTAGGCTGCAGTCCATGGGGTCGCTAAGAGTTGGACATGACTGAGCGACTTCCCTTTCACTTTTCACTTCATGCATTGGAGAAGGAAATGGCAACCCACTCCAGTGTTCTTGCCTGGAGAATCCCAGGGACAGGGGAGCCTGGTGGGCTTTTGTCTATGGGGTCGCACAGAGTTGGACACGACTGAAGCGACTTAGCAGCAGCATGGTTGCTTTACAATGTTAAGTTTTAAGTGTTAAGTTTCTGCTGTACAGCAAAGTGAATCTGCCATGCATATACAAGATCCCCTCTTTTTAGGATTTCCTTCCCATTTAGGTGGGGGCTTCCCTGGTGGTTCAGACAGTAAAGAATCTGGCTGCAATCCAGGAGACCCAGAAAGATCCCCTGCAGAAGGGAATGGCTACTCACTCCAGTATTCTTGCCTGGAGAATTACATGGACAGAGAAGCCTGATGGGCTACAGTCCGTGGGGTCACAAAGAGTCGGACACAGCTCAGTAACTAGAGAGAAGGCACCTGGGTCCCATTTAGGTCATCACAGAGCACGGAGTAGAACTCCCTATGCTATACAGTGGGTTTTCATTAGTTACCTATTTTATATATAGCAGAGAAGACAGTGGCACCCCACTCCAGTGCTCTTGCCTGGAAAATCCCATAGATGGAGGAGCCTGGAAGGCTGCAGTCCATGGGGTCGCTGAGGGTCGGACACAACTGAGCGACTTCGCTTTCACTTTTCACTTTCATACATTGGAGAAGGAAATGGCAACCCACTCCAGCGTTCTTGCCTGGAGGATCCCAGGGACGGGGGAGCCTGGTGGGCTGCCGTCTATGGGGTCGCACAGAGTCGGACACGACTGAAGCGACTTAGCAGCAGCAGTGTATATATGTCAAACCCAACCTCCCAATTCATGCTTTTGACCCTTGGTGTTCATATCTCAGTGTCTGAACCATTTTTCTGGATCCCACGTGTATGTCACACAGTGCTCCTTCTCAGTCCATTCTTCTGGTGATGGACACCTGCGTTGTCCTCAGCCCTGGTGGCTCAGTGGTAAAGAACCTGCCTGCAAGGCAGGAGACTCGGGTTTGATCCCTGGGTCAGGAAGATCTGCTGGAGAAGGAAATGACAACCCACTCCAGGAGTCTTGCCTGGAGCATCCCATGGACAGAGGAGCCTGGTGGGCTACAGTCCATGGGGTCACAAAGAGTCAGACACGACTGAGGAATCAAATAACAACAACATCTGGCACAAAGGACAGCTCTTCAGTTAGCATCTTTCTCGCGTCACTGGGCTTAGCCGTGTGAGCCTCCAGGAAAGAAGTTATCTTTTATATTAGGATACGCAGGGGAGCGTAAAACTGCCGACAGGCAACCTTGATCAGATTACAGAACCTGCTTCGTCCCATCCTGCTGTGAACCTGCCACCAGGGCCGTTGATTCTCTTGGGGACATGTGTGGCTTATTTGGGCTTTGTTCGGAATCTATAATTGGACTTCCCTGGTGGCTCCCACAGTTAAGAAACTGCCTGCAACGCAGGAGACCCAGGTTCAATCCCTGGGTTGGGAAGATCCCCTGGAGAAGGGAATGGCTGAGCACTCCAGTACTCTTCCCTGGGAAATCCCATGGACAGAGGAGCCTGGTGGCTATAGTCCATGGGGTGTCAAAGAGTCGGATGGGACAGCATTCACGCACAATCCTACTTTGGTTTATTATCTCAGAAGACAGGGCTCAAGTGCTTTGAGAACACTCTGTCCTTGTGTCTCTTACCTCCTTTCTGCCGATGGTCCACAGTAGCCCCTTTTGTAATTTGGACTTTGTTTGAGATGCCCAGTGCTGGGCTTGTGAGATGAAGAAGTTTTTCCGGCAGAGCTGACAGCAAGTCTTCAACAGGAAGACTTTTTTTTTGGTCTGGTGTCTATTTAATTGACAGTTTCAACTCTGGATGAACCAGGAAGTTTGGCCACTTAGCTTCCTTGTGATCTCGGGAGAAGGAGGTGAGGAATGAACACGCTTGATAGGAGAGAGAGACGGAAGGAAGAGATCTCTTGGAAAGCCAGTGGTGGTGCCGAGGGGATGTGATCATGGCTCACTGCCCGCACGTGGTGGGCGCTGGGCTGGAGGTGGTGATGGAGTGAGCTTTCTTCCTGCCCGTTGGGCGGCTGCCAGCACAGGTTTTCGTGATTTCATTTACATTGCACCGTAGCTGCTGAGTTTTGAACACTGAAAGCAGCCCATTAATAAGCCTTTGCCTCATACTTTGGGTGTGTGGGCAGTGACATTTTCTTTAACCTGCAAATTGCCCTGCCCAGTGCCATGTGGGAGCAAGTTAGTGCTGAAAGGGGTCCCTTTCTGTGGCAGAGGGACTCTGCCCTGGGAGGCATCACAGGGTCCTGCTCCCTGGAGCTCAGCTGCTGCGTTGGAAAAAAGACCTGAGGGGCCTCGTGAAGTCTTTCTGGGTCCTCACAACGTTTCTGAGTGGCTCGGCTCACGGTTCCCACTGACTGCCCCCGTCTCCTCCTGGCTCTGGCTTCTGGGCGGTCTTGACAGGCGGGTGTGTGTGGAGTCTGGAGATCTGATAAGCGGGGCGTGACCCCCCCACCCCAACCCCTGGGGAAAGCCTGGAATGGACATGGTTTCTAAGCACTCCTGCCTGTGACTTTCAGAAATGGGTGGAACTTGCGTCCGTCTGTCAGCACGAATGAGGCCCCCGCCGTATCGGAGCCTTTGGGAATGACGCTCTTGGGTCCACAGCCTGCCTGCCCTCCGGCCTTAGACTGTGGTTCTGTTGCTGAAGCAGACGTGGCCCAGATGGACTGCTGCTCTGTTACCAGTTTTCCCAACCTGGAGCCATTTTAGTCCAACCCTTACTATTTAATTCTATTATTATTTTTTTAACTGACCATGTAAAAGCAATGGTTCTCTTTTTTATGTCTTAAGTTATGAAAGTATGATGACACATTTATAGGAGACTTGGAAAATGCAGAACAAAGTTATATATAGTTCTACCATGTATTAAAATAATTTTTAAGTAAATAAATTGAGATTTCTTTAGTTGGTGTTTTGATATCGTATTCTCAAGAATTAATTGAACACACAGAAAAGTAGAAGCATATAGTAGACCTGAAAAGCACTATGAACCAACTCAACATAATTAAGATTTATACAATTTTCACCCAGTTAAGACACAAATTTAAATAATTTATACAATTTTCACACCAGTAGGATACAAATTCAATTCAAGTTCCCATAGACTATAAACCAGAAGACACTGGAACATATCCAGGGACATAAAACAAGGTTAAAAGCAGTGGTTCTCTTTTTTAAAAAAATTTATGTAAGTATAGTTGATTTACAATATCATGTAAGTTTTAGGTATACAGCACAGCAATTCAGCTATATATGTGTGTGTGCGCGTGTATACATATATAAGGCTATGGTTTTCCAGTGGTGATGTATGGATGCGAGAGTTGGACTGTGAAGAAGAATTGATGCTTTTGAACTGTGGTGTTGGAGAAGACTCTTGAGAGTCCCTTGGACTGCAAGGAGATCCAACCAGTCCATTCTAAAGATCAGCCCTGGGTGTTCTTTGGAAGGAATGATGCTAATATTAGGCTGAAACTCCAGTACTTTGGCCACCTCATGCGAAGAGTGGACTCATCGCAAAGAGTCGAACACGACTGAGTGACTGAACTGAACTGATATGATGCATTTTCAGATTCTTTTCCTTTGTAGTTTATTACATAATACTGAGTATGGCTCCTTGTACACTACGGTAGATCCTTGCTGGTTATCTATTCTGTGCATTGTAGTGTGCGTTTAAGGAGGGCATGGCAGCCCACTCCAGTATTCTCACCTGGAGAATCCCCATGGACAGAGGAGCCTGACCGCTGCAGTCCACGGGGTCGCAAGACAGACACCACGGAGCACAGCACAGCGCTGCACCACGTGTGCGCACTGATCCCAAGCTCCTGATTTATCCCTCTTCCCACCGCCCTTTCCCCTTTGACAGTCACTTATAAAATCATTTATAACTTAATAAATAAAAGCAGTAGGTCTCAGTGGAGGAGGGAGTTGTCCTCCGGGGACACTGAGCCCTGTCTGGAGGCATTTCTGTCTGTCCCACTTGCTGGGGGAGGTGCGGGGCTGGGCAGGGCCAGGTGCTCCCAGCCTTGAGCAGGCGGATGAGGCCAGAGGTGCTGCTCAGCATCCTGGCGGGCACAGAGCAGGCCCCACCGCAAAGAGCGATCCTGCCTGAGATGCCAGGAGGGCTGAGGTTGAGAGAATCTGGCTTAAGGAAACATTATTTTTAAACGAAATTGAGTGAACCAGGATCCCTTCCCATACATCCAAAGTAAATATAAAAATAATGAGCACATTGAAATCAAAACCATGTTTATAGATTCCAGGTAGATGCTCTTGTCTGCCAGCCTCTGGTTCAGAGGTTATCGCTCTATTTATCACAAAGGGAAGTGTCACAGACATCTGAAGCAGAATGGGACGGAGCTCTTCTCCTCTCAGGTAATTGGTACGGTTAAAAGGAGACACAGGGACCTCCCCCATGCTCCCATGGTTAAGAATCCCCTTTGCAGGTTCGATCCCCGGTCGGGAAGCTGAGATCCCACATGCCCCAAGGCAGCTAAGCCGGGGAGCCATAGCTAGAGAGTCCACGTGCTGCAAGGAAACACCCCGTGTGGCCGTAACTCTGATCTGACCCGGCCGAATGAGTAAATAAATATTTTTTAAAACCAGGAAAAAAAAGAGAAGGTAAAAGACTTCCCTGGGGGTCCAGTGATTTAAAACTCTGTGCTCGCCACCGAGGAAGCCAGAATCGAAAGAGACACATGCATCCCAGTGCTCATCGCAGCACTGTTTACAGTAGCCAGGGCATGGAAGCAACCTAGATGCCCATCGGCAGACGAGTGGGTAAAAAGCTGTGGTACCTATACACAATGGAATATCACTCAGCCATTAAAAAGAATGCATTTGAATCAGTCCTAATGAGGTGGATGAAACTGGAGCCTATTATACAGAGTGAAGTAAGTCAGAAAAAAAACACCAATACAGTATATTAACATACATATATGGAATTTAGAAAGATGGCAATGATGACCCTGTATGCGAGAGAGCAAAAGAGACACAGAGATAAAGAACAGACTTTTGGACTCTGTGGGAGAAGGCAAGGGTGGGATGGTTTGAGAGAATAGCATTGAAACATGTATATTACCATATGTGAAATAGATGACCAGTCCAAATTTGATGCATGAGACAGGGCACTCAAAGCCGGTGCACTGGGACAACCCAGAGGGATGGGATGGGGAGGGAGTTGGGAGGGGGGTTCAGGATGGGGACACAGGTATACCTGTGGCTGATTCATGTCAGTGTATGGCCAAAACCACCACACTATTGTAAAGTAATTAGCCTCCAATTAAAATGAATAATTTTTAAAAAACCATGCTTGCAATGCAGGGGGCATGGGTTCCATCTGTGGTTGGGGAACTAAGATCCCACATACCCCACAGTGTGGCAAAAAATAATAATAATAATAATATTTTTAATTACCAGAAATAGACATAAGAAGGTAAAGAGAGTGTCCTCCTCCTGCTGTGAGTTTATGTTCTTTTGTGATGTCTGCCCATCACCTAAAACAAACCTGGGTACCCTCTTGTTCCTCATCTCAAGCTTAGGAGAACACTGTCTCCATGCCCTGCATATAAATAGAAGCAGCTGAGAGTTACTGTCTATGAGGATGGGTTTCCTGTAACTCGGGCGCTGCAGATGCCGGGAGCTGGTTGTTAGACCCCAAATCTTTTTCTCTTTTTTCACAGGTAGTTAAACTAATAGCAGCCTCCTTTAGGCATGGGCCCTTTTCATCTTCAAAGCCCCTTATGCATGTGAGCTAACCTCCCTGCTCCCCAGTGGAGTCAGGAGTCCTGAGTCTCACTGGACGGGCCACCAGCCCCAGCGAGATGAAGTGGGTCACAGCGTTCCGATTTAGGTGAGGTTCGGGTTGGGATTCAAGTTGGCGGCTGCCGGACTCCTGGACATGGCCTTGCCTGCACCACACCTTTCTCTTGGCCGGCCCCGCCTGCGTGTTGGAGCCAAACCTCAAATTCAGGCGGGTCTGGAGAGAGAGAGAGAGAGAGAGAGAGAGAGAGAGAGAGAGGAGGGTGACATTTCTTTTCCCTTCTCTCCGAGGGCTGCTCTTCCAGGGGCACTCAATGCTTTTCTTAAAAAAAAAAAGAAAAAATTAGTAATTCCCCTGTGGCAGGTAATCCCTCCAAAACCAGGGAGTCACTTTAAGAAAATATTTTCCTTGCGGACCGTGTCTCCCAGGATGTCGGTAGGAGGGGGCCTGGAGCTGAAGCGCCCTTTCACGGGCCCCGTTTGAAGGCGTCTGTGGTTGGCAGGACCCACGTGTAAGGGCCGCGGACGTCTGGCCGTGAGCCGTGACCGCACCGGCGAGGACCACCGGGGCGCGAGCAGGCTGTGGGTGCCTGTGGCCGCCGCGGCATTTCCTCCGCGCTCATCCCAGACATTTCTGGACCTGGCCGGGAGGGGAGCCGGGGAGGGGTCGGGGCAAAGGACCAGCAGGATGCGTTTGGGCGCAGAAGCACCAGGGTGACAGCAGCCATCTCATACCATTTCCCAAGGGTTAAAAAAAATAAAGGAGCAAAATCTTCAGGATTCCAGAGACGTGGAGTCCTGCCGGTGGGTCCCCGTGGGTCTCTAGGTCCCTTCACTTCAGGGAGATGCTCCAGTGGGCCCCACCTGGGGTCCTGTGATGCTGGCCCTCAAACCCTGCCCACCGCAGGCTCCAATAAATCAAGGCAGAAAATATCCTTCAGGTCGGAGCTGGAGGAAGGGGGTGAGAGTGTGTTTTTGTTTGTGTTGGTAATGCCACCAGGTGTGGGTTGGACCAACGTTTCGTGGCATGGAGATCTGCATGTATACCCAGCGTAGGGCAGGGGGCATTCTGGGCTGCTTTAAGTCTTGTCTGTGGCAGAGTAGACGTCCCCAGCTCCATCCTGTGTTCATCTGAAGCCTTTGCCTTTTGTCTTTGTCCATTCTGGCTGCTCTAACAAAAGTTTATCACAGACCAGGGGCTTTGATGACAAACATCTATTGCTCAGGGTTCTGGAGGCTGAGAAGTCCAAGAGCAGAGTGCCAGCGCGATCAGGGTCTTGGTTTACAGACAGATGTCTTCTCGTTGCAGACTTGGGGGAGAGGAGGGACAGAGCGGGAGAGCAAGGGGGAGGGAGAAGCAAATTCCTGTCCGGAAGGTAGGAAGGCCTTTATTTTATCCTGGATTTATAGACTAGTTTTTGGTGGGTAATTCTTGTCTCTTTATAAGGGCCCCAGTCCCTTATGGTGCTTCCCAGGTGGCACAGTGGTAATGAACCCGCCTGCCAGTGTAGGAGATGCCAGAGGCACGGGCTCCATCCCGGGGTCAGGAAGATGCCCTGGAGGAGGAAACGGCAGCCCACTCCCGTGTCCTTCCCTGGAAGCGTCCATGGACAGGGGAGCCTAGTGGGCTACAGTCCATGGGGTCACAAAGAATTGGACATGCCTTAGCCCACATGTGTGCATGCGCACACACAGACACACACAGACACACACACACACACACACTGCCATCATTAGGGCTCCACCCTCATGGAATAACTACCTTCCAAAGGACCCCACCTCCAAACACCAGCAGATTGGGGATTGGAGTTTCCACATGTGAATTTGTGGGGAGGATACGGTGTTCAGTCCCTAGCACCCTTCTGGGTAATCTCAGAGTTACAGAGCCACAGGTGTGGATGGGGCAAAGGATGCAGAGCAAGGACCCAAGAGCAGCGTGAACTTGGGTCCCTTGCCGTTTGCCGGATGTGAAGGGGACCGTGAGAACAGGCTGGGGTTGCGGGGGAAGAGCTGGCGGGGGGAGAGGATGATCCCGGCACGGGGCTCAGCGTTGCCGGAGCTCCAGAGGAGGACACTGGGAACCCAGGCGCAGTTGATCCCCATCTGCTGCCTGGCCACAGCCAGCTGGGTCGTCCCACAAAGGTCGTATCCGGTTGTTGGAACCGTCAGCAGAGGCCCGCTTGTCACCTCGCCCTTTGCTGCTGAAGGATCCGGTTTCCCCGAAAACAGAAGTGTGGCCCCGTGTGGCATGGTGTCCTCCTCGCATTTCAGTCGTTTCTTCGGGCTTCCTGTTACCATGGTTTCTCCCCAAGCCAGGTGAATGCTCCTCGCGGAGAGAATGGGATGGAGACAGGAGAGAGGGCTCCCATCAGGATGCAGATGCCTGTCTCGGGGCCGTCTCCTGGCCTCCGCCTCGTCCTTCTCCACTGTCCAGCGGGTCTTCCTGCCTCCCCCCACCCCCAGGTCTGTGCTCATCCTCCCGCGTCCCCTGTAACCCCTTCCTTCCCCAGATCACAAATGTTGGGGAGCGTGCTCAGAAGCACAGCCTGTCAGATTTGTTCACGGGTCATCCTTAACTTGCCCCATTCAGTTCTTTCTCTTTTAAGGCTGGTTTTGTGTCTTTTACTTGGTTGTATTTTCGGCCCTCCCGGGTCTTTGTTGCTACGAGCTGCCTTTCTCTGGCTGTGAGAGGGGCTCTCCTTGTTGCTCTGGGACGCAGGCCCGCTAGTTGTGGCCCATGGGACCAGCTGTCCTGGACCCGAGATTGAGCCCGTGTCCCCTGCGTTGGCAGGTGAACTCTTAACCGCTGGACCGCCGAGGAAGTCCTCGGTTCCTTCTTGACACTGAAGCTGCAGCCTTCTCCCCGTCTGTTCCTCCCAAGGCTTTCTTCTCGCCCTAGATTATTGTTTTCTCCAGAGCTGAGAGCCCAAAGGATCATTACTGCAATGGAGAAAATGGACATAAATGATCACTCCCTCTTTTCTCTCTGATTGTGTCTCTGACCCGCTCTACGGACACGGAGAAAGCCCTTTCTTAGCCTAATGCTTTTCTCAGGCGTGCCCGCTGCATTGCCTCTTTGTTTGCACAGAGCGTTCGGGGTTGCTATGAGTTCTGCGTTTGATTTTAACCGCGCACCCATCCTTCCTGCTTGGAATCCCAGCTCCAGCTTTCGTACGTCTTCTGTGTGGGCACCTCCAGACCACTTCAGATCTGCTTGTCTCTTCGTAGTTTTGACCCCCTGTGTTCACTCCTGACTGCTGCACGCTGACCACCCACAGACGCCCTCTCATCCTGCCTTCTGTTCATGGATGAACTTCAGCCCTTGGTCTCTATAAATTCCAACCCACTGCCGTGGTTTTCGACACACCCTTTGTGTTAATAAAAGTGACTCCCAAACTTGCATTCTTGGCCCTGAGATTTCTCCCCATGTCAGCTCTTGGTGTCCTTTTTAGTGTCCAACTCCTCAAGTTCATTCCTGTGAAGGCCAGTGGCCCCTTGGCCCTAGATGTTGCTCTGCAGTGGGTATCCTCATTTTCATCAGGGTAAAATCATTTGTAAATTTGGGGGTAAAGTTTTAGGGTAAAATCATTATCTCTTTATCTGTTGGCATTCATTTAGCTGCTTACTATGACTTAATGTCTACCTGTAATGCAGGCTTTTCAAAACCAAACACCCTGTTTTATTCCTTGGCACTTCTGGGGTGTACACCGCACTCTGCAGTCTTTAAGGGAATGTGTTATGATTGACGTGGACACTTCTAAAGGATGCCATTCCCTCCTCCTCCACTGTTGAATGGAGAAGTCCTCATGTTGTGTTTGAGGTTTCCTCGTGATTGGATGGAGGTTACGTTCTCCGGGCTGGAATCCTGGCTTGGTGCTGCGGCGTCTTTCTCATTGTGTCACCTCTGGAGGTACCCAGCGTCCACCCGGTCCCGACTGGTGACACAAATGTTGATGGTTCATGTAAGGAATAGTCTGAGTTCTCCCATGTGTGATTACTGTGTTCTTTCTCCCTCGTGACAAGTGAACAGTCTACTAGGGAGACTTTCAGGTCATGCAAAGATCCTCAATGACATTCCTGCTAGAATTAGCATCCGGTGGTGATTCTTGCCTGAACCGGCCTTTACCATGATGGTTGCCAGCAACCTTGCCACTCTGGTGCTTGCTCAGCATTTATCATTTGGTTCCTGGTGCTCTACTGCTGGCGAGAGACCTCCCTCCTCTCCATTTATATACCTGTCCATTCGCTGCAAATAGATGGGGAAACAGTGGCTGACTATTTTTCTGGGCTCCAAAATCACTGCAGACGGTGATTGCAGCCATGAAATTAAAAGACACTTACTCCTTGGAAGGAAAGTTATGACCAACCTAAACAGCATATTAAAAAGCAGAGACATTACTTTGCCAACAAAGGTCCATCTAGTCAAGGCCATGGTTTTTCCAGTGGTCATGTATGGATGTGAGAGTTGGACTATTAAGAAAGCTGAGCACCAAAGAATTGATGCTTTTAAACTGTGGTGTTGGAGAAGACTCTTGAGAGCCCCTTGGACTGCAAGGAGATCCAACCAGTCCATCCTAAAGGAGATCAGTCCTGAATGTTCATTGGAAGGACTGGTGTTGAAGCTGAAACTCCAGTACTGTGGCCACCTGATGTGAAGAGCTGACTCATTTGAAAAGACCCTGATGCTGGGAAAGATTGAGGGCAGGAGGAGAAGGGGACCACAGAGGATGAGATGGCTGGATGGCATCACCAACTCGATGGACTTGAGTCTGAGTAAACTCCAGGAGTTCGGATGGACAGTGAAGCCTGGTGTGCTGCAGTCCATGGGGGTCACGAAGAGTCAGACACGACTGAGCAACTGACCTGAACTGAACTGAATTCACTGAACTCACCAATTCCTGAATTCCTTAATTATTCAATGGTTTACTACTTTCTTTAATTATTTTGGTACCAAAATGTCCCTGATTTGCCAGTGGGAGCTCCTTCAAACTGGCTCCTCTGTCCTTACACAAATGCACACTTACTGGGTTTTAGGTCCCTCCAGAATACATTAATGCCGTGATCTGTATGTGACAGTAACTTAAATGTGCGAGAAGAGAGAGATGTCTTATCTCTGTTGGATGCTTTCTTGGGTCCTTTCATGCTGCTCTCAAGTAAGTAGCAGCTTCCTGATTGGGCTTCCCTGATAATTCAGCTGGTAAAGAATCCGCCTGTGATACAGGAGACCCTGGTTTGATTCCTGGATCTGGAAGATCCGCTGGAGAAGGGATAGGCTACCAACTCCAGTATTCTTGGGCTTCCCTGTTGGCTCAGATGATAAAGAATCCGCCTACAATGCGGGAGACCTGAGTTTGATCCCTGGGTTGGGAAGATCCCCTGGAGAAGGGAAAGGCAACCCACTCCAGTATTCTGGCCTGGAAAATTCCATGGACTGTATAGTCCATGGGATCGCAAAGAGTCAGACGTGACTGAGCAACTTTCATTTTCACTATGAATATCTAACACATTTGCTCAAGTCATCTTGTGGTTAAGAACTTCGGAGTGTCACAGCACTGAAAGTTCTGCTGGCTCAAGCTGGGGAATCTATAAGTGACACTTAGCTGGTATTAAGTCCTCCCTTATTTTTGAATGTCTTTTTACCAAGCCATGTGACTCACATGTATGTAGAAGGGCTTCGTGGATCGACATCCGTTGTTGACATTCACACGAGAAAGATTAAATAAAAACTGTATAGTGGAGATGATTTTTTACCAGGAATTATGAATTCAGATGCCTACAGGGTCCAGGAAGTTAACTCAAATGATTACGGCTTGTGCTTTGGCATGGTGTGGATTGCAGTACACTGGGGAGCCCATCCCCTGCCTTAAAGAGACAGCTTTTCAACTCTGACTACCTGTTCCTGTGTAGGAATATAGGTGTGAGGAAGACGGATCTTCTCACTTTTCAAGACCATCCAGAAATCTAGATATTTACGCATAACCTAAAAAAACTCCCATCATTACATCTTATCACCTATTTTTTTTTTAAGGTTAAAGCACACATCAGGCTAAATAAAGCATCCTTCAGGTCTCTAAGGTCCTCCCCAGTGGCTCAGCAATAAAGAATTGCCTGCAGTGCATGAGACACAGGAGATGCAGGTTTGATCCCTGGGTCTGGAAGATGCCCTGGAGGAGGAAATGGCAACCCACTCCTGTATTCTTGCCTGGAGAATCCAAGGGACTGAGGAGCCTGGTGGGCTACAGTCCATGGGGTCAGAAAGAGTCGGACGTGGGTGAAGCGACTGAGCATGCACACACAGGTCTGTAAGCTGAGCCAACTAGCTCCATGCCTTTGGCCCCTGATTACCTTGAAGTATGGCCACAGAGAATTGATAATAAAGCCTTCATGAGTCTTCCCGAGGATATAATTTGATGGTCCTGTGATTTCTTATCCAGAGAAAACATTCTTTAAGGTTCATCTTCAGTACAGTTCAGTTGTTCAGTCGTGTCTGACTCTTTGGGACCCCAAGGACTGTGGCACGCCACACCTGTCCATCACTAACTCCCGGAGTCTACTCAAACTCATGTCCATTGAGTCAGTGATGCCATCCAACCATCTCATCCTGTCATCCCTTTCTCCTCCCGCCTTCAATCTTTCCCAACATAATGGTCTTTTCCAATGAGTCAGTTCTTTGCATTACATGGCCAAAGTATTGGGGCTTCGGCTTCAGCATCAGTCCTTCCAATGAATATTCAGGGCTGATTTCCTTTACGATGGACTGGTTGGATCTCCTTGCAGGCCAAGGGATTCTCAAGTCATCTCTAACACCACAGTTCAAAAGCATCACTTCTTCGGTGCTCAGCTTTCTTTATAGTCCAACTCTCACATCCATACATGACTACTGGAAAAAACCATAGTTTTGACTAGTTGGGCCTTTGTTGGCA
Organism: Bos indicus x Bos taurus; assembly: GCF_003369695.1. NCBI lineage: Eukaryota > Metazoa > Chordata > Mammalia > Artiodactyla > Bovidae > Bos > Bos indicus x Bos taurus. Next base: position 59,638,931 of record NC_040094.1, read on the forward strand.
AAAAAAAAGGTTCATCTTAGAGTCCCAGTTAAATAAGAAAACAAGATATAAAATCCATTGCTGGAAAACCTGAATGAATTTCTTTTAGTGTATTGCTAATGACCTCTCCCTGAAGATTCAATTCCCAGTGGCTTCCTGGATCCAGTTTTCAGGCACATGTAATTCTGGTACTTGATGTTTGGAGGTCAGTTACTGGCCTTTACTCTGGAACAAAGAGGGGATGTAACAACCATTGCCCACCCTGTTAATACACGCTGCAGCCTATCGTCCCCACCTTGCCAAGCTATTTCCAGAGGGGAGCATCTTTAGTAAAGTGCAGTTGGTCATGACTTCACAAATATTTCTACTGAATTGTTACCAAGAAAACTTTTGCCTTATGAATTTTTTTGTTTTATTACTCTGCTAAAACAAACACACTCCAAAAAGACATGTGGTCTTCCACTTCACTCAGATGCTATGCCTCAGGCCCCATCTCTCTGTCTCTTTTCTTCTAAAGAGAAAACATAAGAAATGCCAAGTTATAACACACGGCCTTTTCCAGGTGCGTATGGTATTTTCAGTCCTTCGTCTTACTCTGGTTGGGTTAGCTGGATTTCTGATTTGAAAAGCCTTCAAGTGCCCTCCCCCACCCCTTTTAAATTGGAGTGTAATTGCTTTATGATGTTGGGTTAGTTTCTGCTGCACAACACAGTGAATCAGCTGTAAGGATACATGGATCCCCCTCTCTTGGGTCTCCCCACCCCGTTCCCCTCATCTAGGTCGTCACAGAGCACCGAGCTGAGCTCCCCCTGCTTGAAGCAGGTTCCCACTGGCTATCTGTTTTACACACCCTAGTGTGTGTTTGTACTTTGGCCACCTGATGCGAAGAACTGACTCATTTGAAAAGACCCTGATGCTGGGAAAGACCGAGGGCAGGAGGAGAAGGGGACGACAGAGGATGAGATGGTTGGAGGGCATCACTGACTCAATGGACATGAGTTTGGGTAAACTCCGGGAGTTGGTGATGGACAGCGGGGCCTGACGTACTGTGGTCCATGGGGTCGCAAAGAGTCGGACACGACTGAGCGACTGAACTGAACTGAACTGAATGTATACATGTCGGTCCTAATCTCCCAATTCGTCTCACCCTCCCCTTCCTCCCACCACCCCTCCAAGTTCTCATGTCCATTCCCCACATCTGTGTCTCTGTTCCTGCCCTGGGAATAGGTTCATCTGTACTGTTTTTCTAGATTCCCCGTGTATGTGTTAATACATGGTATTTGTTTTTCTCTTTCTGACTTAACGTCAGTCTGTATCAATCTAGTAGAAACTACTGGTTCCTGGTTGGAACGGACAGACTCGTCAGGTTGCACTCGACCCTTTGCGTCTTCTCTGAACACTCCCCTGTCTTCTGTTCTTCCTGGATAAATGGTGCTAGGAAGGAAGATCTCATGAAAGGCGTTATTTTCCAGTTCTTTCTCATCTGAAGACTTTCCTCTGACAGGTTTGTGTCCTGGCCCCAGGGAGGAATTCAGTTCTGAATGACTCTGAGTGGGCTTCCCTGGTGGCTCAGACAGTAGAGTCCGGCTGCAACGCAGGAGACCTGGGTTCAGTCCTTGGGTTGGGAAGATCCCCTGGACAAGGGAATGGCAACCCACTCCAGTACTCTTGCCTGGAGAATCCCATGGACAGAGGAGCCTGGCGGGCTACAGTCCATGGGGTCGCACAGACTTGAACACCACTGATCGACTAACACTTTGACTTTCACTGAATAGGGGTGCAAATCTCTGCACTCTAATCCTCACCCTAAAATTTTCCAATTTTCCAAAACTGGTGTCTCTTTCCTGCTCTGAATAGCGTCCCTACCTTTCAGATATCCTGGTGTCTCGTTGAAAAGGGCAAACGAGTCTCTTTCAGGCCTGGTATTTTTTTGCAGACTCAGCTTCACCAGGCACAAACCTGAAACACAGCCGCTCACTCCCTGTGTTTACTTTTATTTCCAGCCACATCTGGAGGCCAAAATTCATAAATTTATCGCCAAGCCTGACAACAGTTTACTGAGTTAGTATGTTAAGGGAAGAGAGAGAGGAAAAAAAAACAAAAAAACACAACGATCTCCTGACTTGTCGGGTGTAAAATGGATGGAGAACCCGATGGGCGGACCGTAAACCCCAGCCGTGTTTATTAACATCTGCGGCCTGCCTGCAGACGGTGGAGGCGTGGGTCAGCCCTGTTTGGCTTGGAGATGGAGTCCAGAGCGTTCCACGGTGTACCCTCCATATATATATACAGCCAGGCGTCGTGTTAGCCCCGCGGAGGCCAAGGCGAGGGAACAAGGGCTGTTCAGAGGAGGGACCACAGATTCGATAGGGCGAGGGCGGGAAGGGGCCCCGGCCGTGTTTACAGTAGGGGCAGGACGGTGGGTGGGCCGATTCTCGTGACGTACTTGAGGCTTTAAAAAACGGTCATAAATCTGATGCCTGTCAAACAGGGCTGGCATTTTCTTTTCCTTTCACAACCAGGTTCTGTATGACCCCCCCGCCAAAAAAAATTTTTTTTTAATAACAAAAATCCTTTAAACTCCCGTGAAGAATGTCTTTTTCTCCCACTAGGCGGGTAGAATGTTTCCAAGAGCACACTGGAGTGTGTCAAGGGGAGGCTGGAGTCTCCCCACCCCACCCCACTCCCCACTCCCTGTCCCTCTCAATCCCTGGGGAAGGGTGTTGCCATTGTTTTTTTTTTGCAGTTTTACTGAAATGTTGGAGTGGGTACAGCGGCGCTGACGTGCAGCCCCGTTGGACAGCTTGGCTCTGACCGGAGACCTGCCCGGCTCGCTCTGGGTCGGCCAGGAGCCCCCTACCTGAGCCAGCAGCATCTTTAGCTTTCTGCTCTCGGGGCGTAGAGGGAGCAGGGACCCAGGGAGCCATTCTGGAGGCCCCAGGATGCAGGGGTGGGGGGTGGAGGAGAAGGATGTGTTGTTGGTGGCCGCAGCCACAGACCCTCTGACTCGAAAGAAGCGTTCTGGGGATGTCCTTTTAGTAGGCGGTTTGGCTCTGGGGTACCTCACGTCTGAGGTGAGAGCCCGCCAAAGAAAAGGGCACTTTTTGTGGTCAGAGCCCAGGGGCTTGGACGAAACTCTTGGCTGGAGGGAATCTGTGCCTGGGGAGGGCGTGGCCCCCCAAGGAGGAGAAAGCCTCCCTGCTGCTGGTGAAGAGCTCGGGGCTGCCAGGTCGGGGAACACTGAGCAACTGTTGGGGAGCTCGGCCTGCCCGCCGAGCCCGGGCGCGACCCGGCCAGCCAGCTGTGTCGCCTTCCGAAGACAAGCCCGAGGGCCCTGGCGTCCCCCTCTGCCTGCTTGGCCAGAGCTTTCTGTCTCCCTGGGAAGCGCCTCTGTCAGGGTCGCCGTGCGTTCCTGGGGCACTTGACCATCTGCTGTTATTTTACGGGGCGTGGGAGCTTTTCCTCCCCTCCTCCACCCCCCCACTTCCCGCACCCCCGGGTCACCGTGTTCCTTGTCAGCGCTGGGCAGCGTCCCAGCCACGCTGCCAACGGTCGGAGCTGAAGTGCTCGCTGCTTTTCAAGGCATATTTCCTGGCTCCTGGCCCCGCTTGACTGCTTGGTTATTCGGGCAGGGTTGTTCAAGGGTGTGAAACCAGTCGGGCCAGAGAGGAAAGTTAGTGCTCAGTCCTGTGGGCTGGGGCTTCCCCACGGAGGAGGGCTGTTATAGGGGGCACAGACCTGGCCCCAGCAGGGACCCCTGGAAGAAACTCAGCCACGGACATGCCAGTACTTTTCCACTGATGGGTGGGGTGGAGGAGGGGAGAACTTTGAGCCCCGGTGAAGGAGCAGCACAGGGACTTCCCAGTCTTGCCTTGGATAGGTTAGCCCCACAGGAGGCAAGCCATCAGGAAGCCTGTATTTATTGATCTGTTAGTTTTAAGCACCTTTCGCTCCTGGTGAAAAGTTGAGTGGTCATGCCGGAGACCCTCATCAATGCCTTCCCAGAACCCGGCGAACCAGAGACGGACAGGCTCATCCTGCTGCCTCGGACCTTCCCAGCCCATTGTGAACTCGGCTCAGCGGCAAGTGCTGCAAGGAGGCACTGCTTTTTCAAGGGCTCTCTGACTTTCTGCCCTCGCCTTGAGGTTGCGTCTGCAGTTCTGTGAAAACGAGGGCTCCCCTGACTTCTGTCCTCAGGGGCGTTGTGTTCTCGCAAGCCTAGCTGTTCTTTGTTTTCACCGCTCTCCCCAGCGCGGTCTTGGAGCTGGGGCCCACCCCGGGCAAGCCCAGTAGGCAGGCAGAGGTGACCGTGGCCTGCCTTCGCCCACGGGGCGAACTCAAGTCCTCCCCTCCAGGTGAATGGCTGGAGATCATTACCTGCGAGGTGCCTTCATGTCACTGTCTCCTGCATCCCACTCCCAGAGCATCCTTCCCTTTTTCTTCCTAGAAGCTTTATGATTTATGCATTTATCCAGTGTTTGTGTTTACTTGTGTTCATGTCCTGTGAACCTGCCTGGAATACAAGCCCGTGGGACAAGCAGAGGCTGGATTGATCTATCACGGACGAAACCCCAGCTCCCAGCAGGTCATCTGATGCCCTTTATGGACCATAACGAAGGCTGAGCGCCAAAGAACTGATGCTTTTGAACTGTAGTGTGGGAGAAGACTCTTGAGAGTCCCTTGGACTGCAAGGAGATCCAACGAGCCCATCCTAAAGGAGATCAGTCCTGAATGTTCATTGGAAGGACTGATGCTGAAGCTGAAACTCCAATATTTTGGCCATTTGATGTGAAGAACTGACTTATTGGAAAAGACCCTCATGCTGGTTAAGATTGAGGGCAGGAGGAGAAGGGGATGACAGAGGATAAGATGGTTGCAGTCCATGGGGTCACAAAGAGTCAGACACAACTGAGCAACTGAACAGCGACAGCAAGGTGCCCACGAGTATCTGAATTAACACCCCCACGATGGGCGCTGAGGACGGGTGCAAACGGCTGAGCATGTAGGGCTGCCGCCCAGCGCTGGTCCTCTCTGGCTTCCCGCATCTCTCTTGGCTCTTGTTTATACTTAGCTGCCTGCAGAGAAGAGGGGGGAAAAGGATTTTCTTTTAACATTCAAACCTGATTGTTGATCTCTCAAACTTGCAGTTGTGATCAGAGATGGGGAATTATGGTATATTTATTTTAGATGGGGAAAAAATGCCAGCAAGATCATGAGTTTCTTTGCCATTTTTAGCAGAGATGAATCATCACAGGGGCATTTTTTTCTTAACCAAAAAGATGGAATTGCAATGTCCTGGCTTCTTGGGAGGTTTCTAAAAGTCTGGGTTCTGACGTGATGTTAGCATAAGGTCCATCTCTAGTTCCTTATACTCATGGCAGTGTGGGAAGTGGTCCTGGTCACCAGCAAAGCTGCTCATCTTGTGACCATGTCAGGTTGGCGCTTTCTGCAGAGGGGCTCAAAAGGGTGAAGGGTTTCATCAACCACCACAGCATGCGTTTGGATTGAGAGTCTGCATCTGGTCATGAATTCTCAGATGCCCACAAGTTGGGAATTTTGGAGACGTCTCCAGGCATCTTTGAATAACCAGAGCCTTCTGGTTGAAAGCCCCAGTTGATGTCAATGTCTGT